>NW_028123622.1:0-496573 GCF_965194805.1 Balaenoptera borealis
GTTTCTAAAACGCACCTCATTTCTGATCTTGTGCCCGAGTTCGCCATTCCAGCCGCTTTACTAGCAATCTCCCTACTTGGAGCATCAGCACCTTTCACCTCCTGTTCCGTACAGGTTGCAATTTGTCCTGAGGATGAACGGGAAGACGTGGAACCAACGAGAGACTAGCTCTTGGTGTTGGGACAGGCACAGGTCACTCTATTTTCCCATCAGAAAGAAGATTTAACCACAGGCTCAGCCTGCCCCCCGGAATCAGAACAGGGCCTGAAGCCATCCTGCGCTTTTGCGGCCAGCTCCCAAAAAAGCGAGTTGTAAAATGGAGGTTCAGGGCACTGCAATTCACAAACCTGCAGAGTTATAAATGATAACTCTCGTCCACAAATATATTGAGGGAAGGCAAAGAAGAGGTTTGAAATCAAGGCAGAATTGCAGGAAACAGATTTCAGGAGCTAGATACCAATCGCCTTTAAAGTACATGAAAAGCGGCAAAACGTTGACAATGATGCCCTTGGCCAAAAAGGGCGTATGCGTTTTTTCCTGAATATATTCAGGAAAAAACGCATACGCCCTTTTTGGCCAACCAAGCAACCTGGAAAGGCAAATCAGCGCTACAAAGAAGTCTCGCTTCCCATCGGTCAAAAGGGCCATGCTGAAAAAAGTGTCAAAACCAGAAATGCAGGACAGGCCATGGAGAAATGGGAGCCTTGCTACACTGATGGGCGGGATGTAAATTGCCAAGAGCCACTCTGGAGAAGTGTCCGGTGAGTCCAGAAACATCTGAAAAACACAGCTTAGAGAGCATAGGGCACTTCCACTCATGGGGTTATAAATTGGGAAAATTAAAATCAGCAAGACACAAGCACCCCAAAGTTTAGGGCTGCTCTGTTGACCAGGACCTCCACTTCATTCCACCTTAAATATCCCAGGAAAGAGAAAAATGGATAAAGAAGTTGTGGTCCTTATGTACAATGGAATATCACTCAGCCATGAAATCAATGTCGTAAGGTTAGTAGCAGCATGATGAGTGGATTTAGGTACGACGATTCTAAGTGAAATAAGTCACACAGAAAAGGACACTTCTCATAAGGTATCACTGATAGAGGGAATGTAAAAACCGTTACACTTGAACTGAATTACAAAACAGAACAGAGTCACACATGCAGAAAACACACTATGGCTGCTTAACGGGAAAGGTGAGGTGGGGTGATACATAAAACAAGGGTATCAAATTAGCTCAGATACCGTTCCATAAACCCAATATGTAATAGACAAGACCTACTCCTTGCTCAGAGAACTGGACTCAACACGCCCTATTCACCGCACAAGAATATATCTGACTAATAATAATCGTAAAACCTATGTATTGATATCTCTCTGTTAGTGTGTCAAGTGGGTGTAAAGCGGCATAAACACAGCAGTGAAAAGCAGCTAAACCCCATTATAAAAATAAATTACTTTGAAACACCCATGAAACAAAGACAGTGAAAGAGAGAGAAATTCTTACACAATGCGTTCAGGGGCTGTGATGCAACCTGGATTGACCATATCTAGACGCACAGCTGGATGAGACATAAGGGTGGACACTCTTGGGGCTGAGAGGTTTGGTGAGGTTGGGTGAGCAAACGCAGACCCTTTAAAGTAATACTGCGTGGTACCCATCGCATGGGTCCCAAATCTCCAGGTTCAAGGGCATCTTCCTACATCGAAAACATGCATGAGAAACCCAGAAGATGGTACACCGTGTGATGGGGAAAGGTTTCTAAAACGCACCTCATTTCTCATCTCCTTGTGCCCGGGTTCGCCATTCCAGCCACTTTACTAGCAAGCTCCCTACTTGGAGCATCAGCACCTTTAACCTCCTGTTCAATACAGGTTGCAATCTGTCCTGAGGATAAACGGGAAGACGTGGAACCAACGAGAGACTAGCTCTTGGTGTTGGGACAGGCACAGGTCACTCTATATTCCCATCAGAAAGAAGAATTAACCACAGGCTCAGCCTGCCCCCAGATCAAGAACAGGGCCTGAAGCCATTCTGCGATTTTGCGGCGAGCTCCCATAAAAACGAGTTGTAAAATGGAGGTTCAGGGCACTGCAATTCACAAACCTGCAGAGTTATAAATCATAACTCTCGTCCACAAATATATTGAGGGAAGGCAAAGAAGAGGATTTGAAATCAAGGCAGAATTGCAGGAAACAGATTTCAGGAGGTAGATTCGAATCGCCTTTAAAGCACATGAAAAGCGGCAAAACGTTGACAATGATGCCCTTGGCCAAAAAGGGCGTATGCGTTTTTTTCCTGAATATATTCAGGAAAAAACGCATACGCCCTTTTTGGCCAACCAAGCAACCTGGAAAGGCAAATCAGCGCTACAAGGAAGTCTCGCTTCCCATCGGTCAAAAGGGCCATGCTGAAAAAAGTGTCAAAACCAGAAATGCAGGACAGGCCATGGAGAAATGGGAGCCTTGCTACACTGATGGGCGGGATGTAAATTGCCAAGAGCCACTCTGGAGAAGTGTCCGGTGAGTCCAGAAACATCTGAAAAACACAGCTTAGAGAGCATAGGGCACTTCCACTCATGGGGGTATAAATTGGGAAAATTAAAAATCAGCAAGACACAAGCACTCCAAAGTTTAGGGCTGCTCTGTTGACAAGGACCTCCACTTCATTCCACCTTAAATATCCCAGGAAAGAGAAAAATGGGTAAAGAAGTTGTGGTCCTTATGTACAATGGAATATCACTCAGCCATGAAATCAATGTCATAAGGCTAGTAGCAGCATGATGACTGGATTTAGGTACGACGATTCTAAGTGAAATAAGTCACACAGAAAAGGACACTTCTCATAAGGTATCACTAATAGAGGGAATGTAAAAACCGTTACACTTGAACTGAATTACAAAACAGAACAGAGTCACACATGCAGAAAACACACTATGGCTGCTTAACGGGAAAGGTGAGGTGGGGTGATACATAAAACAAGGGTTTCAAATTAGCTCAGATACCGTTCCATAAACCCAATATGTAATAGACAAGACCTACTCCTTGCTCAGAGAACTGGACACAACACGCCCTATTCACCGCACAAGAATATATCTGACTAGTAATAATCGTAAAACTTATGTATTGATATCTCTCTGTTAGTGTGTCAAGTGGGTGTAAAGCGGCATAAACACAGCAGTGAAAAGCAGCTAAATCCCATTATGAAAATAAATTACTTAGAAAAACTCATGAAACAAAGACAGTGAAAGAGAGAGAAATTCTTACACAATGCGTTCAGGGGCTGTGATGCAACCTGGATTGACCATATCTAGACCCACAGCTGGATGAGACATAAGGGTGGACACTCTTGGGGCTGAGAGGTTTGGTGAGGTTGGGTGAGCAAACGCAGACCCTTTAAAGTAATACTGCGTGGTACCCATCGCATGGGTCCCAAATCTCCAGGTTCAAGGGCATCTTCCTACATCGAAAACATGCATGAGAAACCCAGAAGATGGTACACCGTGTGATGGGGAAAGGTTTCTAAAACGCACCTCATTTCTCATCTCCTTGTCCCCGGGTTCGCCATTCCAGCCGCTTTACTAGCAATCTCCCTACTTGGAGCATCAGCACCTTTAACCTCCTGTTCCATACAGGTTGCAATTTGTCCTGAGGATGAACGGGAAGACGTGGAACCAACGAGAGACTAGCTCTTGGTGTTGGGACAGGCACAGGTCAATCTATTTTCCCATCAGGAAGAATAATTAACCACAGGCTCAGCCTGCCTCCCGGAACCAGAACAGGGCCTGAAGCCATCCTGCGCTTTTGCGGCCAGCTCCCAAAAAAGCGAGTTGTAAAATGGAGGTTCAGGGCACTGCAATTCACAAACCTGCAGAGTTATAAATGATAACTCTCGTCCACAAATATATTGAGGGAAGGCAAAGAAGAGGATTTGAAATCAAGGAAGAATTGCAGGAAACAGATTTCAGGAGGTATATTCGAATCGCCTTTAAAGTACATGAAAAGCGGCAAAACGTTGACAATGATGTCCTTGGCCAAAAAGGGCGTATGCGTTTTTTCCTGAATATATTCAGGGAAAAACGCATACGCCCTTTTTGGCCAACCAAGCAACCTGGAAAGGCAAATCAGCGCTACAAAGAAGTCTGGCTTCCCATCGGTCAAAAGGGCCATGCTGAAAAAAGAGTCAAAACCAGAAATGCAGGACAGGCCATGGAGAAATGGGAGCCTTGCTACACTGATGGGCGGGATGTAAATTGCCAAGAGCCACTCTGGAGAAGTGTCCGGTGAGTCCTGAAACATCTGAAAAACACAGCTTAGAGAGCATAGGGCACTTCCACTCATGGGGGTATAAATTGGGAAAATTAAAAATCAGCAAGACACAAGCACCCCAAAGTTTAGGGCTGCTCTGTTGACCAGGACCTCCACTTCATTCCACCTTAAATATCCCAGGAAAGAGAAAAATGGATAAAGAAGTGGTGGTCCTTATGTACAATGGAATATCACTCAGCCATGAAATCAATGTCGTAAGGTTAGTAGCAGCATGATGAGTGGATTTAGGTACGACGATTCTAAGTGAAATAAGTCACACAGAAAAGGACACTTCTCATAAGGTATCACTGATAGAGGGAATGTAAAAACCGTTACACTTGAACTGAATTACAAAACAGAACAGAGTCACACATGCAGAAAACACACTATGGCTGCTTAACGGGAAAGGTGAGGTGGGGTGATACATAAAACAAGGGTATCAAATTAGCTCAGATACCGTTCCATAAACCCAATATGTAATACACAAGACCTACTCCTTGCTCAGAGAACTGGACTCAACACGCCCTATTCACCACACAAGAATATATCTGACTAATAATAATCGTAAAACGTATGTATTGATATCTCTCTGTTAGTGTGTCAAGTGGGTGTAAAGCGGCATAAACACAGCAGTGAAAAGCAGCTAAACCCCATTATAAAAATAAATTACTTTGAAACACCCATGAAAGAAAGACAGTGAAAGAGAGAGAAATTCTTACACAATGCGTTCAGGGGCTGTGATGCAACCTGGATTGACCATATCTAGACCCACAGCTGGATGAGACATAAGGGTGGACACTCTTGGGGCTGAGAGGTTTGGTGAGGTTGGGTGAGCAAACACAGACCCTTTAAAGTAATACTGCGTGGTACCCATCGCATGGGTCCCAAATCTCCAGGTTCAAGGGCATCTTCCTACATCGAAAACATGCATGAGAAACCCAGAAGATGGTACACCGTGTGATGGGGAAAGGTTTCTAAAACGCACCTCATTTCTCATCTCCTTGTGCCCGGGTTCGCCATTCCAGCCGCTTTACTAGCAATCTCCCTACTTGGAGCATCAGCACCTTTAACCTCCTGTTCCGTACAGGTTGCAATTTGCCCTGAGGATGAACGGGAAGACGTGGAACCAACGAGAGACTAGCTCTTGGTGTTGGGACAGGCACAGGTCACTCTATATTCCCATCAGAAAGAAGAATTAACCAGCGGCTCAGCCTGCCCCCCGGATCAAGAACAGGGCCTGAAGCCATTCTGCGATTTTGCGGCGAGCTCCCATAAAAACGAGTTGTAAAATGGAGGTTCAGGGCACTGCAATTCACAAACCTGCAGAGTTATAAATGATAACTCTCGTCCACAAATATATTGAGGGAAGGCAAAGAAGAGGATTTGAAATCAAGGCAGAATTGCAGGAAACAGATTTCAGGAGGTAGATTCGAATCGCCTTTAAAGCACATGAAAAGCGGCAAAACGTTGACAATGATGTCCTTGGCCAAAAAGGGCGTATGCGTTTTTTCCTGAATATATTCAGGGAAAAACGCATACGCCCTTTTTGGCCAACCAAGCAACCTGGAAAGGCAAATCAGCGCTACAAAGAAGTCTGGCTTCCCATCGGTCAAAAGGGCCATGCTGAAAAAAGAGTCAAAACCAGAAATGCAGGACAGGCCATGGAGAAATGGGAGCCTTGCTACACTGATGGGCCGGATGTAAATTGCCAAGAGCCACTCTGGAGAAGTGTCCGGTGAGTCCTGAAACATCTGAAAAACACAGCTTAGAGAGCATAGGGCACTTCCACTCATGGGGGTATAAATTGGGAAAATTAAAAATCAGCAAGACACAAGCACCCCAAAGTTTAGGGCTGCTCTGTTGACCAGGACCTCCACTTCATTCCACCTTAAATATCCCAGGAAAGAGAAAAATGGATAAAGAAGTTGTGGTCCTTATGTACAATGGAATATCACTCAGCCATGAAATCAATGTCGTAAGGTTAGTAGCAGCATGATGAGTGGATTTAGGTACGACGATTCTAAGTGAAATAAGTCACACAGAAAAGGACACTTCTCATAAGGTATCACTGATAGAGGGAATGTAAAAACCGTTACACTTGAACTGAATTACAAAACAGAACAGAGTCACACATGCAGAAAACACACTATGGCTGCTTAACGGGAAAGGTGAGGTGGGGTGATACATAAAACAAGGGTATCAAATTAGCTCAGATACCGTTCCATAAACCCAATATGTAATACACAAGACCTACTCCTTGCTCAGAGAACTGGACTCAACACGCCCTATTCACCACACAAGAATATATCTGACTAATAATAATCGTAAAACGTATGTATTGATATCTCTCTGTTAGTGTGTCAAGTGGGTGTAAAGCGGCATAAACACAGCAGTGAAAAGCAGCTATACCCCATTATAAAAATAAATTACTTTGAAACACCCATGAAAGAAAGACAGTGAAAGAGAGAGAAATTCTTACACAATGCGTTCAGGGGCTGTGATGCAACCTGGATTGACCATATCTAGACCCACAGCTGGATGAGACATAAGGGTGGACACTCTTGGGGCTGAGAGGTTTGGTGAGGTTGGGTGAGCAAACACAGACCCTTTAAAGTAATACTGCGTGGTACCCATCGCATGGGTCCCAAATCTCCAGGTTCAAGGGCATCTTCCTACATCGAAAACATGCATGAGAAACCCAGAAGATGGTACACCGTGTGATGGGGAAAGGTTTCTAAAACGCACCTCATTTCTCATCTCCTTGTGCCCGGGTTCGCCATTCCAGCTGCTTTACTAGCAAGCTCCCTACTTGGAGCATCAGCACCTTTAACCTCCTGTTCCATATAGGTTGCAATTTGTCCTGAGGATGAACGGAAAGACGTGGAACCAGCGAGAGACTAGCTCTTGGTGTTGGGACAGGCACAGGTCACTCTATTTTCCCATCAGGAAGAAGAATTAACCACAGGCTCAGCCTGCCCCCCGGAACGAGAACAGGGCCTGAAGCCATTCTGCGATTTTGCGGCCAGCTCCCATAAAAACGAGTTGTAAAATGGAGGTTCAGGGCACTGCAATTGACAAACCTGCAGAGTTATAAATGATAACTCTCGTCCACAAATATATTGAGGGAAGGCAAAGAAGAGGATTTGAAATCAAGGCAGAATTGCCGGAAACAGATTTCAGGAGGTAGATTCGAATCGCCTTTAAAGCACATGAAAAGCGGCAAAACGTTGACAATGATGCCCTTGGCCAAAAAGGGCGTATGCGTTTTTTCCTGAATATATTCAGGAAAAAACGCATACGCCCTTTTTGGCCAACCAAGCAACCTGGAAAGGCAAATCAGCGCTACAAGGAAGTCTCGCTTCCCATCGGTCAAAAGGGCCATTCTGAAAAAAGTGTCAAAACCAGAAATGCAGGACAGGCCATGGAGAAATGGGAGCCTTGCTACACTGATGGGCGGGATGTAAATTGCCAAGAGCCACTCTGGAGAAGTGTCCGGTGAGTCCAGAAACATCTGAAAAACACAGCTTAGAGAGCATAGGGCACTTCCACTCATGGGGGTATAAATTGGGAAAATTAAAAATCAGCAAGACACAAGCACCCCAAAGTTTAGGGCTGCTCTGTTGACAAGGACCTCCACTTCATTCCACCTTAAATATCCCAGGAAAGAGAAAAATGGGTAAAGAAGTTGTGGTCCTTATGTACAATGGAATATCACTCAGCCATGAAATCAATGTCATAAGGCTAGTAGCAGCATGATGAGTGGATTTAGGGACGACGATTCTAAGTGAAATAAGTCACACAGAAAAGGACACTTCTCATAAGGTATCACTGATAGAGGGAATGTAAAAACCGTTACACTTGAACTGAATTACAAAACAGAACAGAGTCACACATGCAGAAAACACACTATGGCTGCTTAACGGGAAAGGTGAGGTGGGGTGATACATAAAACAAGGGTTTCAAATTAGCTCAGATACCGTTCCATAAACCCAATATGTAATAGACAAGACCTACTCCTTGCTCAGAGAACTGGACACAACACGCCCTATTCACCGCAAAAGAATATATCTGACTAGTAATAATCGTAAAACCTATGTATTGATATCTCTCTGTTAGTGTGTCAAGTGGGTGTAAAGCGGCATAAACACAGCAGTGAAAAGCAGCTAAATCCCATTATGAAAATAAAATACTTTGAAAAACTCATGAAACAAAGACAGTGAAAGAGAGAGAAATTCTTACACAATGCGTTCAGGGGCTGTGATGCAACCTGGATTGACCATATCTAGACCCACAGCTGGATGAGACATAAGGGTGGACACTCTTGGGGCTGAGAGGTTTGGTGAGGTTGGGTGAGCAAACGCAGACCCTTTAAAGTAATACTGCGTGGTACCCATCGCATGGGTCCCAAATCTCCAGGTTCAAGGGCATCTTCCTACATCGAAAACATGCATGAGAAAAACCAGAAGATGGTGCACCGTGTGATGGGAAAAGGTTTCTAAAACGCACCTCATTTCTCATCTCCTTGTGCCCGGGTTCGCCATTCCAGCCGCTTTACTAGCAATCTCCCTACTTGGAGCATCAGCACCTTTAACCTCCTGTTCCGAACAGGTTGCAATTTGCCCTGAGGATGAACGGGAAGACGTGGAACCAACGAGAGACTAGCTCTTGGTGTTGGGACAGGCACAGGTCACTCTATATTCCCATCAGAAAGAAGAATTAACCAACGGCTCAGCCTGCCCCCCGGATCAAGAACAGGGCCTGAAGCCATTCTGCGATTTTGCGGCGAGCTCCCATAAAAACGAGTTGTAAAATGGAGGTTCAGGGCACTGCAATTCACAAACCTGCAGAGTTATAAATCATAACTCTCGTCCACAAATATATTGAGGGAAGGCAAAGAAGAGGATTTGAAATCAAGGCAGAATTGCAGGAAACAGATTTCAGGAGGTAGATTCGAATCGCCTTTAAAGCACATGAAAAGCGGCAAAACGTTGACAATGATGCCCTTGGCCAAAAAGGGCGTATGCGTTTTTTTCCTGAATATATTCAGGAAAAAACGCATACGCCCTTTTTGGCCAACCAAGCAACCTGGAAAGGCAAATCAGCGCTACAAAGAAGTCTCGCTTCCCATCGGTCAAAAGGGCCATGCTGAAAAAAGTGTCAAAACCAGAAATGCAGGACAGGCCATGGAGAAATGGGAGCCTTGCTACACTGATGGGCGGGATGTAAATTGCCAAGAGCCACTCTGGAGAAGTGTCCGGTGAGTCCTGAAACATCTGAAAAACACAGCTTAGAGAGCATAGGGCACTCCCACTCATGGGGGTATAAATTGGGAAAATGAAAAATCAGCAAGACACAAGCACCCCAAAGTTTAGGGCTGCTCTGTTGACCAGGACCTCCACTTCATTCCACCTTAAATATCCCAGGAAAGAGAAAAATGGATAAAGAAGTTGTGGTCCTTATGTACAATGGAATATCACTCAGCCATGAAATCAATGTCGTAAGGTTAGTAGCAGCATGATGAGTGGATTTAGGTACGACGATTCTAAGTGAAATAAGTCACACAGAAAAGGACACTTCTCATAAGGTATCACTGATAGAGGGAATGTAAAAACCGTTACACTTGAACTGAATTACAAAACAGAACAGAGTCACACATGCAGAAAACACACTATGGCTGCTTAACGGGAAAGGTGAGGTGGGGTGATACATAAAACAAGGGTATCAAATTAGCTCAGATACCGTTCCATAAACCCAATATGTAATACATAAGACCTACTCCTTGCTCAGAGAACTGGACTCAACACGCCCTATTCACCGCACAAGAATATATCTGACTAATAATAATCGTAAAACCTATGTATTGATATCTCTCTGTTAGTGTGTCAAGTGGGTGTAAAGCGGCATAAACACAGCAGTGAAAAGCAGCTAAACCCCATTATAAAAATAAATTACTTTGAAACACCCATGAAACAAAGACAGTGAAAGAGAGAGAAATTCTTACACAATGCGTTCAGGGGCTGTGATGCAACCTGGATTGACCATATCTAGACCCACAGCTGGATGAGACATAAGGGTGGACACTCTTGGGGCTGAGAGTTTTGGTGAGGTTGGGTGAGCAAACGCAGACCCTTTAAAGTAATACTGCGTGGTACCCATCGCATGGGTCCCAAATCTCCAGGTTCAAGGGCATCTTCCTACATCAAAAACATGCATGAGAAACCCAGAAGATGGTACACCGTGTGATGGGGAAAGGTTTCTAAAAGGCACCTCATTTCTAATCTCCTTGTGCCCGGGTTCGCCATTCCAGCCACTTTACTAGCAAGCTCCCTACTTGGAGCATCAGCACCTTTAACCTCCTGTTCCATACAGGTTGCAATTTGTCCTGAGGATGAACGGGAAGACGTGGAACCAACGAGAGACTAGCTCTTGGTGTTGGGACAGGCACAGGTCAATCTATTTTCCCATCAGGAAGAAGAATTAACCACAGGCTCAGGCTGCCTCCCGGAACCAGAACAGGGCCTGAAGCCATCCTGCGCTTTTGCGGCCAGCTCCCAAAAAAGCGAGATGTAAAATGGAGGTTCAGGGCACTGCAATTCACAAACCTGCAGAGTTATAAATGATAACTCTCGTCCACAAATATATTGAGGGAAGGCAAAGAAGAGGATTTGAAATCAAGGCAGAATTGCGGGAAACAGAATTCAGGAGGTAGATATGAATCGCCTTTAAAGTACATGAAAAGCGGCAAAACGTTGACAATGATGCCCTTGGCCAAAAAGGGCGTATGCGTTTTTTCCTGAATATATTCAGGAAAAAACGCATACGCCCTTTTTGGCCAACCAAGCAACCTGGAAAGGCAAATCAGCGCTACAAAGAAGTCTCGCTTCCCATCGGTCAAAAGGGCCATGCTGAAAAAAGTGTCAAAACCAGAAATGCAGGACAGGCCATGGAGAAATGGGAGCCTTGCTACACTGATGGGCGGGATGTAAATTGCCAAGAGCCACTCTGGAGAAGTGTCCGGTGAGTCCTGAAACATCTGAAAAACACAGCTTAGAGAGCAGAGGGCACTTCCACTCATGGGGGTATAAATTGGGAAAATTAAAAATCAGCAAGACACAAGCACCCCAAAGTTTAGGGCTGCTCTGTTGACCAGGACCTCCACTTCATTCCACCTTAAATATCCCAGGAAAGAGAAAAATGGATAAAGAAGTGGTGGTCCTTATGTACAATGGAATATCACTCAGCCATGAAATCAATGTCGTAAGGTTAGTAGCAGCATGATGAGTGGATTTAGGTACGACGATTCTAAGTGAAATAAGTCACACAGAAAAGGACACTTCTCATAAGGTATCACTGATAGAGGGAATGTAAAAACCGTTACACTTGAACTGAATTACAAAACAGAACAGAGTCACACATGCAGAAAACACACTATGGCTGCTTAACGGGAAAGGTGAGGTGGGGTGATACATAAAACAAGGGTTTCAAATTAGCTCAGATACCATTCCATAAACCCAGTATGTAATAGACAAGACCTACTCCTTGCTCAGAGAACTGGACTCAACACGCCCTATTCACCGCTCAAGAATATATCTGACTAGTAATAATCGTAAAACCTATGTATTGATATCTCTCTGTTAGTGTGTCAAGTGGGTGTAAAGCGGCATAAACACAGCAGTGAAAAGCAGCTAAATCCCATTATGAAAATAAATTACTTTGAAAAACTCATGAAACAAAGACAGTGAAAGAGAGAGAAATTCTTACACAATGCGTTCAGGGGCTGTGATGCAACCTGGATTGACCATATCTAGACCCACAGCTGGATGAGACATAAGGGTGGACACTCTTGGGGCTGAGAGGTTTGGTGAGGTTGGGTGAGCAAACGCAGACCATTTAAAGTAATACTGCGTGGTACCCATCCCATGGGTCCCAAATCTCCAGGTTCAAGGGCATCTTCCTACATCGAAAACATGCATGAGAAACCCAGAAGATGGTACACCGTGTGATGGGGAAAGGTTTCTAAAACGCACCTCATTTCTCATCTCCTTGTGCCCGGGTTCGCCATTCCAGCCGCTTTACTAGCAATCTCCCAACTTGGAGCATCAGCACCTTTAACCTCCTGTTCCATACAGGTTGCAATTTGTCCTGAGGATGAACGGGAAGACGGGGAACCAACGAGAGACTAGCTCTTGGTGTTGGGACAGGGACAGGTCAATCTATTTTCCCATCAGGAAGAAGAATTAACCACAGGCTCAGCCTGCCTCCCGGAACCAGAAGAGGGCCTGAAGCCATCCTGCGCTTTTGCGGCCAGCTCCCAAAAAAGCGAGTTGTAAAATGGAGGTTCAGGGCACTGCAATTCACAAACCTGCAGAGTTATAAATGATAACTCTCGTCCACAAATATATTGAGGGAAGGCAAAGAAGAGGATTTGAAATCAAGGAAGAATAGCAGGAAACAGATTTCAGGAGGTATATTCGAATCGCCTTTAAAGTACATGAAAAGCGGCAAAACGTTGACAATGATGCCCTTGGCCAAAAAGGGCGTATGCGTTTTTTCCTGAATATATACAGGGAAAAACGCATACGCCCTTTTTGGCCAACCAAGCAACCTGGAAAGGCAAATCAGCGCTACAAGGAAGTCTCGCTTCCCATCGGTCAAAAGGGCCATGCTGAAAAAAGTGTCAAAACCAGAAATGCAGGACAGGCCATGGAGAAATGGGAGCCTTGCTACACTGATGGGCAGGATGTAAATTGCCAAGAGCCACTCTGGAGAAGTGTCCGGTGAGTCCTGAAACATCTAAAAAACACAGCTTAGAGAGCAGAGGGCACTTCCACTCATGGGGGTATAAATTGGGAAAATTAAAAATCAGCAAGACACAAGCACCCCAAAGTTTAGGGCTGCTCTGTTGACAAGGACCTCCACTTCATTCCACCTTAAATATCCCAGGAAAGAGAAAAATGGATAAAGAAGTTGTGGTCCTTATGTACAATGGAATATCACTCAGCCATGAAATCAATGTCGTAAGGTTAGTAACAGCATGATGAGTGGATTTAGGTACGACGATTCTAAGTGAAATAAGTCACACAGAAAAGGACACTTCTCATAAGGTATCACTGATAGAGGGAATGTAAAAACCGTTACACTTGAACTGAATTACAAAACAGAACAGAGTCACACATGCAGAAAACACACTATGGCTGCTTAACGGGAAAGGTGACGTGGGGTGATACATAAAACAAGGGTGTCAAATTAGCTCAGATACCGTTCCATAAACCCAATATGTAATAGACAAGACCTACTCCTTGCTCAGAGAACTGGACTCAACACGCCCTATTCACCGCACAAGAATATATCTGACTAGTAATAATCGTAAAACCTATGTATTGATATCTCTCTGTTAGTGTGTCAAGTGGGTGTAAAGCGGCATAAACACAGCAGTGAAAAGCAGCTAAACCCCATTATAAAAATAAATTACTTTAAAAAACCCATGAAACAAAGACAGCGAAAGAGAGAGAAATTCTTACACAATGCGTTCAGGGCCTGTGATGCAACCTGGATTGACCATATCTAGACCCACAGCTGGATGAGACATAAGGGTGGACACTCTTGGGGCTGAGAGGTTTGGTGAGGTTGGGTGAGCAAACGCAGAGCCTTTAAAGTAATACTGCGTGGTACCCATCGCATGGGTCCCAAATCTCCAGGTTCAAGGGCATCTTCCTACATCGAAAACATGCATGAGAAAAACCAGAAGATGGTGCACCGTGTGATGGGAAAAGGTTTCTAAAACGCACCTCATTTCTCATCTCCTTGTGCCCGGGTTCGCCATTCCAGCCGCTTTACTAGCAATCTCCCTACTTGGAGCATCAGCACCTTTAACCTCCTGTTCCGTACAGGTGGCAATTTGTCCTGAGGATGAACGGGAAGACGTGGAACCAACGAGAGACTAGCTCTTGGTGTTGGAACAGGCACAGGTCACTCTATTTTCCCATCAGAAAGAAGAATTAACCACAGGCTCATCCTGCCCCCCGGAACCAGAACAGGGCCTGAAGCCATCCTGCGCTTTTGCGGCCAGCTCCCAAAAAAGCGAGTTGTAAAATGGAGGTTCAGGGCACTGCAATTCACAAACCTGCAGAGTTATAAATGATAACTCTCGTCCACAAATATATTGAGGGAAGGCAAAGAAGAGGTTTGAAATCAAGGCAGAATTGCAGGAAACAGATTTCAGGAGGTAGATTCGAATCGCCTTTAAAGTACATGAAAAGCGGCAAAACGTTGACAATGATGCCCTTGGCCAAAAAGGGCGTATGCGTTTTTTCCTGAATATATTCAGGAAAAAACGCATACGCCCTTTTTGGCCAACCAAGCAACCTGGAAAGGCAAATCAGCGCTACAAAGAAGTCTCGCTTCCCATCGGTCAAAAGGGCCATGCTGAAAAAAGTGTCAAAACCAGAAATGCAGGACAGGCCATGGAGACATGGGAGCCTTGCTACACTGATGGGCGGGATGTAAATTGCCAAGAGCCACTCTGGAGAAGTGTCCGGTGAGTCCTGAAACATCTAAAAAACACAGCTTAGAGAGCATAGGGCACTTCCACTCATGGGGGTATAAATTGGGAAAATTAAAAATCAGCAAGACACAAGCACCCCAAAGTTTAGGGCTGCTCTGTTGACCAGGACCTCCACTTCATTCCACCTTCAATATCCCAGGAAAGAGAAAAATGGATAAAGAAGTGGTGGTCCTTATGTACAATGGAATATCACTCAGCCATGAAATCAATGTCGTAAGGTTAGTAGCAGCATGATAAGTGGATTTAGGTACGACGATTCTAAGTGAAATAAGTCACACAGAAAAGGACACTTCTCATAGGTATCACTGATAGAGGGAATGTAAAAACCGTTACACTTGAACTGAATTACAAAACAGAACAGAGTCACACATGCAGAAAACACACTATGGCTGCTTAACGGGAAATGTGAGGTGGGGTGATACATAAAACAAGGGTATCAAATTAGCTCAGATACCGTTCCATAAACCCAATATGTAATAGACAAGACCTACTCCTTGCTCAGAGAACTGGACTCAACACGCCCTATTCACCGCACAAGAATATATCTGACTAATAATAATCGTAAAACCTATGTATTGATATCTCTCTGTTAGTGTGTCAAGTGGGTGTAAAGCGGCATAAACACAGCAGTGAAAAGCAGCTAAACCCCATTATAAAAATAAATTACTTTGAAACACCCATGAAAGAAAGACAGTGAAAGAGAGGGAAATTCTTACACAATGCGTTCAGGGGCTGTGATGCAACCTGGATTGACCATATCTAGACCCACAGCTGGATGAGACCTAAGGGTGGACACTCTTGGGGCTGAGAGGTTTGGTGAGGTTGGGTGAGCAAACACAGACCCTTTAAAGTAATACTGTGTGGTACCCATCGCATGGGTCCCAAATCTCCAGGTTCAAGGGCATCTTCCTACATCGAAAACATGCATGAGAAACCCAGAAGATGGTACACCGTGTGATGGGGAAAGGTTTCTAAAAGGCACCTCATTTCTCATCTCCTTGTGCCCGGGTTCGCCATTCCAGCCGCTTTACTAGAAAGCTCCCTACTTGGAGCATAAGCACCTTTAACCTCCTGTTCCATACAGGTTGCAATCTGTCCTGAGGATAAACGGGAAGACGTGGAACCAACGAGAGACTAGCTCTTGGTGTTGGGACAGGCACAGGTCACTGTATTTTCCCATCAGGAAGAAGAATTAACCACAGGCTCAGCCTGCCCCCCCGGAACGAGAACAGGGCCTGAAGCCATTCTGCAATTTTAAGGCCAGCTCCCATAAAAACGAGTTGTAAAATGGAGGTTCAGGGCACTGCAATTCACAAACCTGCAGAGTTATAAATGATAACTCTTGTCCACAAATATATTGAGGGAAGGCAAAGAAGAGGATTTGAAATCAAGGCAGAATTGCCGGAAAAAGATTTCAGGAGGTAGATTCGAATCGCCTTTAAAGCACATGAAAAGCGGCAAAACGTTGACAATGATGCCCTTGGCCAAAAAGGGCGTATGCGTTTTTTCCTGAATATATTCAGGAAAAAACGCATACGGCCTTTTTGGCCAACCAAACAACCTGGAAAGGCAAATCAGCGCTACAAAGATGTCTCGCTTCCCAACGGTCAAAAGGACCATGCTGAAAAAAGTGTCAAAACCAGAAATGCAGGACAGGCCGTGGAGAAATGGGAGCCTTGCTACACTGATGGGTGGCATGTAAATTGCCAACAGCCACTGTGGAGAAGTGTACGGTGAGTCCTGAAACATCTAAAAAACACAGCTTAGAGAGCATAGGGCACTTCCACTCATGGGGGTATAAATTGGGAAAATTAAAATCAGCAAGACACAAGCACCCCAAAGTTTAGGGCTGCTCTGTTGACAAGGACCTCCACTTCATTCCACCTTCAATATCCCAGGAAAGAGAAAAATGGGTAAAGAAGTGGTGGCCCTTATGTACAATGGAATATCACTCAGCCATGAAATCTATGTCATAAGGCTAGTAGCAGCATGATGAGTGGATTTAGGTACGACGATTCTAAGTGAAATAAGTCACACAGAAAAGGACACTTCTCATAAGGTATCACTGATAGAGGGAATGTAAAAACCGTTACACTTGAACTGAATTACAAAACAGAACAGAGTCACACATGCAGAAAACACACTATGGCTGCTTAACGGGAAAGGTGACGTGGGGTGATACATAAAACAAGGGTTTCAAATTAGCTCAGATACCGTTCCATAAACCCAATATGTAATAGACAAGACCTACTCCTTGCTCAGAGAACTGGACTCAACACGCCCTATTCATGGCACAAGAATATATCTGACTAGTAATAATCGTAAAACCTATGTATTGATATCTCTCTGTTAGTGTGTCAAGTGGGTGTAAGGCGGCATAAACACAGCAGTTAAAAGCAGCTAAATCCCATAATGAAAATAAATTATTTGAAAAACCCATGAAACAAAGACAGTGAAAGAGATAGAAATTCTTACACAATGCGTTCAGGGGCTGTGATGCAACCTGGATTGACCATATCTAGACGCACAGCTGGATGAGACATAAGGGTGGACACTCTTGGGGCTGAGAGGTTTGGTGAGGTTGGGTGAGCAAACACAGACCCTTTAAAGTATTACTGCGTGGTACCCATTGCATGGGTTCCCAATCTCCAGGTTCAAGGGCATCTTCCTACATCGAAAACATGCATGAGAAACCCAGAAGATGGTACACCGTGTGATGGGGAAAGGTTTCTAAAACGCACCTCATTTCTCATCTCCTTGTGCCCGGGTTCGCCATTCCAGCCGCTTTACTAGCAATCTCCCTACTTGGAGCATCAGCACCTTTAACCTCCTGTTCCGAACAGGTTGCAATTTGCCCTGAGGATGAACGGGAAGACGTGGAACCAGGGAGAGACTAGCTCTTGGTGTTGGGACAGGCACAGGTCACTCTATTTTCCCATCAGGAAGAAGAATTAACCACAGGCTCAGCCTGCCCCCCGGAACGAGAACAGGGCCTGAAGCCATTCTGCGATTTTGCGGCCAGCTCCCATAAAAACGAGTTGTAAAATGGAGGTTCAGGGCACTGCAATTGACAAACCTGCAGAGTTATAAATGATAACTCTCGTCCACAAATATATTGAGGGAAGGCAAAGAAGAGGATTTGAAATCAAGGCAGAATTGCCGGAAACAGATTTCAGGAGGTAGATTCGAATCGCCTTTAAAGCACATGAAAAGCGGCAAAACGTTGACAATGATGCCCTTGGCCAAAAAGGGCGTATGCGTTTTTTCCTGAATATATTCAGGAAAAAACGCATACGCCCTTTTTGGCCAACCAAGCAACCTGGAAAGGCAAATCAGCGCTACAAGGAAGTCTCGCTTCCCATCGGTCAAAAGGGCCATTCTGAAAAAAGTGTCAAAACCAGAAATGCAGGACAGGCCATGGAGAAATGGGAGCCTTGCTACACTGATGGGCGGGATGTAAATTGCCAAGAGCCACTCTGGAGAAGTGTCCGGTGAGTCCAGAAACATCTGAAAAACACAGCTTAGAGAGCATAGGGCACTTCCACTCATGGGGGTATAAATTGGGAAAATTAAAAATCAGCAAGACACAAGCACCCCAAAGTTTAGGGCTGCTCTGTTGACAAGGACCTCCACTTCATTCCACCTTAAATATCCCAGGAAAGAGAAAAATGGGTAAAGAAGTTGTGGTCCTTATGTACAATGGAATATCACTCAGCCATGAAATCAATGTCATAAGGCTAGTAGCAGCATGATGAGTGGATTTAGGGACGACGATTCTAAGTGAAATAAGTCACACAGAAAAGGACACTTCTCATAAGGTATCACTGATAGAGGGAATGTAAAAACCGTTACACTTGAACTGAATTACAAAACAGAACAGAGTCACACATGCAGAAAACACACTATGGCTGCTTAACGGGAAAGGTGAGGTGGGGTGATACATAAAACAAGGGTTTCAAATTAGCTCAGATACCGTTCCATAAACCCAATATGTAATAGACAAGACCTACTCCTTGCTCAGAGAACTGGACACAACACGCCCTATTCACCGCAAAAGAATATATCTGACTAGTAATAATCGTAAAACCTATGTATTGATATCTCTCTGTTAGTGTGTCAAGTGGGTGTAAAGCGGCATAAAGACAGCAGTGAAAAGCAGCTAAATCCCATTATGAAAATAAAATACTTTGAAAAACTCATGAAACAAAGACAGTGAAAGAGAGAGAAATTCTTACACAATGCGTTCAGGGGCTGTGATGCAACCTGGATTGACCATATCTAGACCCACAGCTGGATGAGACATAAGGGTGGACACTCTTGGGGCTGAGAGGTTTGGTGAGGTTGGGTGAGCAAACGCAGACCCTTTAAAGTAATACTGCGTGGTACCCATCGCATGGGTCCCAAATCTCCAGGTTCAAGGGCATCTTCCTACATCGAAAACATGCATGAGAAAAACCAGAAGATGGTGCACCGTGTGATGGGAAAAGGTTTCTAAAACGCACCTCATTTCTCATCTCCTTGTGCCCGGGTTCGCCATTCCAGCCGCTTTACTAGCAATCTCCCTACTTGGAGCATCAGCACCTTTAACCTCCTGTTCCGAACAGGTTGCAATTTGCCCTGAGGATGAACGGGAAGACGTGGAACCAACGAGAGACTAGCTCTTGGTGTTGGGACAGGCACAGGTCACTCTATATTCCCATCAGAAAGAAGAATTAACCAACGGCTCAGCCTGCCCCCCGGATCAAGAACAGGGCCTGAAGCCATTCTGCGATTTTGCGGCGAGCTCCCATAAAAACGAGTTGTAAAATGGAGGTTCAGGGCACTGCAATTCACAAACCTGCAGAGTTATAAATGATAACTCTCGTCCACAAATATATTGAGGGAAGGCAAAGAAGAGGATTTGAAATCAAGGCAGAATTGCAGGAAACAGATTTCAGGAGGTAGATTCGAATCGCCTTTAAAGCACATGAAAAGCGGCAAAACGTTGACAATGATGCCCTTGGCCAAAAAGGGCGTATGCGTTTTTTTCCTGAATATATTCAGGAAAAAACGCATACGCCCTTTTTGGCCAACCAAGCAACCTGGAAAGGCAAATCAGCGCTACAAAGAAGTCTCGCTTCCCATCGGTCAAAAGGGCCATGCTGAAAAAAGTGTCAAAACCAGAAATGCAGGACAGGCCATGGAGAAATGGGAGCCTTGCTACACTGATGGGCGGGATGTAAATTGCCAAGAGCCACTCTGGAGAAGTGTCCGGTGAGTCCTGAAACATCTGAAAAACACAGCTTAGAGAGCATAGGGCACTCCCACTCATGGGGGTATAAATTGGGAAAATTAAAAATCAGCAAGACACAAGCACCCCAAAGTTTAGGGCTGCTCTGTTGACCAGGACCTCCACTTCATTCCACCTTAAATATCCCAGGAAAGAGAAAAATGGATAAAGAAGTTGTGGTCCTTATGTACAATGGAATATCACTCAGCCATGAAATCAATGTCGTAAGGTTAGTAGCAGCATGATGAGTGGATTTAGGTACGACGATTCTAAGTGAAATAAGTCACACAGAAAAGGACACTTCTCATAAGGTATCACTGATAGAGGGAATGTAAAAACCGTTACACTTGAACTGAATTACAAAACAGAACAGAGTCACACATGCAGAAAACACACTATGGCTGCTTAACGGGAAAGGTGAGGTGGGGTGATACATAAAACAAGGGTATCAAATTAGCTCAGATACCGTTCCATAAACCCAATATGTAATACATAAGACCTACTCCTTGCTCAGAGAACTGGACTCAACACGCCCTATTCACCGCACAAGAATATATCTGACTAATAATAATCGTAAAACCTATGTATTGATATCTCTCTGTTAGTGTGTCAAGTGGGTGTAAAGCGGCATAAACACAGCAGTGAAAAGCAGCTAAACCCCATTATAAAAATAAATTACTTTGAAACACCCATGAAACAAAGACAGTGAAAGAGAGAGAAATTCTTACACAATGCGTTCAGGGGCTGTGATGCAACCTGGATTGACCATATCTAGACCCACAGCTGGATGAGACATAAGGGTGGACACTCTTGGGGCTGAGAGGTTTGGTGAGGTTGGGTGAGCAAACGCAGACCCTTTAAAGTAATACTGCGTGGTACCCATCGCATGGGTCCCAAATCTCCAGGTTCAAGGGCATCTTCCTACATCAAAAACATGCATGAGAAACCCAGAAGATGGTACACCGTGTGATGGGGAAAGGTTTCTAAAAGGCACCTCATTTCTAATCTCCTTGTGCCCGGGTTCGCCATTCCAGCCACTTTACTAGCAAGCTCCCTACTTGGAGCATCAGCACCTTTAACCTCCTGTTCCATACAGGTTGCAATTTGTCCTGAGGATGAACGGGAAGACGTGGAACCAACGAGAGACTAGCTCTTGGTGTTGGGACAGGCACAGGTCAATCTATTTTCCCATCAGGAAGAAGAATTAACCACAGGCTCAGGCTGCCTCCCGGAACCAGAACAGGGCCTGAAGCCATCCTGCGCTTTTGCGGCCAGCTCCCAAAAAAGCGAGATGTAAAATGGAGGTTCAGGGCACTGCAATTCACAAACCTGCAGAGTTATAAATGATAACTCTCGTCCACAAATATATTGAGGGAAGGCAAAGAAGAGGATTTGAAATCAAGGCAGAATTGCAGGAAACAGAATTCAGGAGGTAGATATGAATCGCCTTTAAAGTACATGAAAAGCGGCAAAACGTTGACAATGATGCCCTTGGCCAAAAAGGGCGTATGCGTTTTTTCCTGAATATATTCAGGAAAAAACGCATACGCCCTTTTTGGCCAACCAAGCAACCTGGAAAGGCAAATCAGCGCTACAAAGAAGTCTCGCTTCCCATCGGTCAAAAGGGCCATGCTGAAAAAAGTGTCAAAACCAGAAATGCAGGACAGGCCATGGAGACATGGGAGCCTTGCTACACTGATGGGCGGGATGTAAATTGCCAAGAGCCACTCTGGAGAAGTGTCCGGTGAGTCCTGAAACATCTGAAAAACACAGCTTAGAGAGCAGAGGGCACTTCCACTCATGGGGGTATAAATTGGGAAAATTAAAAATCAGCAAGACACAAGCACCCCAAAGTTTAGGGCTGCTCTGTTGACCAGGACCTCCACTTCATTCCACCTTAAATATCCCAGGAAAGAGAAAAATGGATAAAGAAGTGGTGGTCCTTATGTACAATGGAATATCACTCAGCCATGAAATCAATGTCGTAAGGTTAGTAGCAGCATGATGAGTGGATTTAGGTACGACGATTCTAAGTGAAATAAGTCACACAGAAAAGGACACTTCTCATAAGGTATCACTGATAGAGGGAATGTAAAAACCGTTACACTTGAACTGAATTACAAAACAGAACAGAGTCACACATGCAGAAAACACACTATGGCTGCTTAACGGGAAAGGTGAGGTGGGGTGATACATAAAACAAGGGTTTCAAATTAGCTCAGATACCATTCCATAAACCCAGTATGTAATAGACAAGACCTACTCCTTGCTCAGAGAACTGGACTCAACACGCCCTATTCACCGCTCAAGAATATATCTGACTAGTAATAATCGTAAAACCTATGTATTGATATCTCTCTGTTAGTGTGTCAAGTGGGTGTAAAGCGGCATAAACACAGCAGTGAAAAGCAGCTAAATCCCATTATGAAAATAAATTACTTTGAAAAACTCATGAAACAAAGACAGTGAAAGAGAGAGAAATTCTTACACAATGCGTTCAGGGGCTGTGATGCAACCTGGATTGACCATATCTAGACCCACAGCTGGATGAGACATAAGGGTGGACACTCTTGGGGCTGAGAGGTTTGGTGAGGTTGGGTGAGCAAACACAGACCCTTTAAAGTAATACTGCGTGGTACCCATCGCATGGGTCCCAAATCTCCAGGTTCAAGGGCATCTTCCTACATCGAAAACATGCATGAGAAACCCAGAAGATGGTACACCGTGTGATGGGGAAAGGTTTCTAAAACGCACCTCATTTCTCATCTCCTTGTGCCCGGGTTCGCCATTCCAGCTGCTTTACTAGCAAGCTCCCTACTTGGAGCATCAGCACCTTTAACCTCCTGTTCCATATAGGTTGCAATTTGTCCTGAGGATGAACGGAAAGACGTGGAACCAGCGAGAGACTAGCTCTTGGTGTTGGGACAGGCACAGGTCACTCTATTTTCCCATCAGGAAGAAGAATTAACCACAGGCTCAGCCTGCCCCCCGGAACGAGAACAGGGCCTGAAGCCATTCTGCGATTTTGCGGCCAGCTCCCATAAAAACGAGTTGTAAAATGGAGGTTCAGGGCACTGCAATTGACAAACCTGCAGAGTTATAAATGATAACTCTCGTCCACAAATATATTGAGGGAAGGCAAAGAAGAGGATTTGAAATCAAGGCAGAATTGCCGGAAACAGATTTCAGGAGGTAGATTCGAATCGCCTTTAAAGCACATGAAAAGCGGCAAAACGTTGACAATGATGCCCTTGGCCAAAAAGGGCGTATGCGTTTTTTCCTGAATATATTCAGGAAAAAACGCATACGCCCTTTTTGGCCAACCAAGCAACCTGGAAAGGCAAATCAGCGCTACAAGGAAGTCTCGCTTCCCATCGGTCAAAAGGGCCATTCTGAAAAAAGTGTCAAAACCAGAAATGCAGGACAGGCCATGGAGAAATGGGAGCCTTGCTACACTGATGGGCGGGATGTAAATTGCCAAGAGCCACTCTGGAGAAGTGTCCGGTGAGTCCAGAAACATCTGAAAAACACAGCTTAGAGAGCATAGGGCACTTCCACTCATGGGGGTATAAATTGGGAAAATTAAAAATCAGCAAGACACAAGCACCCCAAAGTTTAGGGCTGCTCTGTTGACAAGGACCTCCACTTCATTCCACCTTAAATATCCCAGGAAAGAGAAAAATGGGTAAAGAAGTTGTGGTCCTTATGTACAATGGAATATCACTCAGCCATGAAATCAATGTCATAAGGCTAGTAGCAGCATGATGAGTGGATTTAGGGACGACGATTCTAAGTGAAATAAGTCACACAGAAAAGGACACTTCTCATAAGGTATCACTGATAGAGGGAATGTAAAAACCGTTACACTTGAACTGAATTACAAAACAGAACAGAGTCACACATGCAGAAAACACACTATGGCTGCTTAACGGGAAAGGTGAGGTGGGGTGATACATAAAACAAGGGTTTCAAATTAGCTCAGATACCGTTCCATAAACCCAATATGTAATAGACAAGACCTACTCCTTGCTCAGAGAACTGGACACAACACGCCCTATTCACCGCAAAAGAATATATCTGACTAGTAATAATCGTAAAACCTATGTATTGATATCTCTCTGTTAGTGTGTCAAGTGGGTGTAAAGCGGCATAAACACAGCAGTGAAAAGCAGCTAAATCCCATTATGAAAATAAAATACTTTGAAAAACTCATGAAACAAAGACAGTGAAAGAGAGAGAAATTCTTACACAATGCGTTCAGGGGCTGTGATGCAACCTGGATTGACCATATCTAGACCCACAGCTGGATGAGACATAAGGGTGGACACTCTTGGGGCTGAGAGGTTTGGTGAGGTTGGGTGAGCAAACGCAGACCCTTTAAAGTAATACTGCGTGGTACCCATCGCATGGGTCCCAAATCTCCAGGTTCAAGGGCATCTTCCTACATCGAAAACATGCATGAGAAAAACCAGAAGATGGTGCACCGTGTGATGGGAAAAGGTTTCTAAAACGCACCTCATTTCTCATCTCCTTGTGCCCGGGTTCGCCATTCCAGCCGCTTTACTAGCAATCTCCCTACTTGGAGCATCAGCACCTTTAACCTCCTGTTCCGAACAGGTTGCAATT
This sequence comes from Balaenoptera borealis, assembly GCF_965194805.1. Classification (NCBI taxonomy): domain Eukaryota; kingdom Metazoa; phylum Chordata; class Mammalia; order Artiodactyla; family Balaenopteridae; genus Balaenoptera; species Balaenoptera borealis. The sequence continues at coordinate 24,765 of NW_028123622.1, forward strand.
TGCCCTGAGGATGAACGGGAAGACGTGGAACCAACGAGAGACTAGCTCTTGGTGTTGGGACAGGCACAGGTCACTCTATATTCCCATCAGAAAGAAGAATTAACCAACGGCTCAGCCTGCCCCCCGGATCAAGAACAGGGCCTGAAGCCATTCTGCGATTTTGCGGCGAGCTCCCATAAAAACGAGTTGTAAAATGGAGGTTCAGGGCACTGCAATTCACAAACCTGCAGAGTTATAAATCATAACTCTCGTCCACAAATATATTGAGGGAAGGCAAAGAAGAGGATTTGAAATCAAGGCAGAATTGCAGGAAACAGATTTCAGGAGGTAGATTCGAATCGCCTTTAAAGCACATGAAAAGCGGCAAAACGTTGACAATGATGCCCTTGGCCAAAAAGGGCGTATGCGTTTTTTTCCTGAATATATTCAGGAAAAAACGCATACGCCCTTTTTGGCCAACCAAGCAACCTGGAAAGGCAAATCAGCGCTACAAAGAAGTCTCGCTTCCCATCGGTCAAAAGGGCCATGCTGAAAAAAGTGTCAAAACCAGAAATGCAGGACAGGCCATGGAGAAATGGGAGCCTTGCTACACTGATGGGCGGGATGTAAATTGCCAAGAGCCACTCTGGAGAAGTGTCCGGTGAGTCCTGAAACATCTGAAAAACACAGCTTAGAGAGCATAGGGCACTCCCACTCATGGGGGTATAAATTGGGAAAATGAAAAATCAGCAAGACACAAGCACCCCAAAGTTTAGGGCTGCTCTGTTGACCAGGACCTCCACTTCATTCCACCTTAAATATCCCAGGAAAGAGAAAAATGGATAAAGAAGTTGTGGTCCTTATGTACAATGGAATATCACTCAGCCATGAAATCAATGTCGTAAGGTTAGTAGCAGCATGATGAGTGGATTTAGGTACGACGATTCTAAGTGAAATAAGTCACACAGAAAAGGACACTTCTCATAAGGTATCACTGATAGAGGGAATGTAAAAACCGTTACACTTGAACTGAATTACAAAACAGAACAGAGTCACACATGCAGAAAACACACTATGGCTGCTTAACGGGAAAGGTGAGGTGGGGTGATACATAAAACAAGGGTATCAAATTAGCTCAGATACCGTTCCATAAACCCAATATGTAATACATAAGACCTACTCCTTGCTCAGAGAACTGGACTCAACACGCCCTATTCACCGCACAAGAATATATCTGACTAATAATAATCGTAAAACCTATGTATTGATATCTCTCTGTTAGTGTGTCAAGTGGGTGTAAAGCGGCATAAACACAGCAGTGAAAAGCAGCTAAACCCCATTATAAAAATAAATTACTTTGAAACACCCATGAAACAAAGACAGTGAAAGAGAGAGAAATTCTTACACAATGCGTTCAGGGGCTGTGATGCAACCTGGATTGACCATATCTAGACCCACAGCTGGATGAGACATAAGGGTGGACACTCTTGGGGCTGAGAGGTTTGGTGAGGTTGGGTGAGCAAACGCAGACCCTTTAAAGTAATACTGCGTGGTACCCATCGCATGGGTCCCAAATCTCCAGGTTCAAGGGCATCTTCCTACATCAAAAACATGCATGAGAAACCCAGAAGATGGTACACCGTGTGATGGGGAAAGGTTTCTAAAAGGCACCTCATTTCTAATCTCCTTGTGCCCGGGTTCGCCATTCCAGCCACTTTACTAGCAAGCTCCCTACTTGGAGCATCAGCACCTTTAACCTCCTGTTCCATACAGGTTGCAATTTGTCCTGAGGATGAACGGGAAGACGTGGAACCAACGAGAGACTAGCTCTTGGTGTTGGGACAGGCACAGGTCAATCTATTTTCCCATCAGGAAGAAGAATTAACCACAGGCTCAGGCTGCCTCCCGGAACCAGAACAGGGCCTGAAGCCATCCTGCGCTTTTGCGGCCAGCTCCCAAAAAAGCGAGATGTAAAATGGAGGTTCAGGGCACTGCAATTCACAAACCTGCAGAGTTATAAATGATAACTCTCGTCCACAAATATATTGAGGGAAGGCAAAGAAGAGGATTTGAAATCAAGGCAGAATTGCGGGAAACAGAATTCAGGAGGTAGATATGAATCGCCTTTAAAGTACATGAAAAGCGGCAAAACGTTGACAATGATGCCCTTGGCCAAAAAGGGCGTATGCGTTTTTTCCTGAATATATTCAGGAAAAAACGCATACGCCCTTTTTGGCCAACCAAGCAACCTGGAAAGGCAAATCAGCGCTACAAAGAAGTCTCGCTTCCCATCGGTCAAAAGGGCCATGCTGAAAAAAGTGTCAAAACCAGAAATGCAGGACAGGCCATGGAGAAATGGGAGCCTTGCTACACTGATGGGCGGGATGTAAATTGCCAAGAGCCACTCTGGAGAAGTGTCCGGTGAGTCCTGAAACATCTGAAAAACACAGCTTAGAGAGCAGAGGGCACTTCCACTCATGGGGGTATAAATTGGGAAAATTAAAAATCAGCAAGACACAAGCACCCCAAAGTTTAGGGCTGCTCTGTTGACCAGGACCTCCACTTCATTCCACCTTAAATATCCCAGGAAAGAGAAAAATGGATAAAGAAGTGGTGGTCCTTATGTACAATGGAATATCACTCAGCCATGAAATCAATGTCGTAAGGTTAGTAGCAGCATGATGAGTGGATTTAGGTACGACGATTCTAAGTGAAATAAGTCACACAGAAAAGGACACTTCTCATAAGGTATCACTGATAGAGGGAATGTAAAAACCGTTACACTTGAACTGAATTACAAAACAGAACAGAGTCACACATGCAGAAAACACACTATGGCTGCTTAACGGGAAAGGTGAGGTGGGGTGATACATAAAACAAGGGTTTCAAATTAGCTCAGATACCATTCCATAAACCCAGTATGTAATAGACAAGACCTACTCCTTGCTCAGAGAACTGGACTCAACACGCCCTATTCACCGCTCAAGAATATATCTGACTAGTAATAATCGTAAAACCTATGTATTGATATCTCTCTGTTAGTGTGTCAAGTGGGTGTAAAGCGGCATAAACACAGCAGTGAAAAGCAGCTAAATCCCATTATGAAAATAAATTACTTTGAAAAACTCATGAAACAAAGACAGTGAAAGAGAGAGAAATTCTTACACAATGCGTTCAGGGGCTGTGATGCAACCTGGATTGACCATATCTAGACCCACAGCTGGATGAGACATAAGGGTGGACACTCTTGGGGCTGAGAGGTTTGGTGAGGTTGGGTGAGCAAACGCAGACCATTTAAAGTAATACTGCGTGGTACCCATCCCATGGGTCCCAAATCTCCAGGTTCAAGGGCATCTTCCTACATCGAAAACATGCATGAGAAACCCAGAAGATGGTACACCGTGTGATGGGGAAAGGTTTCTAAAAGGCACCTCATTTCTAATCTCCTTGTGCCCGGGTTCGCCATTCCAGCCACTTTACTAGCAAGCTCCCTACTTGGAGCATCAGCACCTTTAACCTCCTGTTCCATACAGGTTGCAATTTGTCCTGAGGATGAACGGGAAGACGTGGAACCAACGAGAGACTAGCTCTTGGTGTTGGGACAGGCACAGGTCAATCTATTTTCCCATCAGGAAGAAGAATTAACCACAGGCTCAGGCTGCCTCCCGGAACCAGAACAGGGCCTGAAGCCATCCTGCGCTTTTGCGGCCAGCTCCCAAAAAAGCGAGATGTAAAATGGAGGTTCAGGGCACTGCAATTCACAAACCTGCAGAGTTATAAATGATAACTCTCGTCCACAAATATATTGAGGGAAGGCAAAGAAGAGGATTTGAAATCAAGGCAGAATTGCGGGAAACAGAATTCAGGAGGTAGATATGAATCGCCTTTAAAGTACATGAAAAGCGGCAAAACGTTGACAATGATGCCCTTGGCCAAAAAGGGCGTATGCGTTTTTTCCTGAATATATTCAGGAAAAAACGCATACGCCCTTTTTGGCCAACCAAGCAACCTGGAAAGGCAAATCAGCGCTACAAAGAAGTCTCGCTTCCCATCGGTCAAAAGGGCCATGCTGAAAAAAGTGTCAAAACCAGAAATGCAGGACAGGCCATGGAGAAATGGGAGCCTTGCTACACTGATGGGCGGGATGTAAATTGCCAAGAGCCACTCTGGAGAAGTGTCCGGTGAGTCCTGAAACATCTGAAAAACACAGCTTAGAGAGCAGAGGGCACTTCCACTCATGGGGGTATAAATTGGGAAAATTAAAAATCAGCAAGACACAAGCACCCCAAAGTTTAGGGCTGCTCTGTTGACCAGGACCTCCACTTCATTCCACCTTAAATATCCCAGGAAAGAGAAAAATGGATAAAGAAGTGGTGGTCCTTATGTACAATGGAATATCACTCAGCCATGAAATCAATGTCGTAAGGTTAGTAGCAGCATGATGAGTGGATTTAGGTACGACGATTCTAAGTGAAATAAGTCACACAGAAAAGGACACTTCTCATAAGGTATCACTGATAGAGGGAATGTAAAAACCGTTACACTTGAACTGAATTACAAAACAGAACAGAGTCACACATGCAGAAAACACACTATGGCTGCTTAACGGGAAAGGTGAGGTGGGGTGATACATAAAACAAGGGTTTCAAATTAGCTCAGATACCATTCCATAAACCCAGTATGTAATAGACAAGACCTACTCCTTGCTCAGAGAACTGGACTCAACACGCCCTATTCACCGCTCAAGAATATATCTGACTAGTAATAATCGTAAAACCTATGTATTGATATCTCTCTGTTAGTGTGTCAAGTGGGTGTAAAGCGGCATAAACACAGCAGTGAAAAGCAGCTAAATCCCATTATGAAAATAAATTACTTTGAAAAACTCATGAAACAAAGACAGTGAAAGAGAGAGAAATTCTTACACAATGCGTTCAGGGGCTGTGATGCAACCTGGATTGACCATATCTAGACCCACAGCTGGATGAGACATAAGGGTGGACACTCTTGGGGCTGAGAGGTTTGGTGAGGTTGGGTGAGCAAACGCAGACCATTTAAAGTAATACTGCGTGGTACCCATCCCATGGGTCCCAAATCTCCAGGTTCAAGGGCATCTTCCTACATCGAAAACATGCATGAGAAACCCAGAAGATGGTACACCGTGTGATGGGGAAAGGTTTCTAAAACGCACCTCATTTCTCATCTCCTTGTGCCCGGGTTCGCCATTCCAGCCGCTTTACTAGCAATCTCCCAACTTGGAGCATCAGCACCTTTAACCTCCTGTTCCATACAGGTTGCAATTTGTCCTGAGGATGAACGGGAAGACGGGGAACCAACGAGAGACTAGCTCTTGGTGTTGGGACAGGGACAGGTCAATCTATTTTCCCATCAGGAAGAAGAATTAACCACAGGCTCAGCCTGCCTCCCGGAACCAGAAGAGGGCCTGAAGCCATCCTGCGCTTTTGCGGCCAGCTCCCAAAAAAGCGAGTTGTAAAATGGAGGTTCAGGGCACTGCAATTCACAAACCTGCAGAGTTATAAATGATAACTCTCGTCCACAAATATATTGAGGGAAGGCAAAGAAGAGGATTTGAAATCAAGGAAGAATAGCAGGAAACAGATTTCAGGAGGTATATTCGAATCGCCTTTAAAGTACATGAAAAGCGGCAAAACGTTGACAATGATGCCCTTGGCCAAAAAGGGCGTATGCGTTTTTTCCTGAATATATACAGGGAAAAACGCATACGCCCTTTTTGGCCAACCAAGCAACCTGGAAAGGCAAATCAGCGCTACAAGGAAGTCTCGCTTCCCATCGGTCAAAAGGGCCATGCTGAAAAAAGTGTCAAAACCAGAAATGCAGGACAGGCCATGGAGAAATGGGAGCCTTGCTACACTGATGGGCAGGATGTAAATTGCCAAGAGCCACTCTGGAGAAGTGTCCGGTGAGTCCTGAAACATCTAAAAAACACAGCTTAGAGAGCAGAGGGCACTTCCACTCATGGGGGTATAAATTGGGAAAATTAAAAATCAGCAAGACACAAGCACCCCAAAGTTTAGGGCTGCTCTGTTGACAAGGACCTCCACTTCATTCCACCTTAAATATCCCAGGAAAGAGAAAAATGGATAAAGAAGTTGTGGTCCTTATGTACAATGGAATATCACTCAGCCATGAAATCAATGTCGTAAGGTTAGTAACAGCATGATGAGTGGATTTAGGTACGACGATTCTAAGTGAAATAAGTCACACAGAAAAGGACACTTCTCATAAGGTATCACTGATAGAGGGAATGTAAAAACCGTTACACTTGAACTGAATTACAAAACAGAACAGAGTCACACATGCAGAAAACACACTATGGCTGCTTAACGGGAAAGGTGACGTGGGGTGATACATAAAACAAGGGTGTCAAATTAGCTCAGATACCGTTCCATAAACCCAATATGTAATAGACAAGACCTACTCCTTGCTCAGAGAACTGGACTCAACACGCCCTATTCACCGCACAAGAATATATCTGACTAGTAATAATCGTAAAACCTATGTATTGATATCTCTCTGTTAGTGTGTCAAGTGGGTGTAAAGCGGCATAAACACAGCAGTGAAAAGCAGCTAAACCCCATTATAAAAATAAATTACTTTAAAAAACCCATGAAACAAAGACAGCGAAAGAGAGAGAAATTCTTACACAATGCGTTCAGGGCCTGTGATGCAACCTGGATTGACCATATCTAGACCCACAGCTGGATGAGACATAAGGGTGGACACTCTTGGGGCTGAGAGGTTTGGTGAGGTTGGGTGAGCAAACGCAGAGCCTTTAAAGTAATACTGCGTGGTACCCATCGCATGGGTCCCAAATCTCCAGGTTCAAGGGCATCTTCCTACATCGAAAACATGCATGAGAAAAACCAGAAGATGGTGCACCGTGTGATGGGAAAAGGTTTCTAAAACGCACCTCATTTCTCATCTCCTTGTGCCCGGGTTCGCCATTCCAGCCGCTTTACTAGCAATCTCCCTACTTGGAGCATCAGCACCTTTAACCTCCTGTTCCGTACAGGTGGCAATTTGTCCTGAGGATGAACGGGAAGACGTGGAACCAACGAGAGACTAGCTCTTGGTGTTGGAACAGGCACAGGTCACTCTATTTTCCCATCAGAAAGAAGAATTAACCACAGGCTCATCCTGCCCCCCGGAACCAGAACAGGGCCTGAAGCCATCCTGCGCTTTTGCGGCCAGCTCCCAAAAAAGCGAGTTGTAAAATGGAGGTTCAGGGCACTGCAATTCACAAACCTGCAGAGTTATAAATGATAACTCTCGTCCACAAATATATTGAGGGAAGGCAAAGAAGAGGTTTGAAATCAAGGCAGAATTGCAGGAAACAGATTTCAGGAGGTAGATTCGAATCGCCTTTAAAGTACATGAAAAGCGGCAAAACGTTGACAATGATGCCCTTGGCCAAAAAGGGCGTATGCGTTTTTTCCTGAATATATTCAGGAAAAAACGCATACGCCCTTTTTGGCCAACCAAGCAACCTGGAAAGGCAAATCAGCGCTACAAAGAAGTCTCGCTTCCCATCGGTCAAAAGGGCCATGCTGAAAAAAGTGTCAAAACCAGAAATGCAGGACAGGCCATGGAGACATGGGAGCCTTGCTACACTGATGGGCGGGATGTAAATTGCCAAGAGCCACTCTGGAGAAGTGTCCGGTGAGTCCTGAAACATCTAAAAAACACAGCTTAGAGAGCATAGGGCACTTCCACTCATGGGGGTATAAATTGGGAAAATTAAAAATCAGCAAGACACAAGCACCCCAAAGTTTAGGGCTGCTCTGTTGACCAGGACCTCCACTTCATTCCACCTTCAATATCCCAGGAAAGAGAAAAATGGATAAAGAAGTGGTGGTCCTTATGTACAATGGAATATCACTCAGCCATGAAATCAATGTCGTAAGGTTAGTAGCAGCATGATAAGTGGATTTAGGTACGACGATTCTAAGTGAAATAAGTCACACAGAAAAGGACACTTCTCATAGGTATCACTGATAGAGGGAATGTAAAAACCGTTACACTTGAACTGAATTACAAAACAGAACAGAGTCACACATGCAGAAAACACACTATGGCTGCTTAACGGGAAATGTGAGGTGGGGTGATACATAAAACAAGGGTATCAAATTAGCTCAGATACCGTTCCATAAACCCAATATGTAATAGACAAGACCTACTCCTTGCTCAGAGAACTGGACTCAACACGCCCTATTCACCGCACAAGAATATATCTGACTAATAATAATCGTAAAACCTATGTATTGATATCTCTCTGTTAGTGTGTCAAGTGGGTGTAAAGCGGCATAAACACAGCAGTGAAAAGCAGCTAAACCCCATTATAAAAATAAATTACTTTGAAACACCCATGAAAGAAAGACAGTGAAAGAGAGGGAAATTCTTACACAATGCGTTCAGGGGCTGTGATGCAACCTGGATTGACCATATCTAGACCCACAGCTGGATGAGACCTAAGGGTGGACACTCTTGGGGCTGAGAGGTTTGGTGAGGTTGGGTGAGCAAACACAGACCCTTTAAAGTAATACTGTGTGGTACCCATCGCATGGGTCCCAAATCTCCAGGTTCAAGGGCATCTTCCTACATCGAAAACATGCATGAGAAACCCAGAAGATGGTACACCGTGTGATGGGGAAAGGTTTCTAAAAGGCACCTCATTTCTCATCTCCTTGTGCCCGGGTTCGCCATTCCAGCCGCTTTACTAGAAAGCTCCCTACTTGGAGCATAAGCACCTTTAACCTCCTGTTCCATACAGGTTGCAATCTGTCCTGAGGATAAACGGGAAGACGTGGAACCAACGAGAGACTAGCTCTTGGTGTTGGGACAGGCACAGGTCACTGTATTTTCCCATCAGGAAGAAGAATTAACCACAGGCTCAGCCTGCCCCCCCGGAACGAGAACAGGGCCTGAAGCCATTCTGCAATTTTAAGGCCAGCTCCCATAAAAACGAGTTGTAAAATGGAGGTTCAGGGCACTGCAATTCACAAACCTGCAGAGTTATAAATGATAACTCTTGTCCACAAATATATTGAGGGAAGGCAAAGAAGAGGATTTGAAATCAAGGCAGAATTGCCGGAAAAAGATTTCAGGAGGTAGATTCGAATCGCCTTTAAAGCACATGAAAAGCGGCAAAACGTTGACAATGATGCCCTTGGCCAAAAAGGGCGTATGCGTTTTTTCCTGAATATATTCAGGAAAAAACGCATACGGCCTTTTTGGCCAACCAAGCAACCTGGAAAGGCAAATCAGCGCTACAAAGATGTCTCGCTTCCCATCGGTCAAAAGGACCATGCTGAAAAAAGTGTCAAAACCAGAAATGCAGGACAGGCCGTGGAGAAATGGGAGCCTTGCTACACTGATGGGTGGCATGTAAATTGCCAACAGCCACTGTGGAGAAGTGTACGGTGAGTCCTGAAACATCTAAAAAACACAGCTTAGAGAGCATAGGGCACTTCCACTCATGGGGGTATAAATTGGGAAAATTAAAATCAGCAAGACACAAGCACCCCAAAGTTTAGGGCTGCTCTGTTGACAAGGACCTCCACTTCATTCCACCTTCAATATCCCAGGAAAGAGAAAAATGGGTAAAGAAGTGGTGGCCCTTATGTACAATGGAATATCACTCAGCCATGAAATCTATGTCATAAGGCTAGTAGCAGCATGATGAGTGGATTTAGGTACGACGATTCTAAGTGAAATAAGTCACACAGAAAAGGACACTTCTCATAAGGTATCACTGATAGAGGGAATGTAAAAACCGTTACACTTGAACTGAATTACAAAACAGAACAGAGTCACACATGCAGAAAACACACTATGGCTGCTTAACGGGAAAGGTGAGGTGGGGTGATACATAAAACAAGGGTTTCAAATTAGCTCAGATACCGTTCCATAAACCCAATATGTAATAGACAAGACCTACTCCTTGCTCAGAGAACTGGACTCAACACGCCCTATTCATGGCACAAGAATATATCTGACTAGTAATAATCGTAAAACCTATGTATTGATATCTCTCTGTTAGTGTGTCAAGTGGGTGTAAGGCGGCATAAACACAGCAGTTAAAAGCAGCTAAATCCCATAATGAAAATAAATTATTTGAAAAACCCATGAAACAAAGACAGTGAAAGAGATAGAAATTCTTACACAATGCGTTCAGGGGCTGTGATGCAACCTGGATTGACCATATCTAGACGCACAGCTGGATGAGACATAAGGGTGGACACTCTTGGGGCTGAGAGGTTTGGTGAGGTTGGGTGAGCAAACACAGACCCTTTAAAGTATTACTGCGTGGTACCCATTGCATGGGTTCCCAATCTCCAGGTTCAAGGGCATCTTCCTACATCGAAAACATGCATGAGAAACCCAGAAGATGGTACACCGTGTGATGGGGAAAGGTTTCTAAAACGCACCTCATTTCTCATCTCCTTGTGCCCGGGTTCGCCATTCCAGCCGCTTTACTAGCAATCTCCCTACTTGGAGCATCAGCACCTTTAACCTCCTGTTCCGAACAGGTTGCAATTTGCCCTGAGGATGAACGGGAAGACGTGGAACCAGGGAGAGACTAGCTCTTGGTGTTGGGACAGGCACAGGTCACTCTATTTTCCCATCAGGAAGAAGAATTAACCACAGGCTCAGCCTGCCCCCCGGAACGAGAACAGGGCCTGAAGCCATTCTGCGATTTTGCGGCCAGCTCCCATAAAAACGAGTTGTAAAATGGAGGTTCAGGGCACTGCAATTGACAAACCTGCAGAGTTATAAATGATAACTCTCGTCCACAAATATATTGAGGGAAGGCAAAGAAGAGGATTTGAAATCAAGGCAGAATTGCCGGAAACAGATTTCAGGAGGTAGATTCGAATCGCCTTTAAAGCACATGAAAAGCGGCAAAACGTTGACAATGATGCCCTTGGCCAAAAAGGGCGTATGCGTTTTTTCCTGAATATATTCAGGAAAAAACGCATACGCCCTTTTTGGCCAACCAAGCAACCTGGAAAGGCAAATCAGCGCTACAAGGAAGTCTCGCTTCCCATCGGTCAAAAGGGCCATTCTGAAAAAAGTGTCAAAACCAGAAATGCAGGACAGGCCATGGAGAAATGGGAGCCTTGCTACACTGATGGGCGGGATGTAAATTGCCAAGAGCCACTCTGGAGAAGTGTCCGGTGAGTCCAGAAACATCTGAAAAACACAGCTTAGAGAGCATAGGGCACTTCCACTCATGGGGGTATAAATTGGGAAAATTAAAAATCAGCAAGACACAAGCACCCCAAAGTTTAGGGCTGCTCTGTTGACAAGGACCTCCACTTCATTCCACCTTAAATATCCCAGGAAAGAGAAAAATGGGTAAAGAAGTTGTGGTCCTTATGTACAATGGAATATCACTCAGCCATGAAATCAATGTCATAAGGCTAGTAGCAGCATGATGAGTGGATTTAGGGACGACGATTCTAAGTGAAATAAGTCACACAGAAAAGGACACTTCTCATAAGGTATCACTGATAGAGGGAATGTAAAAACCGTTACACTTGAACTGAATTACAAAACAGAACAGAGTCACACATGCAGAAAACACACTATGGCTGCTTAACGGGAAAGGTGAGGTGGGGTGATACATAAAACAAGGGTTTCAAATTAGCTCAGATACCGTTCCATAAACCCAATATGTAATAGACAAGACCTACTCCTTGCTCAGAGAACTGGACACAACACGCCCTATTCACCGCAAAAGAATATATCTGACTAGTAATAATCGTAAAACCTATGTATTGATATCTCTCTGTTAGTGTGTCAAGTGGGTGTAAAGCGGCATAAAGACAGCAGTGAAAAGCAGCTAAATCCCATTATGAAAATAAAATACTTTGAAAAACTCATGAAACAAAGACAGTGAAAGAGAGAGAAATTCTTACACAATGCGTTCAGGGGCTGTGATGCAACCTGGATTGACCATATCTAGACCCACAGCTGGATGAGACATAAGGGTGGACACTCTTGGGGCTGAGAGGTTTGGTGAGGTTGGGTGAGCAAACGCAGACCCTTTAAAGTAATACTGCGTGGTACCCATCGCATGGGTCCCAAATCTCCAGGTTCAAGGGCATCTTCCTACATCGAAAACATGCATGAGAAAAACCAGAAGATGGTGCACCGTGTGATGGGAAAAGGTTTCTAAAACGCACCTCATTTCTCATCTCCTTGTGCCCGGGTTCGCCATTCCAGCCGCTTTACTAGCAATCTCCCTACTTGGAGCATCAGCACCTTTAACCTCCTGTTCCGAACAGGTTGCAATTTGCCCTGAGGATGAACGGGAAGACGTGGAACCAACGAGAGACTAGCTCTTGGTGTTGGGACAGGCACAGGTCACTCTATATTCCCATCAGAAAGAAGAATTAACCAACGGCTCAGCCTGCCCCCCGGATCAAGAACAGGGCCTGAAGCCATTCTGCGATTTTGCGGCGAGCTCCCATAAAAACGAGTTGTAAAATGGAGGTTCAGGGCACTGCAATTCACAAACCTGCAGAGTTATAAATGATAACTCTCGTCCACAAATATATTGAGGGAAGGCAAAGAAGAGGATTTGAAATCAAGGCAGAATTGCAGGAAACAGATTTCAGGAGGTAGATTCGAATCGCCTTTAAAGCACATGAAAAGCGGCAAAACGTTGACAATGATGCCCTTGGCCAAAAAGGGCGTATGCGTTTTTTTCCTGAATATATTCAGGAAAAAACGCATACGCCCTTTTTGGCCAACCAAGCAACCTGGAAAGGCAAATCAGCGCTACAAAGAAGTCTCGCTTCCCATCGGTCAAAAGGGCCATGCTGAAAAAAGTGTCAAAACCAGAAATGCAGGACAGGCCATGGAGAAATGGGAGCCTTGCTACACTGATGGGCGGGATGTAAATTGCCAAGAGCCACTCTGGAGAAGTGTCCGGTGAGTCCTGAAACATCTGAAAAACACAGCTTAGAGAGCATAGGGCACTCCCACTCATGGGGGTATAAATTGGGAAAATTAAAAATCAGCAAGACACAAGCACCCCAAAGTTTAGGGCTGCTCTGTTGACCAGGACCTCCACTTCATTCCACCTTAAATATCCCAGGAAAGAGAAAAATGGATAAAGAAGTTGTGGTCCTTATGTACAATGGAATATCACTCAGCCATGAAATCAATGTCGTAAGGTTAGTAGCAGCATGATGAGTGGATTTAGGTACGACGATTCTAAGTGAAATAAGTCACACAGAAAAGGACACTTCTCATAAGGTATCACTGATAGAGGGAATGTAAAAACCGTTACACTTGAACTGAATTACAAAACAGAACAGAGTCACACATGCAGAAAACACACTATGGCTGCTTAACGGGAAAGGTGAGGTGGGGTGATACATAAAACAAGGGTATCAAATTAGCTCAGATACCGTTCCATAAACCCAATATGTAATACATAAGACCTACTCCTTGCTCAGAGAACTGGACTCAACACGCCCTATTCACCGCACAAGAATATATCTGACTAATAATAATCGTAAAACCTATGTATTGATATCTCTCTGTTAGTGTGTCAAGTGGGTGTAAAGCGGCATAAACACAGCAGTGAAAAGCAGCTAAACCCCATTATAAAAATAAATTACTTTGAAACACCCATGAAACAAAGACAGTGAAAGAGAGAGAAATTCTTACACAATGCGTTCAGGGGCTGTGATGCAACCTGGATTGACCATATCTAGACCCACAGCTGGATGAGACATAAGGGTGGACACTCTTGGGGCTGAGAGGTTTGGTGAGGTTGGGTGAGCAAACGCAGACCCTTTAAAGTAATACTGCGTGGTACCCATCGCATGGGTCCCAAATCTCCAGGTTCAAGGGCATCTTCCTACATCAAAAACATGCATGAGAAACCCAGAAGATGGTACACCGTGTGATGGGGAAAGGTTTCTAAAAGGCACCTCATTTCTAATCTCCTTGTGCCCGGGTTCGCCATTCCAGCCACTTTACTAGCAAGCTCCCTACTTGGAGCATCAGCACCTTTAACCTCCTGTTCCATACAGGTTGCAATTTGTCCTGAGGATGAACGGGAAGACGTGGAACCAACGAGAGACTAGCTCTTGGTGTTGGGACAGGCACAGGTCAATCTATTTTCCCATCAGGAAGAAGAATTAACCACAGGCTCAGGCTGCCTCCCGGAACCAGAACAGGGCCTGAAGCCATCCTGCGCTTTTGCGGCCAGCTCCCAAAAAAGCGAGATGTAAAATGGAGGTTCAGGGCACTGCAATTCACAAACCTGCAGAGTTATAAATGATAACTCTCGTCCACAAATATATTGAGGGAAGGCAAAGAAGAGGATTTGAAATCAAGGCAGAATTGCAGGAAACAGAATTCAGGAGGTAGATATGAATCGCCTTTAAAGTACATGAAAAGCGGCAAAACGTTGACAATGATGCCCTTGGCCAAAAAGGGCGTATGCGTTTTTTCCTGAATATATTCAGGAAAAAACGCATACGCCCTTTTTGGCCAACCAAGCAACCTGGAAAGGCAAATCAGCGCTACAAAGAAGTCTCGCTTCCCATCGGTCAAAAGGGCCATGCTGAAAAAAGTGTCAAAACCAGAAATGCAGGACAGGCCATGGAGACATGGGAGCCTTGCTACACTGATGGGCGGGATGTAAATTGCCAAGAGCCACTCTGGAGAAGTGTCCGGTGAGTCCTGAAACATCTGAAAAACACAGCTTAGAGAGCAGAGGGCACTTCCACTCATGGGGGTATAAATTGGGAAAATTAAAAATCAGCAAGACACAAGCACCCCAAAGTTTAGGGCTGCTCTGTTGACCAGGACCTCCACTTCATTCCACCTTAAATATCCCAGGAAAGAGAAAAATGGATAAAGAAGTGGTGGTCCTTATGTACAATGGAATATCACTCAGCCATGAAATCAATGTCGTAAGGTTAGTAGCAGCATGATGAGTGGATTTAGGTACGACGATTCTAAGTGAAATAAGTCACACAGAAAAGGACACTTCTCATAAGGTATCACTGATAGAGGGAATGTAAAAACCGTTACACTTGAACTGAATTACAAAACAGAACAGAGTCACACATGCAGAAAACACACTATGGCTGCTTAACGGGAAAGGTGAGGTGGGGTGATACATAAAACAAGGGTTTCAAATTAGCTCAGATACCATTCCATAAACCCAGTATGTAATAGACAAGACCTACTCCTTGCTCAGAGAACTGGACTCAACACGCCCTATTCACCGCTCAAGAATATATCTGACTAGTAATAATCGTAAAACCTATGTATTG
The DNA here is from genome assembly GCF_965194805.1 of Balaenoptera borealis. Lineage (NCBI taxonomy): Eukaryota > Metazoa > Chordata > Mammalia > Artiodactyla > Balaenopteridae > Balaenoptera > Balaenoptera borealis. The sequence goes on from NW_028123622.1 coordinate 40,091, forward strand.
ATATCTCTCTGTTAGTGTGTCAAGTGGGTGTAAAGCGGCATAAACACAGCAGTGAAAAGCAGCTAAATCCCATTATGAAAATAAATTACTTTGAAAAACTCATGAAACAAAGACAGTGAAAGAGAGAGAAATTCTTACACAATGCGTTCAGGGGCTGTGATGCAACCTGGATTGACCATATCTAGACCCACAGCTGGATGAGACATAAGGGTGGACACTCTTGGGGCTGAGAGGTTTGGTGAGGTTGGGTGAGCAAACACAGACCCTTTAAAGTAATACTGCGTGGTACCCATCGCATGGGTCCCAAATCTCCAGGTTCAAGGGCATCTTCCTACATCGAAAACATGCATGAGAAACCCAGAAGATGGTACACCGTGTGATGGGGAAAGGTTTCTAAAACGCACCTCATTTCTCATCTCCTTGTGCCCGGGTTCGCCATTCCAGCCGCTTTACTAGCAATCTCCCAACTTGGAGCATCAGCACCTTTAACCTCCTGTTCCATACAGGTTGCAATTTGTCCTGAGGATGAACGGGAAGACGGGGAACCAACGAGAGACTAGCTCTTGGTGTTGGGACAGGGACAGTTCAATCTATTTTCCCATCAGGAAGAAGAATTAACCACAGGCTCAGCCTGCCTCCCGGAACCAGAAGAGGGCCTGAAGCCATCCTGCGCTTTTGCGGCCAGCTCCCAAAAAAGCGAGTTGTAAAATGGAGGTTCAGGGCACTGCAATTCACAAACCTGCAGAGTTATAAATGATAACTCTCGTCCACAAATATATTGAGGGAAGGCAAAGAAGAGGATTTGAAATCAAGGAAGAATAGCAGGAAACAGATTTCAGGAGGTATATTCAAATCGCCTTTAAAGTACATGAAAAGCGGCAAAACGTTGACAATGATGCCCTTGGCCAAAAAGGGCGTATGCGTTTTTTCCTGAATATATACAGGGAAAAACGCATACGCCCTTTTTGGCCAACCAAGCAACCTGGAAAGGCAAATCAGCGCTACAAGGAAGTCTCGCTTCCCATCGGTCAAAAGGGCCATGCTGAAAAAAGTGTCAAAACCAGAAATGCAGGACAGGCCATGGAGAAATGGGAGCCTTGCTACACTGATGGGCAGGATGTAAATTGCCAAGAGCCACTCTGGAGAAGTTTCCGGTGAGTCCTGAAACATCTAAAAAACACAGCTTAGAGAGCATAGGGCACTTCCACTCATGGGGGTATAAATTGGGAAAATTAAAAATCAGCAAAACACAAGCACCCCAAAGTTTAGGGCTGCTCTGTTGACAAGGACCTCCACTTCATTCCACCTTAAATATCCCAGGAAAGAGAAAAATGGATAAAGAAGTTGTGGTCCTTATGTACAATGGAATATCACTCAGCCATGAAATCAATGTCGTAAGGTTAGTAACAGCATGATGAGTGGATTTAGGTACGACGATTCTAAGTGAAATAAGTCACACAGAAAAGGACACTTCTCATAGGTATCACTGATAGAGGGAATGTAAAAACCGTTACACTTGAACTGAATTACAAAACAGAACAGAGTCACACATGCAGAAAACACACTATGGCTGCTTAACGGGAAATGTGAGGTGGGGTGATACATAAAACAAGGGTATCAAATTAGCTCAGATACCGTTCCATAAACCCAATATGTAATAGACAAGACCTACTCCTTGCTCAGAGAACTGGACTCAACACGCCCTATTCACCGCACAAGAATATATCTGACTAATAATAATCGTAAAACCTATGTATTGATATCTCTCTGTTAGTGTGTCAAGTGGGTGTAAAGCGGCATAAACACAGCAGTGAAAAGCAGCTAAACCCCATTATAAAAATAAATTACTTTGAAACACCCATGAAAGAAAGACAGTGAAAGAGAGGGAAATTCTTACACAATGCGTTCAGGGCTTGTGATGCAACCTGGATTGACCATATCTAGACCCACAGCTGGATGAGACATAAGGGTGGACACTCTTGGGGCTGAGAGGTTTGGTGAGGTTGGGTGAGCAAACACAGACCCTTTAAAGTAATACTGTGTGGTACCCATCGCATGGGTCCCAAATCTCCAGGTTCAAGGGCATCTTCCTACATCGAAAACATGCATGAGAAACCCAGAAGATGGTACACCGTGTGATGGGGAAAGGTTTCTAAAAGGCACCTCATTTCTCATCTCCTTGTGCCCGGGTTCGCCATTCCAGCCGCTTTACTAGAAAGCTCCCTACTTGGAGCATCAGCACCTTTAACCTCCTGTTCCATACAGGTTGCAATCTGTCCTGAGGATAAACGGGAAGACGTGGAACCAACGAGAGACTAGCTCTTGGTGTTGGGACAGGCACAGGTCACTGTATTTTCCCATCAGGAAGAAGAATTAACCACAGGCTCAGCCTGCCCCCCCGGAACGAGAACAGGGCCTGAAGCCATTCTGCAATTTTAAGGCCAGCTCCCATAAAAACGAGTTGTAAAATGGAGGTTCAGGGCACTGCAATTCACAAACCTGCAGAGTTATAAATGATAACTCTTGTCCACAAATATATTGAGGGAAGGCAAAGAAGAGGATTTGAAATCAAGGCAGAATTGCCGGAAAAAGATTTCAGGAGGTAGATTCGAATCGCCTTTAAAGCACATGAAAAGCGGCAAAACGTTGACAATGATGCCCTTGGCCAAAAAGGGCGTATGCGTTTTTTCCTGAATATATTCAGGAAAAAACGCATACGGCCTTTTTGGCCAACCAAGCAACCTGGAAAGGCAAATCAGCGCTACAAAGATGTCTCGCTTCCCATCGGTCAAAAGGACCATGCTGAAAAAAGTGTCAAAACCAGAAATGCAGGACAGGCCGTGGAGAAATGGGAGCCTTGCTACACTGATGGGTGGCATGTAAATTGCCAACAGCCACTGTGGAGAAGTGTACGGTGAGTCCTGAAACATCTAAAAAACACAGCTTAGAGAGCATAGGGCACTTCCACTCATGGGGGTATAAATTGGGAAAATTAAAATCAGCAAGACACAAGCACCCCAAAGTTTAGGGCTGCTCTGTTGACAAGGACCTCCACTTCATTCCACCTTCAATATCCCAGGAAAGAGAAAAATGGATAAAGAAGTGGTGGTCCTTATGTACAATGGAATATCACTCAGCCATGAAATCAATGTCGTAAGGCTAGTAGCAGCATGATGAGTGGATTTAGGTACGACGATTCTAAGTGAAATAAGTCACACAGAAAAGGACACTTCTCATAAGGTATCACTGATAGAGGGAATGTAAAAACCGTTACACTTGAACTGAATTACAAAACAGAACAGAGTCACACATGCAGAAAACACACTATGGCTGCTTAACGGGAAAGGTGAGGTGGGGTGATACATAAAACAAGGGTTTCAAATTAGCTCAGATACCGTTCCATAAACCCAATATGTAATAGACAAGACCTACTCCTTGCTCAGAGAACTGGACTCAACACGCCCTATTCACGGCACAAGAATATATCTGAATAGTAATAATCGTAAAACCTATGTATTGATATCTCTCTGTTAGTGTGTCAAGTGGGTGTAAAGCGGCATAAACACAGCAGTTAAAAGCAGCTAAATCCCATAATGAAAATAAATTATTTGAAAAACCCATGAAACAAAGACAGTGAAAGAGATAGAAATTCTTACACAATGCGTTCAGGGGCTGTGATGCAACCTGGATTGACCATATCTAGACGCACAGCTGGATGAGACATAAGGGTGGACACTCTTGGGGCTGAGAGGTTTGGTGAGGTTGGGTGAGCAAACACAGACCCTTTAAAGTATTACTGCGTGGTACCCATCGCATGGGTTCCCAATCTCCAGGTTCAAGGGCATCTTCCTACATTGAAAACATGCATGAGAAACCCAGAAGATGGTACACCGTGTGATGGGGAATGGTTTCTAAAACGCACCTCATTTCTCATCTCCTTGTGCCCGGGTTCGCCATTCCAGCCGCTTTGCTAGCAATCTCCCTACTTGGAGCATCAGCACCTTTCACCTCCTGTTCCGTACAGGTTGCAATTTGTCCTGAGGATGAACGGGAAGACGTGGAACCAACGAGAGACTAGCTCTTGGTGTTGGGACAGGCACAGGTCACTCTATTTTCCCATCAGGAAGAAGAATTAACCACAGGCTCAGCCTGCCCCCCGGAACCAGAACAGGGCCTGAAGCCATCCTGCGCTTTTGCGGCCAGCTCCCAAAAAAGCGAGTTGTAAAATGGAGGTTCAGGGCACTGCAATTCACAAACCTGCAGAGTTATAAATGATAACTCTCGTCCACAAATATATTGAGGGAAGGCAAAGAAGAGGTTTGAAATCAAGGCAGAATTGCAGGAAACAGATTTCAGGAGGTAGATTCGAATCGCATTTAAAGCACATGAAAAGCGGCAAAACGTTGACAATGATGCCCTTGGCCAAAAAGGGCGTATGCGTTTTTTCCTGAATATATTCAGGAAAAAACGCATACGCCCTTTTTGGCCAACCAAGCAACCTGGAAAGGCAAATCAGTGCTACAGAGAAGTCTCGCTTCCCATCGGTCAAAAGGGCCATGCTGAAAAAAGTGTCAAAACCAGAAATGCAGGACAGGCCATGGAGAAATGGGAGCCTTGCTACACTGATGGGCGGGATGTAAATTGCCAAGAGCCACTCTGGAGAAGTGTCCGGTGAGTCCTGAAACATCTGAAAAACACAGCTTAGAGAGCATAGGGCACTTCCACTCATGGGGGTATAAATTGGGAAAATGAAAAATCAGCAAGACACAAGCACCCCAAAGTTTAGGGCTGCTGTGTTGACCAGGACCTCCACTTCATTCCACCTTAAATATCCCAGGAAAGAGAAAAATGGATAAAGAAGTTGTGGTCCTTATGTACAATGGAATATCACTCAGCCAGGAAATCAATGTCATAAGGTTAGTAGCAGCATGATGAGTGGATTTAGGTACGACGATTCTAAGTGAAATAAGTCACACAGAAAAGGACACTTCTCATAAGGTATCACTTATAGAGGGAATGTAAAAACCGTTACACTTGAACTGAATTACAAAACAGAACAGAGTCACACATGCAGAAAACACACTATGGCTGCTTAGCGGGAAAGGTGAGGTGGGGTGATACATAAAACAAGGGTATCAAATTAGCTCAGATACCGTTCCATAAATCCAATATGTAGTAGACAAGACCTACTCCTTGCTCAGAGAACTGGACTCAACACGCCCTATTCACCGCACAAGAATATATCTGACTAGTAATAATCGTAAAACCTATGTATTGATATCTCTCTGTTAGTGTGTCAAGTGGGTGTAAAGCGGCATAAACACAGCAGTGAAAAGCAGCTAAATCCCATTATGAAAATAAATTACTTGAAAAACCCATGAAACAAAGACAGTGAAAGAGAGAGAAATTCTTACACAATGCGTTCAGGGGCTGTGATGCAACCTGGATTGACCATATCTAGACCCACAGCTGGATGAGACCTAAGGGTGGACACTCTTGGGGCTGAGAGGTTTGGTGAGGTTGGGTGAGCAAACACAGACCCTTTAAAGTAATACTGTGTGGTACCCATCGCATGGGTCCCAAATCTCCAGGTTCAAGGGCATCTTCCTACATCGAAAACATGCATGAGAAACCCAGAAGATGGTACACCGTGTGATGGGGAAAGGTTTCTAAAAGGCACCTCATTTCTCATCTCCTTGTGCCCGGGTTCGCCATTCCAGCCGCTTTACTAGAAAGCTCCCTACTTGGAGCATCAGCACCTTTAACCTCCTGTTCCATACAGGTTGCAATCTGTCCTGAGGATAAACGGGAAGACGTGGAACCAACGAGAGACTAGCTCTTGGTGTTGGGACAGGCACAGGTCACTGTATTTTCCCATCAGGAAGAAGAATTAACCACAGGCTCAGCCTGCCCCCCCGGAACGAGAACAGGGCCTGAAGCCATTCTGCAATTTTAAGGCCAGCTCCCATAAAAACGAGTTGTAAAATGGAGGTTCAGGGCACTGCAATTCACAAACCTGCAGAGTTATAAATGATAACTCTTGTCCACAAATATATTGAGGGAAGGCAAAGAAGAGGATTTGAAATCAAGGCAGAATTGCCGGAAAAAGATTTCAGGAGGTAGATTCGAATCGCCTTTAAAGCACATGAAAAGCGGCAAAACGTTGACAATGATGCCCTTGGCCAAAAAGGGCGTATGCGTTTTTTCCTGAATATATTCAGGAAAAAACGCATACGCCCTTTTTGGCCAACCAAGCAACCTGGAAAGGCAAATCAGCGCTACAAAGAAGTCTCGCTTCCCATTGGTCAAAAGGGCCATGCTGAAAAAAGTGTCAAAACCAGAAATGCAGGACAGGCCATGGAGACATGGGAGCCTTGCTACACTGATGGGCGGGATGTAAATTGCCAAGAGCCACTCTGGAGAAGTGTCCGGTGAGTCCTGAAACATCTGAAAAACACAGCTTAGAGAGCAGAGGGCACTTCCACTCATGGGGGTATAAATTGGGAAAATGAAAAATCAGCAAGACACAAGCACCCCAAAGTTTAGGGCTGCTCTGTTGACCAGGACCTCCACTTCATTCCACCTTAAATATCCCAGGAAAGAGAAAAATGGATAAAGAAGTGGTGGTCCTTATGTACAATGGAATATCACTCAGCCATGAAATCAATGTCGTAAGGTTAGTAGCAGCATGATGAGTGGATTTAGGTACGACGATTCTAAGTGAAATAAGTCACACAGAAAAGGACACTTCTCATAAGGTATCACTGATAGAGGGAATGTAAAAACCGTTACACTTGAACTGAATTACAAAACAGAACAGAGTCACACATGCAGAAAACACACTATGGCTGCTTAACGGGAAAGGTGAGGTGGGGTGATACATAAAACAAGGGTTTCAAATTAGCTCAGATACCATTCCATAAACCCAGTATGTAATAGACAAGACCTACTCCTTGCTCAGAGAACTGGACTCAACACGCCCTATTCACCGCTCAAGAATATATCTGACTAGTAATAATCGTAAAACCTATGTATTGATATCTCTCTGTTAGTGTGTCAAGTGGGTGTAAAGCGGCATAAACACAGCAGTGAAAAGCAGCTAAATCCCATTATGAAAATAAATTACTTTGAAAAACTCATGAAACAAAGACAGTGAAAGAGAGAGAAATTCTTACACAATGCGTTCAGGGGCTGTGATGCAACCTGGATTGACCATATCTAGACCCACAGCTGGATGAGACATAAGGGTGGACACTCTTGGGGCTGAGAGGTTTGGTGAGGTTGGGTGAGCAAACACAGACCCTTTAAAGTAATACTGCGTGGTACCCATCGCATGGGTCCCAAATCTCCAGGTTCAAGGGCATCTTCCTACATCGAAAACATGCATGAGAAACCCAGAAGATGGTACACCGTGTGATGGGGAAAGGTTTCTAAAACGCACCTCATTTCTCATCTCCTTGTGCCCGGGTTCGCCATTCCAGCCGCTTTACTAGCAATCTCCCAACTTGGAGCATCAGCACCTTTAACCTCCTGTTCCATACAGGTTGCAATTTGTCCTGAGGATGAACGGGAAGACGGGGAACCAACGAGAGACTAGCTCTTGGTGTTGGGACAGGGACAGTTCAATCTATTTTCCCATCAGGAAGAAGAATTAACCACAGGCTCAGCCTGCCTCCCGGAACCAGAAGAGGGCCTGAAGCCATCCTGCGCTTTTGCGGCCAGCTCCCAAAAAAGCGAGTTGTAAAATGGAGGTTCAGGGCACTGCAATTCACAAACCTGCAGAGTTATAAATGATAACTCTCGTCCACAAATATATTGAGGGAAGGCAAAGAAGAGGATTTGAAATCAAGGAAGAATAGCAGGAAACAGATTTCAGGAGGTATATTCAAATCGCCTTTAAAGTACATGAAAAGCGGCAAAACGTTGACAATGATGCCCTTGGCCAAAAAGGGCGTATGCGTTTTTTCCTGAATATATACAGGGAAAAACGCATACGCCCTTTTTGGCCAACCAAGCAACCTGGAAAGGCAAATCAGCGCTACAAGGAAGTCTCGCTTCCCATCGGTCAAAAGGGCCATGCTGAAAAAAGTGTCAAAACCAGAAATGCAGGACAGGCCATGGAGAAATGGGAGCCTTGCTACACTGATGGGCAGGATGTAAATTGCCAAGAGCCACTCTGGAGAAGTGTCCGGTGAGTCCTGAAACATCTAAAAAACACAGCTTAGAGAGCATAGGGCACTTCCACTCATGGGGGTATAAATTGGGAAAATTAAAAATCAGCAAGACACAAGCACCCCAAAGTTTAGGGCTGCTCTGTTGACAAGGACCTCCACTTCATTCCACCTTAAATATCCCAGGAAAGAGAAAAATGGATAAAGAAGTTGTGGTCCTTATGTACAATGGAATATCACTCAGCCATGAAATCAATGTCGTAAGGTTAGTAACAGCATGATGAGTGGATTTAGGTACGACGATTCTAAGTGAAATAAGTCACACAGAAAAGGACACTTCTCATAAGGTATCACTGATAGAGGGAATGTAAAAACCGTTACACTTGAACTGAATTACAAAACAGAACAGAGTCACACATGCAGAAAACACACTATGGCTGCTTAACGGGAAAGGTGAGGTGGGGTGATACATAAAACAAGGGTGTCAAATTAGCTCAGATACCGTTCCATAAACCCAATATGTAATAGACAAGACCTACTCCTTGCTCAGAGAACTGGACTCAACACGCCCTATTCACCGCACAAGAATATATCTGACTAGTAATAATCGTAAAACCTATGTATTGATATCTCTCTGTTAGTGTGTCAAGTGGGTGTAAAGCGGCATAAACACAGCAGTGAAAAGCAGCTAAACCCCATTATAAAAATAAATTACTTTAAAAAACCCATGAAACAAAGACAGCGAAAGAGAGAGAAATTCTTACACAATGCGTTCAGGGCCTGTGATGCAACCTGGATTGACCATATCTAGACCCACAGCTGGATGAGACATAAGGGTGGACACTCTTGGGGCTGAGAGGTTTGGTGAGGTTGGGTGAGCAAACGCAGACCCTTTAAAGTAATACTGCGTGGTACCCATCGCATGGGTCCCAAATCTCCAGGTTCAAGGGCATCTTCCTACATCGAAAACATGCATGAGAAAAACCAGAAGATGGTGCACCGTGTGATGGGAAAAGGTTTCTAAAACGCACCTCATTTCTCATCTCCTTGTGCCCGGGTTCGCCATTCCAGCCGCTTTACTAGCAATCTCCCTACTTGGAGCATCAGCACCTTTAACCTCCTGTTCCGTACAGGTGGCAATTTGTCCTGAGGATGAACGGGAAGACGTGGAACCAACGAGAGACTAGCTCTTGGTGTTGGAACAGGCACAGGTCACTCTATTTTCCCATCAGAAAGAAGAATTAACCACAGGCTCATCCTGCCCCCCGGAACCAGAACAGGGCCTGAAGCCATCCTGCGCTTTTGCGGCCAGCTCCCAAAAAAGCGAGTTGTAAAATGGAGGTTCAGGGCACTGCAATTCACAAACCTGCAGAGTTATAAATGATAACTCTCGTCCACAAATATATTGAGGGAAGGCAAAGAAGAGGTTTGAAATCAAGGCAGAATTGCAGGAAACAGATTTCAGGAGGTAGATTCGAATCGCCTTTAAAGTACATGAAAAGCGGCAAAACGTTGACAATGATGCCCTTGGCCAAAAAGGGCGTATGCGTTTTTTCCTGAATATATTCAGGAAAAAACGCATACGCCCTTTTTGGCCAACCAAGCAACCTGGAAAGGCAAATCAGCGCTACAAAGAAGTCTCGCTTCCCATCGGTCAAAAGGGCCATGCTGAAAAAAGTGTCAAAACCAGAAATGCAGGACAGGCCATGGAGACATGGGAGCCTTGCTACACTGATGGGCGGGATGTAAATTGCCAAGAGCCACTCTGGAGAAGTGTCCGGTGAGTCCTGAAACATCTAAAAAACACAGCTTAGAGAGCATAGGGCACTTCCACTCATGGGGGTATAAATTGGGAAAATTAAAAATCAGCAAGACACAAGCACCCCAAAGTTTAGGGCTGCTCTGTTGACCAGGACCTCCACTTCATTCCACCTTCAATATCCCAGGAAAGAGAAAAATGGATAAAGAAGTGGTGGTCCTTATGTACAATGGAATATCACTCAGCCATGAAATCAATGTCGTAAGGTTAGTAGCAGCATGATAAGTGGATTTAGGTACGACGATTCTAAGTGAAATAAGTCACACAGAAAAGGACACTTCTCATAGGTATCACTGATAGAGGGAATGTAAAAACCGTTACACTTGAACTGAATTACAAAACAGAACAGAGTCACACATGCAGAAAACACACTATGGCTGCTTAACGGGAAATGTGAGGTGGGGTGATACATAAAACAAGGGTATCAAATTAGCTCAGATACCGTTCCATAAACCCAATATGTAATAGACAAGACCTACTCCTTGCTCAGAGAACTGGACTCAACACGCCCTATTCACCGCACAAGAATATATCTGACTAATAATAATCGTAAAACCTATGTATTGATATCTCTCTGTTAGTGTGTCAAGTGGGTGTAAAGCGGCATAAACACAGCAGTGAAAAGCAGCTAAACCCCATTATAAAAATAAATTACTTTGAAACACCCATGAAAGAAAGACAGTGAAAGAGAGGGAAATTCTTACACAATGCGTTCAGGGCTTGTGATGCAACCTGGATTGACCATATCTAGACCCACAGCTGGATGAGACATAAGGGTGGACACTCTTGGGGCTGAGAGGTTTGGTGAGGTTGGGTGAGCAAACACAGACCCTTTAAAGTAATACTGTGTGGTACCCATCGCATGGGTCCCAAATCTCCAGGTTCAAGGGCATCTTCCTACATCGAAAACATGCATGAGAAACCCAGAAGATGGTACACCGTGTGATGGGGAAAGGTTTCTAAAAGGCACCTCATTTCTCATCTCCTTGTGCCCGGGTTCGCCATTCCAGCCGCTTTACTAGAAAGCTCCCTACTTGGAGCATCAGCACCTTTAACCTCCTGTTCCATACAGGTTGCAATCTGTCCTGAGGATAAACGGGAAGACGTGGAACCAACGAGAGACTAGCTCTTGGTGTTGGGACAGGCACAGGTCACTGTATTTTCCCATCAGGAAGAAGAATTAACCACAGGCTCAGCCTGCCCCCCCGGAACGAGAACAGGGCCTGAAGCCATTCTGCAATTTTAAGGCCAGCTCCCATAAAAACGAGTTGTAAAATGGAGGTTCAGGGCACTGCAATTCACAAACCTGCAGAGTTATAAATGATAACTCTTGTCCACAAATATATTGAGGGAAGGCAAAGAAGAGGATTTGAAATCAAGGCAGAATTGCCGGAAAAAGATTTCAGGAGGTAGATTCGAATCGCCTTTAAAGCACATGAAAAGCGGCAAAACGTTGACAATGATGCCCTTGGCCAAAAAGGGCGTATGCGTTTTTTCCTGAATATATTCAGGAAAAAACGCATACGGCCTTTTTGGCCAACCAAGCAACCTGGAAAGGCAAATCAGCGCTACAAAGATGTCTCGCTTCCCATCGGTCAAAAGGACCATGCTGAAAAAAGTGTCAAAACCAGAAATGCAGGACAGGCCGTGGAGAAATGGGAGCCTTGCTACACTGATGGGTGGCATGTAAATTGCCAACAGCCACTGTGGAGAAGTGTACGGTGAGTCCTGAAACATCTAAAAAACACAGCTTAGAGAGCATAGGGCACTTCCACTCATGGGGGTATAAATTGGGAAAATTAAAATCAGCAAGACACAAGCACCCCAAAGTTTAGGGCTGCTCTGTTGACAAGGACCTCCACTTCATTCCACCTTCAATATCCCAGGAAAGAGAAAAATGGATAAAGAAGTGGTGGTCCTTATGTACAATGGAATATCACTCAGCCATGAAATCAATGTCGTAAGGCTAGTAGCAGCATGATGAGTGGATTTAGGTACGACGATTCTAAGTGAAATAAGTCACACAGAAAAGGACACTTCTCATAAGGTATCACTGATAGAGGGAATGTAAAAACCGTTACACTTGAACTGAATTACAAAACAGAACAGAGTCACACATGCAGAAAACACACTATGGCTGCTTAACGGGAAAGGTGAGGTGGGGTGATACATAAAACAAGGGTTTCAAATTAGCTCAGATACCGTTCCATAAACCCAATATGTAATAGACAAGACCTACTCCTTGCTCAGAGAACTGGACTCAACACGCCCTATTCACGGCACAAGAATATATCTGAATAGTAATAATCGTAAAACCTATGTATTGATATCTCTCTGTTAGTGTGTCAAGTGGGTGTAAAGCGGCATAAACACAGCAGTTAAAAGCAGCTAAATCCCATAATGAAAATAAATTATTTGAAAAACCCATGAAACAAAGACAGTGAAAGAGATAGAAATTCTTACACAATGCGTTCAGGGGCTGTGATGCAACCTGGATTGACCATATCTAGACGCACAGCTGGATGAGACATAAGGGTGGACACTCTTGGGGCTGAGAGGTTTGGTGAGGTTGGGTGAGCAAACACAGACCCTTTAAAGTATTACTGCGTGGTACCCATCGCATGGGTTCCCAATCTCCAGGTTCAAGGGCATCTTCCTACATTGAAAACATGCATGAGAAACCCAGAAGATGGTACACCGTGTGATGGGGAATGGTTTCTAAAACGCACCTCATTTCTCATCTCCTTGTGCCCGGGTTCGCCATTCCAGCCACTTTGCTAGCAATCTCCCTACTTGGAGCATCAGCACCTTTCACCTCCTGTTCCGTACAGGTTGCAATTTGTCCTGAGGATGAACGGGAAGACGTGGAACCAACGAGAGACTAGCTCTTGGTGTTGGGACAGGCACAGGTCACTCTATTTTCCCATCAGGAAGAAGAATTAACCACAGGCTCAGCCTGCCCCCCGGAACCAGAACAGGGCCTGAAGCCATCCTGCGCTTTTGCGGCCAGCTCCCAAAAAAGCGAGTTGTAAAATGGAGGTTCAGGGCACTGCAATTCACAAACCTGCAGAGTTATAAATGATAACTCTCGTCCACAAATATATTGAGGGAAGGCAAAGAAGAGGTTTGAAATCAAGGCAGAATTGCAGGAAACAGATTTCAGGAGGTAGATTCGAATCGCATTTAAAGCACATGAAAAGCGGCAAAACGTTGACAATGATGCCCTTGGCCAAAAAGGGCGTATGCGTTTTTTCCTGAATATATTCAGGAAAAAACGCATACGCCCTTTTTGGCCAACCAAGCAACCTGGAAAGGCAAATCAGCGCTACAGAGAAGTCTCGCTTCCCATCGGTCAAAAGGGCCATGCTGAAAAAAGTGTCAAAACCAGAAATGCAGGACAGGCCATGGAGAAATGGGAGCCTTGCTACACTGATGGGCGGGATGTAAATTGCCAAGAGCCACTCTGGAGAAGTGTCCGGTGAGTCCTGAAACATCTGAAAAACACAGCTTAGAGAGCATAGGGCACTTCCACTCATGGGGGTATAAATTGGGAAAATGAAAAATCAGCAAGACACAAGCACCCCAAAGTTTAGGGCTGCTGTGTTGACCAGGACCTCCACTTCATTCCACCTTAAATATCCCAGGAAAGAGAAAAATGGATAAAGAAGTTGTGGTCCTTATGTACAATGGAATATCACTCAGCCAGGAAATCAATGTCATAAGGTTAGTAGCAGCATGATGAGTGGATTTAGGTACGACGATTCTAAGTGAAATAAGTCACACAGAAAAGGACACTTCTCATAAGGTATCACTTATAGAGGGAATGTAAAAACCGTTACACTTGAACTGAATTACAAAACAGAACAGAGTCACACATGCAGAAAACACACTATGGCTGCTTAGCGGGAAAGGTGAGGTGGGGTGATACATAAAACAAGGGTATCAAATTAGCTCAGATACCGTTCCATAAATCCAATATGTAGTAGACAAGACCTACTCCTTGCTCAGAGAACTGGACTCAACACGCCCTATTCACCGCACAAGAATATATCTGACTAGTAATAATCGTAAAACCTATGTATTGATATCTCTCTGTTAGTGTGTCAAGTGGGTGTAAAGCGGCATAAACACAGCAGTGAAAAGCAGCTAAATCCCATTATGAAAATAAATTACTTGAAAAACCCATGAAACAAAGACAGTGAAAGAGAGAGAAATTCTTACACAATGCGTTCAGGGGCTGTGATGCAACCTGGATTGACCATATCTAGACCCACAGCTGGATGAGACCTAAGGGTGGACACTCTTGGGGCTGAGAGGTTTGGTGAGGTTGGGTGAGCAAACACAGACCCTTTAAAGTAATACTGTGTGGTACCCATCGCATGGGTCCCAAATCTCCAGGTTCAAGGGCATCTTCCTACATCGAAAACATGCATGAGAAACCCAGAAGATGGTACACCGTGTGATGGGGAAAGGTTTCTAAAAGGCACCTCATTTCTCATCTCCTTGTGCCCGGGTTCGCCATTCCAGCCGCTTTACTAGAAAGCTCCCTACTTGGAGCATCAGCACCTTTAACCTCCTGTTCCATACAGGTTGCAATCTGTCCTGAGGATAAACGGGAAGACGTGGAACCAACGAGAGACTAGCTCTTGGTGTTGGGACAGGCACAGGTCACTGTATTTTCCCATCAGGAAGAAGAATTAACCACAGGCTCAGCCTGCCCCCCCGGAACGAGAACAGGGCCTGAAGCCATTCTGCAATTTTAAGGCCAGCTCCCATAAAAACGAGTTGTAAAATGGAGGTTCAGGGCACTGCAATTCACAAACCTGCAGAGTTATAAATGATAACTCTTGTCCACAAATATATTGAGGGAAGGCAAAGAAGAGGATTTGAAATCAAGGCAGAATTGCCGGAAAAAGATTTCAGGAGGTAGATTCGAATCGCCTTTAAAGCACATGAAAAGCGGCAAAACGTTGACAATGATGCCCTTGGCCAAAAAGGGCGTATGCGTTTTTTCCTGAATATATTCAGGAAAAAACGCATACGGCCTTTATGGCCAACCAAGCAACCTGGAAAGGCAAATCAGCGCTACAAAGATGTCTCGCTTCCCATCGGTCAAAAGGACCATGCTGAAAAAAGTGTCAAAACCAGAAATGCAGGACAGGCCGTGGAGAAATGGGAGCCTTGCTACACTGATGGGTGGCATGTAAATTGCCAACAGCCACTGTGGAGAAGTGTACGGTGAGTCCTGAAACATCTAAAAAACACAGCTTAGAGAGCATAGGGCACTTCCACTCATGGGGGTATAAATTGGGAAAATTAAAATCAGCAAGACACAAGCACCCCAAAGTTTAGGGCTGCTCTGTTGACAAGGACCTCCACTTCATTCCACCTTCAATATCCCAGGAAAGAGAAAAATGGGTAAAGAAGTGGTGGCCCTTATGTACAATGGAATATCACTCAGCCATGAAATCTATGTCATAAGGCTAGTAGCAGCATGATGAGTGGATTTAGGTACGACGATTCTAAGTGAAATAAGTCACACAGAAAAGGACACTTCTCATAAGGTATCACTGATAGAGGGAATGTAAAAACCGTTACACTTGAACTGAATTACAAAACAGAACAGAGTCACACATGCAGAAAACACACTATGGCTGCTTAACGGGAAAGGTGAGGTGGGGTGATACATAAAACAAGGGTTTCAAATTAGCTCAGATACCGTTCCATAAACCCAATATGTAATAGACAAGACCTACTCCTTGCTCAGAGAACTGGACTCAACACGCCCTATTCACCGCACAAGAATATATCTGACTAATAATAATCGTAAAACCTATGTATTGATATCTCTCTGTTAGTGTGTCAAGTGGGTGTAAAGCGGCATAAACACAGCAGTGAAAAGCAGCTAAATCCCATTATGAAAATAAATTACTTTGAAAAACCCATGAAACAAAGACAGTGAAAGAGAGAGAAATTCTTACACAATGCGTTCAGGGCCTGTGATGCAACCTGGATTGACCATATCTAGACCCACAGCTGGATGAGACATAAGGGTGGACACTCTTGGGGCTGAGAGGTTTGGTGAGGTTGGGTGAGCAAACACAGACCCTTTAAAGTAATACTGCGTGGTACCCATCGCATGGGTCCCAAATCTCCAGGTTCAAGGGCATCTTCCTACATTGAAAACATGCATGAGAAACCCAGAAGATGGTACACCGTGTGATGGGGAATGGTTTCTAAAACGCACCTCATTTCTCATCTCATTGTGCCCGGGTTCGCCATTCCAGCCGCTTTACTAGCAATCTCCCTACTTGGAGCATCAGCACCTTTCACCTCCTGTTCCGTAGAGGTTGCAATTTGTCCTGAGGATGAACGGGAAGACGTGGAACCAACGAGAGACTAGCTCTTGGTGTTGGGACAGGCACAGGTCACTCTATTTTCCCATCAGAAAGAAGAATTAACCACAGGCTCAGCCTGCCCCCCGGAACCAGAACAGGGCCTGAAGCCATCCTGCGCTTTTGCGGCCAGCTCCCAAAAAAGCGAGTTGTAAAATGGAGGTTCAGGGCACTGCAATTCACAAACCTGCAGAGTTATAAATGATAACTCTCGTCCACAAATATATTGAGGGAAGGCAAAGAAGAGGTTTGAAATCAAGGCAGAATTGCAGGAAACAGATTTCAGGAGGTAGATTCGAATCGCCTTTAAAGTACATGAAAAGTGGCAAAACGTTGACAATGATGCCCTTGGCCAAAAAGGGCGTATGCGTTTTTTCCTGAATATATTCAGGAAAAAACGCATACGCCCTTTTTGGCCAACCAAGCAACCTGGAAAGGCAAATCAGCGCTACAAAAAGTCTCGCTTCCCATCGGTCAAAAGGGCCATGCTGAAAAAAGTGTCAAAACCAGAAATGCAGGACAGGCCATGGAGAAATGGGAGCCTTGCTACACTGATGGGCGGGATGTAAATTGCCAAAAGCCACTCTGGAGAAGTGTCCGGTGAGTCCTGAAACATCTAAAAAACACAGCTTAGAGAGCATAGGGCACTTCCACTCATGGGGGTATAAATTGGGAGAATTAAAAATCAGCAAGACACAAGCACCCCAAAGTTTAGGGCTGCTCTGTTGAGCAGGACCTCCACTTCATTCCACCTTAAATATCCCAGGAAAGAGAAAAATGGATAAAGAAGTGGTGGTCCTTATGTACAATGGAATATCACTCAGCCATGAAATCAATGTCGTAAGGTTAGTAGCAGCATGATGAGTGGATTTAGGTACGACGATTCTAAGTGAAATAAGTCACACAGAAAAGGACACTTCTCATAAGGTATCACTGATAGAGGGAATGTAAAAACCGTTACACTTGAACTGAATTACAAAACAGAACAGAGTCACACATGCAGAAAACACACTATGGCTGCTTAACGGGAAAGGTGAGGTGGGGTGATACATAAAACAAGGGTATCAAATTAGCTCAGATACCGTTCCATAAACCCAATATGTAATAGACAAGACCTACTCCTTGCTCAGAGAACTGGACTCAACACGCCCTATTCACCGCACAAGAATATATCTGACTAATAATAATCGTAAAACCTATGTATTGATATCTCTCTGTTAGTGTGTCAAGTGGGTGTAAAGCGGCATAAACACAGCAGTGAAAAGCAGCTAAATCCCATTATGAAAATAAATTACTTTGAAAAACCCATGAAACAAAGACAGTGAAAGAGAGAGAAATTCTTACACAATGCGTTCAGGGCCTGTGATGCAACCTGGATTGACCATATCTAGACCCACAGCTGGATGAGACATAAGGGTGGACACTCTTGGGGCTGAGAGGTTTGGTGAGGTTGGGTGAGCAAACACAGACCCTTTAAAGTAATACTGCGTGGTACCCATCGCATGGGTCCCAAATCTCCAGGTTCAAGGGCATCTTCCTACATTGAAAACATGCATGAGAAACCCAGAAGATGGTACACCGTGTGATGGGGAATGGTTCATAAAACGCACCTCATTTCTCATCTCATTGTGCCCGGGTTCGCCATTCCAGCCGCTTTACTAGCAATCTCCCTACTTGGAGCATCAGCACCTTTAACCTCCTGTTCCGTACAGGTTGCAATTTGTCCTGAGGATGAACGGGAAGACGTGGAACCAACGAGAGACTAGCTCTTGGTGTTGGGACAGGCACAGGTCACTCTATTTTCCCATCAGGAAGAAGAATTAACCACAGGCTCATCCTGCCCCCCGGAACCAGAACAGGGCCTGAAGCCATCCTGCGCTTTTACGGCCAGCTACCAAAAAGCGAGTTGTAAAATGGAGGTTCAGGGCACTGCAATTCACAAACCTGCAGAGTTATAAATGATAACTCTCGTCCACAAATATATTGAGGGAAGGCAAAGAAGAGGATTTGAAATCAAGGCAGAATTGCAGGAAACAGATTTCAGGAGGTAGATTCGAATCGCATTTAAAGCACATGAAAAGCGGCAAAACGTTGACAATGATGCCCTTGGCCAAAAAGGGCGTATGCGTTTTTTCCTGAATATATTCAGGAAAAAACGCATACGCCCTTTTTGGCCAACCAAGCAACCTGGAAAGGCAAATCAGCGCTACAGAGAAGTCTCGCTTCCCATCGGTCAAAAGGGCCATGCTGAAAAAAGTGTCAAAACCAGAAATGCAGGACAGGCCATGGAGAAATGGGAGCCTTGCTACACTGATGGGCGGGATGTAAATTGCCAACAGCCACTCTGGAGAAGTGTACGGTGTGTCCTGAAACATCTGAAAAACACAGCTTAGAGAGCATAGGGCACTTCCACTCATGGGGGTATAAATTGGGAAAATGAAAAATCAGCAAGACACAAGCACCCCAAAGTTTAGGGCTGCTCTGTTGACAAGGACCTCCACTTCATTCCACCTTAAATATCCCAGGAAAGAGAAAAATGGATAAAGAAGTTGTGGTCCTTATGTACAATGGAATATCACTCAGCCAGGAAATCAATGTCATAAGGTTAGTAGCAGCATGATGAGTGGATTTAGGTACGACGATTCTAAGTGAAATAAGTCACACAGAAAAGGACACTTCTCATAAGGTATCACTTATAGAGGGAATGTAAAAACCGTTACACTTGAACTGAATTACAAAACAGAACAGAGTCACACATGCAGAAAACACACTATGGCTGCTTAGCGGGAAAGGTGAGGTGGGGTGATACATAAAACAAGGGTATCAAATTAGCTCAGATACCGTTCCATAAATCCAATATGTAGTAGACAAGACCTACTCCTTGCTCAGAGAACTGGACTCAACACGCCCTATTCACCGCACAAGAATATATCTGACTAGTAATAATCGTAAAACCTATGTATTGATATCTCTCTGTTAGTGTGTCAAGTGGGTGTAAAGCGGCATAAACACAGCAGTGAAAAGCAGCTAAATCCCATTATGAAAATAAATTACTTGAAAAACCCATGAAACAAAGACAGTGAAAGAGAGAGAAATTCTTACACAATGCGTTCAGGGGCTGTGATGCAACCTGGATTGACCATATCTAGACGCACAGCTGGATGAGACATAAGGGTGGACACTCTTGGGGCTGAGAGGTTTGGTGAGGTTGGGTGAGCAAACGCAGACCCTTTAAAGTAATACTGCGTGGTACCCATTGCATGGGTCCCAAATCTCCAGGTTCAAGGGCATCTTCCTACATCGAAAACATGCATGAGAAACCCAGAAGATGGTACACCGTGTGATGGGGAAAGGTTTCTAAAATGCACCTCATTTCTCATCTCCTTGTGCCCGGGTTCGCCATTCCAGCCGCTTTACTAGCAATCTCCCTACTTGGAGCATCAGCACCTTTCACCTCCTGTTCCGTAGAGGTTGCAATTTGTCCTGAGGATGAACGGGAAGACGTGGAACCAACGAGAGACTAGCTCTTGGTGTTGGGACAGGCACAGGTCACTCTATTTTCCCATCAGAAAGAAGAATTAACCACAGGCTCAGCCTGCCCCCAGGAATCAGAACAGGGCCTGAAGCCATCCTGCGCTTTTGCGGCCAGCTCCCAAAAAAGCGAGTTGTAAAATGGAGGTTCAGGGCACTGCAATTCACAAACCTGCAGAGTTATAAATGATAACTCTCGTCCACAAATATATTGAGGGAAGGCAAAGAAGAGGTTTGAAATCAAGGCAGAATTGCAGGAAACAGATTTCAGGAGGTAGATTCGAATCGCCTTTAAAGTACATGAAAAGCGGCAAAACGTTGACAATGATGCCCTTGGCCAAAAAGGGCGTATGCGTTTTTTCCTGAATATATTCAGGAAAAAACGCATACGCCCTTTTTGGCCAACCAAGCAACCTGGAAAGGCAAATCAGCGCTACAAAGAAGTCTCGCTTCCCATCGGTCAAAAGGGCCATGCTGAAAAAAGTGTCAAAACCAGAAATGCAGGACAGGCCATGGAGACATGGGAGCCTTGCTACACTGATGGGCGGGATGTAAATTGCCAAGAGCCACTCTGGAGAAGTGTCCGGTGAGTCCTGAAACATCTGAAAAACACAGCTTAGAGAGCATAGGGCACTTCCACTCATGGGGTTATAAATTGGGAAAATTAAAAATCAGCAAGACACAAGCACCCCAAAGTTTAGGGCTGCTCTGTTGACCAGGACCTCCACTTCATTCCACCTTAAATATCCCAGGAAAGAGAAAAATGGATAAAGAAGTTGTGGTCCTTATGTACAATGGAATATCACTCAGCCATGAAATCAATGTCGTAACGTTAGTAGCAGCATGATGAGTGGATTTAGGTACGACGATTCTAAGTGAAATAAGTCACACAGAAAAGGACACTTCTCATAAGGTATCACTGATAGAGGGAATGTAAAAACCGTTACACTTGAACTGAATTACAAAACAGAACAGAGTCACACATGCAGAAAACACACTATGGCTGCTTAACGGGAAAGGTGAGGTGGGGTGATACATAAAACAAGGGTATCAAATTAGCTCAGATACCGTTCCATAAACCCAATATGTAATAGACAAGACCTACTCCTTGCTCAGAGAACTGGACTCAACACGCCCTATTCACCGCACAAGAATATATCTGACTAATAATAATCGTAAAACCTATGTATTGATATCTCTCTGTTAGTGTGTCAAGTGGGTGTAAAGCGGCATAAACACAGCAGTGAAAAGCAGCTAAACCCCATTATAAAAATAAATTACTTTGAAACACCCATGAAACAAAGACAGTGAAAGAGAGAGAAATTCTTACACAATGCGTTCAGGGGCTGTGATGCAACCTGGATTGACCATATCTAGACGCACAGCTGGATGAGACATAAGGGTGGACACTCTTGGGGCTGAGAGGTTTGGTGAGGTTGGGTGAGCAAACGCAGACCCTTTAAAGTAATACTGCGTGGTACCCATCGCATGGGTCCCAAATCTCCAGGTTCAAGGGCATCTTCCTACATCGAAAACATGCATGAGAAACCCAGAAGATGGTACACCGTGTGATGGGGAAAGGTTTCTAAAACGCACCTCATTTCTCATCTCCTTGTGCCCGGGTTCGCCATTCCAGCCGCTTTGCTAGCAATCTCCCTACTTGGAGCATCAGCACCTTTCACCTCCTGTTCCGTACAGGTTGCAATTTGTCCTGAGGATGAACGGGAAGACGTGGAACCAACGAGAGACTAGCTCTTGGTGTTGGGACAGGCACAGGTCACTCTATTTTCCCATCAGGAAGTAGAATTAACCACAGGCTCAGCCTGCCCCCCGGAACCAGAACAGGGCCTGAAGCCATCCTGCGCTTTTGCGGCCAGCTCCCAAAAAAGCGAGTTGTAAAATGGAGGTTCAGGGCACTGCAATTCACAAACCTGCAGAGTTATAAATGATAACTCTCGTCCACAAATATATTGAGGGAAGGCAAAGAAGAGGTTTGAAATCGAGGCAGAATTGCAGGAAACAGATTTCAGGAGGTAGATTCGAATCGCCTTTAAAGTACATGAAAAGCGGCAAAACGTTGACAATGATGCCCTTGGCCAAAAAGGGCGTATGCGTTTTTTCCTGAATATATTCAGGAAAAAACGCATACGCCCTTTTTGGCCAACCAAGCAACCTGGAAAGGCAAATCAGCGCTACAAAGAAGTCTCGCTTCCCATCGGTCAAAAGGGCCATGCTGAAAAAAGTGTCAAAACCAGAAATGCAGGACAGGCCATGGAGAAATGGGAGCCTTGCTACACTGATGGGCGGGATGTAAATTGCCAAGAGCCACTCTGGAGAAGTGTCCGGTGAGTCCTGAAACATCTGAAAAACACAGCTTAGAGAGCATAGGGCACTTCCACTCATGGGGTTATAAATTGGGAAAATTAAAAATCAGCAAGACACAAGCACCCCAAAGTTTAGGGCTGCTCTGTTGACCAGGACCTCCACTTCATTCCACCTTAAATATC
The DNA here is from genome assembly GCF_965194805.1 of Balaenoptera borealis. Lineage (NCBI taxonomy): Eukaryota > Metazoa > Chordata > Mammalia > Artiodactyla > Balaenopteridae > Balaenoptera > Balaenoptera borealis. Next base: position 62,514 of record NW_028123622.1, read on the forward strand.
CCAGGAAAGAGAAAAATGGATAAAGAAGTTGTGGTCCTTATGTACAATGGAATATCACTCAGCCATGAAATCAATGTCGTAAGGTTAGTAGCAGCATGATGAGTGGATTTAGGTACGACGATTCTAAGTGAAATAAGTCACACAGAAAAGGACACTTCTCATAAGGTATCACTGATAGAGGGAATGTAAAAACCGTTACACTTGAACTGAATTACAAAACAGAACAGAGTCACACATGCAGAAAACACACTATGGCTGCTTAACGGGAAAGGTGAGGTGGGGTGATACATAAAACAAGGGTATCAAATTAGCTCAGATACCGTTCCATAAACCCAATATGTAATAGACAAGACCTACTCCTTGCTCAGAGAACTGGACTCAACACGCCCTATTCACCGCACAAGAATATATCTGACTAATAATAATCGTAAAACCTATGTATTGATATCTCTCTGTTAGTGTGTCAAGTGGGTGTAAAGCGGCATAAACACAGCATTGAAAAGCAGCTAAATCCCATTATGAAAATAAATTACTTTGAAAAACTCATGAAACAAAGACAGTGAAAGAGAGAGAAATTCTTACACAATGCGTTCAGGGGCTGTGATGCAACCTGGATTGACCATATCTAGACTCACAGCTGGATGAGACATAAGGGTGGACACTCTTGGGGCTGAGAGGTTTGGTGAGGTTGGGTGAGCAAACGCAGACCCTTTAAAGTAATACTGCGTGGTACCCATCGCATGGGTCCCAAATCTCCAGGTTCAAGGGCATCTTCCTACATCGAAAACATGCATGAGAAACCCAGAAGATGGTACACCGTGTGATGGGGAAAGGTTTCTAAAACGCACCTCATTTCTCATCTCCTTGTGCCCGGGTTCGCCATTCCAGCCACTTTACTAGCAAGCTCCCTACTTGGAGCATCAGCACCTTTCACCTCCTGTTCCGTACAGGTTGCAATTTGTCCTGAGGATGAACGGGAAGACGTGGAACCAACGAGAGACTAGCTCTTGGTGTTGGGACAGGCACAGGTCAATCTATTTTCCCATCAGGAAGAAGAATTAACCACAGGCTCAGCCTGCCCCCCGGAACCAGAACAGGGCCTGAAGCCATCCTGCGCTTTTGCGGCCAGCTCCCAAAAAAGCGAGTTGTAAAATGGAGGTTCAGGGCACTGCAATTCACAAACCTGCAGAGTTATAAATGATAACTCTCGTCCACAAATATATTGAGGGAAGGCAAAGAAGAGGATTTGAAATCAAGGCAGAATTGCCGGAAAAAGATTTCAGGAGGTAGATTCGAATCGCCTTTAAAGCACATGAAAAGCGGCAAAACGTTGACAATGATGCCCTTGGCCAAAAAGGGCGTATGCGTTTTTTCCTGAATATATTCAGGAAAAAACGCATACGGCCTTTTTGGCCAACCAAGCAACCTGGAAAGGCAAATCAGCGCTACAAAGATGTCTCGCTTCCCATCGGTCAAAAGGACCATGCTGAAAAAAGTGTCAAAACCAGAAATGCAGGACAGGCCGTGGAGAAATGGGAGCCTTGCTACACTGATGGGTGGCATGTAAATTGCCAACAGCCACTGTGGAGAAGTGTACGGTGAGTCCTGAAACATCTAAAAAACACAGCTTAGAGAGCATAGGGCACTTCCACTCATGGGGGTATAAATTGGGAAAATTAAAATCAGCAAGACACAAGCACCCCAAAGTTTAGGGCTGCTCTGTTGACAAGGACCTCCACTTCATTCCACCTTCAATATCCCAGGAAAGAGAAAAATGGGTAAAGAAGTGGTGGCCCTTATGTACAATGGAATATCACTCAGCCATGAAATCTATGTCATAAGGCTAGTAGCAGCATGATGAGTGGATTTAGGTACGACGATTCTAAGTGAAATAAGTCACACAGAAAAGGACACTTCTCATAAGGTATCACTGATAGAGGGAATGTAAAAACCGTTACACTTGAACTGAATTACAAAACAGAACAGAGTCACACATGCAGAAAACACACTATGGCTGCTTAACGGGAAAGGTGAGGTGGGGTGATACATAAAACAAGGGTTTCAAATTAGCTCAGATACCGTTCCATAAACCCAATATGTAATAGACAAGACCTACTCCTTGCTCAGAGAACTGGACTCAACACGCCCTATTCACCGCACAAGAATATATCTGACTAATAATAATCGTAAAACCTATGTATTGATATCTCTCTGTTAGTGTGTCAAGTGGGTGTAAAGCGGCATAAACACAGCAGTGAAAAGCAGCTAAATCCCATTATGAAAATAAATTACTTTGAAAAACCCATGAAACAAAGACAGTGAAAGAGAGAGAAATTCTTACACAATGCGTTCAGGGCCTGTGATGCAACCTGGATTGACCATATCTAGACCCACAGCTGGATGAGACATAAGGGTGGACACTCTTGGGGCTGAGAGGTTTGGTGAGGTTGGGTGAGCAAACACAGACCCTTTAAAGTAATACTGCGTGGTACCCATCGCATGGGTCCCAAATCTCCAGGTTCAAGGGCATCTTCCTACATTGAAAACATGCATGAGAAACCCAGAAGATGGTACACCGTGTGATGGGGAATGGTTTCTAAAACGCACCTCATTTCTCATCTCATTGTGCCCGGGTTCGCCATTCCAGCCACTTTACTAGCAATCTCCCTACTTGGAGCATCAGCACCTTTCACCTCCTGTTCCGTAGAGGTTGCAATTTGTCCTGAGGATGAACGGGAAGACGTGGAACCAACGAGAGACTAGCTCTTGGTGTTGGGACAGGCACAGGTCACTCTATTTTCCCATCAGAAAGAAGAATTAACCACAGGCTCAGCCTGCCCCCCGGAACCAGAACAGGGCCTGAAGCCATCCTGCGCTTTTGCGGCCAGCTCCCAAAAAAGCGAGTTGTAAAATGGAGGTTCAGGGCACTGCAATTCACAAACCTGCAGAGTTATAAATGATAACTCTCGTCCACAAATATATTGAGGGAAGGCAAAGAAGAGGTTTGAAATCAAGGCAGAATTGCAGGAAACAGATTTCAGGAGGTAGATTCGAATCGCCTTTAAAGTACATGAAAAGTGGCAAAACGTTGACAATGATGCCCTTGGCCAAAAAGGGCGTATGCGTTTTTTCCTGAATATATTCAGGAAAAAACGCATACGCCCTTTTTGGCCAACCAAGCAACCTGGAAAGGCAAATCAGCGCTACAAAAAGTCTCGCTTCCCATCGGTCAAAAGGGCCATGCTGAAAAAAGTGTCAAAACCAGAAATGCAGGACAGGCCATGGAGAAATGGGAGCCTTGCTACACTGATGGGCGGGATGTAAATTGCCAAAAGCCACTCTGGAGAAGTGTCCGGTGAGTCCTGAAACATCTAAAAAACACAGCTTAGAGAGCATAGGGCACTTCCACTCATGGGGGTATAAATTGGGAGAATTAAAAATCAGCAAGACACAAGCACCCCAAAGTTTAGGGCTGCTCTGTTGAGCAGGACCTCCACTTCATTCCACCTTAAATATCCCAGGAAAGAGAAAAATGGATAAAGAAGTGGTGGTCCTTATGTACAATGGAATATCACTCAGCCATGAAATCAATGTCGTAAGGTTAGTAGCAGCATGATGAGTGGATTTAGGTACGACGATTCTAAGTGAAATAAGTCACACAGAAAAGGACACTTCTCATAAGGTATCACTGATAGAGGGAATGTAAAAACCGTTACACTTGAACTGAATTACAAAACAGAACAGAGTCACACATGCAGAAAACACACTATGGCTGCTTAACGGGAAAGGTGAGGTGGGGTGATACATAAAACAAGGGTATCAAATTAGCTCAGATACCGTTCCATAAACCCAATATGTAATAGACAAGACCTACTCCTTGCTCAGAGAACTGGACTCAACACGCCCTATTCACCGCACAAGAATATATCTGACTAATAATAATCGTAAAACCTATGTATTGATATCTCTCTGTTAGTGTGTCAAGTGGGTGTAAAGCGGCATAAACACAGCAGTGAAAAGCAGCTAAATCCCATTATGAAAATAAATTACTTTGAAAAACCCATGAAACAAAGACAGTGAAAGAGAGAGAAATTCTTACACAATGCGTTCAGGGCCTGTGATGCAACCTGGATTGACCATATCTAGACCCACAGCTGGATGAGACATAAGGGTGGACACTCTTGGGGCTGAGAGGTTTGGTGAGGTTGGGTGAGCAAACACAGACCCTTTAAAGTAATACTGCGTGGTACCCATCGCATGGGTCCCAAATCTCCAGGTTCAAGGGCATCTTCCTACATTGAAAACATGCATGAGAAACCCAGAAGATGGTACACCGTGTGATGGGGAATGGTTCATAAAACGCACCTCATTTCTCATCTCATTGTGCCCGGGTTCGCCATTCCAGCCGCTTTACTAGCAATCTCCCTACTTGGAGCATCAGCACCTTTAACCTCCTGTTCCGTACAGGTTGCAATTTGTCCTGAGGATGAACGGGAAGACGTGGAACCAACGAGAGACTAGCTCTTGGTGTTGGGACAGGCACAGGTCACTCTATTTTCCCATCAGGAAGAAGAATTAACCACAGGCTCATCCTGCCCCCCGGAACCAGAACAGGGCCTGAAGCCATCCTGCGCTTTTACGGCCAGCTACCAAAAAGCGAGTTGTAAAATGGAGGTTCAGGGCACTGCAATTCACAAACCTGCAGAGTTATAAATGATAACTCTCGTCCACAAATATATTGAGGGAAGGCAAAGAAGAGGATTTGAAATCAAGGCAGAATTGCAGGAAACAGATTTCAGGAGGTAGATTCGAATCGCATTTAAAGCACATGAAAAGCGGCAAAACGTTGACAATGATGCCCTTGGCCAAAAAGGGCGTATGCGTTTTTTCCTGAATATATTCAGGAAAAAACGCATACGCCCTTTTTGGCCAACCAAGCAACCTGGAAAGGCAAATCAGCGCTACAGAGAAGTCTCGCTTCCCATCGGTCAAAAGGGCCATGCTGAAAAAAGTGTCAAAACCAGAAATGCAGGACAGGCCATGGAGAAATGGGAGCCTTGCTACACTGATGGGCGGGATGTAAATTGCCAACAGCCACTCTGGAGAAGTGTACGGTGTGTCCTGAAACATCTGAAAAACACAGCTTAGAGAGCATAGGGCACTTCCACTCATGGGGGTATAAATTGGGAAAATGAAAAATCAGCAAGACACAAGCACCCCAAAGTTTAGGGCTGCTCTGTTGACAAGGACCTCCACTTCATTCCACCTTAAATATCCCAGGAAAGAGAAAAATGGATAAAGAAGTTGTGGTCCTTATGTACAATGGAATATCACTCAGCCAGGAAATCAATGTCATAAGGTTAGTAGCAGCATGATGAGTGGATTTAGGTACGACGATTCTAAGTGAAATAAGTCACACAGAAAAGGACACTTCTCATAAGGTATCACTTATAGAGGGAATGTAAAAACCGTTACACTTGAACTGAATTACAAAACAGAACAGAGTCACACATGCAGAAAACACACTATGGCTGCTTAGCGGGAAAGGTGAGGTGGGGTGATACATAAAACAAGGGTATCAAATTAGCTCAGATACCGTTCCATAAATCCAATATGTAGTAGACAAGACCTACTCCTTGCTCAGAGAACTGGACTCAACACGCCCTATTCACCGCACAAGAATATATCTGACTAGTAATAATCGTAAAACCTATGTATTGATATCTCTCTGTTAGTGTGTCAAGTGGGTGTAAAGCGGCATAAACACAGCAGTGAAAAGCAGCTAAATCCCATTATGAAAATAAATTACTTGAAAAACCCATGAAACAAAGACAGTGAAAGAGAGAGAAATTCTTACACAATGCGTTCAGGGGCTGTGATGCAACCTGGATTGACCATATCTAGACGCACAGCTGGATGAGACATAAGGGTGGACACTCTTGGGGCTGAGAGGTTTGGTGAGGTTGGGTGAGCAAACGCAGACCCTTTAAAGTAATACTGCGTGGTACCCATCGCATGGGTCCCAAATCTCCAGGTTCAAGGGCATCTTCCTACATCGAAAACATGCATGAGAAACCCAGAAGATGGTACACCGTGTGATGGGGAAAGGTTTCTAAAATGCACCTCATTTCTCATCTCCTTGTGCCCGGGTTCGCCATTCCAGCCGCTTTACTAGCAATCTCCCTACTTGGAGCATCAGCACCTTTCACCTCCTGTTCCGTAGAGGTTGCAATTTGTCCTGAGGATGAACGGGAAGACGTGGAACCAACGAGAGACTAGCTCTTGGTGTTGGGACAGGCACAGGTCACTCTATTTTCCCATCAGAAAGAAGAATTAACCACAGGCTCAGCCTGCCCCCAGGAATCAGAACAGGGCCTGAAGCCATCCTGCGCTTTTGCGGCCAGCTCCCAAAAAAGCGAGTTGTAAAATGGAGGTTCAGGGCACTGCAATTCACAAACCTGCAGAGTTATAAATGATAACTCTCGTCCACAAATATATTGAGGGAAGGCAAAGAAGAGGTTTGAAATCAAGGCAGAATTGCAGGAAACAGATTTCAGGAGGTAGATTCGAATCGCCTTTAAAGTACATGAAAAGCGGCAAAACGTTGACAATGATGCCCTTGGCCAAAAAGGGCGTATGCGTTTTTTCCTGAATATATTCAGGAAAAAACGCATACGCCCTTTTTGGCCAACCAAGCAACCTGGAAAGGCAAATCAGCGCTACAAAGAAGTCTCGCTTCCCATCGGTCAAAAGGGCCATGCTGAAAAAAGTGTCAAAACCAGAAATGCAGGACAGGCCATGGAGACATGGGAGCCTTGCTACACTGATGGGCGGGATGTAAATTGCCAAGAGCCACTCTGGAGAAGTGTCCGGTGAGTCCTGAAACATCTGAAAAACACAGCTTAGAGAGCATAGGGCACTTCCACTCATGGGGTTATAAATTGGGAAAATTAAAAATCAGCAAGACACAAGCACCCCAAAGTTTAGGGCTGCTCTGTTGACCAGGACCTCCACTTCATTCCACCTTAAATATCCCAGGAAAGAGAAAAATGGATAAAGAAGTTGTGGTCCTTATGTACAATGGAATATCACTCAGCCATGAAATCAATGTCGTAACGTTAGTAGCAGCATGATGAGTGGATTTAGGTACGACGATTCTAAGTGAAATAAGTCACACAGAAAAGGACACTTCTCATAAGGTATCACTGATAGAGGGAATGTAAAAACCGTTACACTTGAACTGAATTACAAAACAGAACAGAGTCACACATGCAGAAAACACACTATGGCTGCTTAACGGGAAAGGTGAGGTGGGGTGATACATAAAACAAGGGTATCAAATTAGCTCAGATACCGTTCCATAAACCCAATATGTAATAGACAAGACCTACTCCTTGCTCAGAGAACTGGACTCAACACGCCCTATTCACCGCACAAGAATATATCTGACTAATAATAATCGTAAAACCTATGTATTGATATCTCTCTGTTAGTGTGTCAAGTGGGTGTAAAGCGGCATAAACACAGCAGTGAAAAGCAGCTAAACCCCATTATAAAAATAAATTACTTTGAAACACCCATGAAACAAAGACAGTGAAAGAGAGAGAAATTCTTACACAATGCGTTCAGGGGCTGTGATGCAACCTGGATTGACCATATCTAGACGCACAGCTGGATGAGACATAAGGGTGGACACTCTTGGGGCTGAGAGGTTTGGTGAGGTTGGGTGAGCAAACGCAGACCCTTTAAAGTAATACTGCGTGGTACCCATCGCATGGGTCCCAAATCTCCAGGTTCAAGGGCATCTTCCTACATCGAAAACATGCATGAGAAACCCAGAAGATGGTACACCGTGTGATGGGGAAAGGTTTCTAAAACGCACCTCATTTCTCATCTCCTTGTGCCCGGGTTCGCCATTCCAGCCGCTTTGCTAGCAATCTCCCTACTTGGAGCATCAGCACCTTTCACCTCCTGTTCCGTACAGGTTGCAATTTGTCCTGAGGATGAACGGGAAGACGTGGAACCAACGAGAGACTAGCTCTTGGTGTTGGGACAGGCACAGGTCACTCTATTTTCCCATCAGGAAGTAGAATTAACCACAGGCTCAGCCTGCCCCCCGGAACCAGAACAGGGCCTGAAGCCATCCTGCGCTTTTGCGGCCAGCTCCCAAAAAAGCGAGTTGTAAAATGGAGGTTCAGGGCACTGCAATTCACAAACCTGCAGAGTTATAAATGATAACTCTCGTCCACAAATATATTGAGGGAAGGCAAAGAAGAGGTTTGAAATCAAGGCAGAATTGCAGGAAACAGATTTCAGGAGGTAGATTCGAATCGCCTTTAAAGTACATGAAAAGCGGCAAAACGTTGACAATGATGCCCTTGGCCAAAAAGGGCGTATGCGTTTTTTCCTGAATATATTCAGGAAAAAACGCATACGCCCTTTTTGGCCAACCAAGCAACCTGGAAAGGCAAATCAGCGCTACAAAGAAGTCTCGCTTCCCATCGGTCAAAAGGGCCATGCTGAAAAAAGTGTCAAAACCAGAAATGCAGGACAGGCCATGGAGAAATGGGAGCCTTGCTACACTGATGGGCGGGATGTAAATTGCCAAGAGCCACTCTGGAGAAGTGTCCGGTGAGTCCTGAAACATCTGAAAAACACAGCTTAGAGAGCATAGGGCACTTCCACTCATGGGGTTATAAATTGGGAAAATTAAAAATCAGCAAGACACAAGCACCCCAAAGTTTAGGGCTGCTCTGTTGACCAGGACCTCCACTTCATTCCACCTTAAATATCCCAGGAAAGAGAAAAATGGATAAAGAAGTTGTGGTCCTTATGTACAATGGAATATCACTCAGCCATGAAATCAATGTCGTAAGGTTAGTAGCAGCATGATGAGTGGATTTAGGTACGACGATTCTAAGTGAAATAAGTCACACAGAAAAGGACACTTCTCATAAGGTATCACTGATAGAGGGAATGTAAAAACCGTTACACTTGAACTGAATTACAAAACAGAACAGAGTCACACATGCAGAAAACACACTATGGCTGCTTAACGGGAAAGGTGAGGTGGGGTGATACATAAAACAAGGGTATCAAATTAGCTCAGATACCGTTCCATAAACCCAATATGTAATAGACAAGACCTACTCCTTGCTCAGAGAACTGGACTCAACACGCCCTATTCACCGCACAAGAATATATCTGACTAATAATAATCGTAAAACCTATGTATTGATATCTCTCTGTTAGTGTGTCAAGTGGGTGTAAAGCGGCATAAACACAGCATTGAAAAGCAGCTAAATCCCATTATGAAAATAAATTACTTTGAAAAACTCATGAAACAAAGACAGTGAAAGAGAGAGAAATTCTTACACAATGCGTTCAGGGGCTGTGATGCAACCTGGATTGACCATATCTAGACTCACAGCTGGATGAGACATAAGGGTGGACACTCTTGGGGCTGAGAGGTTTGGTGAGGTTGGGTGAGCAAACGCAGACCCTTTAAAGTAATACTGCGTGGTACCCATCGCATGGGTCCCAAATCTCCAGGTTCAAGGGCATCTTCCTACATCGAAAACATGCATGAGAAACCCAGAAGATGGTACACCGTGTGATGGGGAAAGGTTTCTAAAACGCACCTCATTTCTCATCTCCTTGTGCCCGGGTTCGCCATTCCAGCCGCTTTGCTAGCAATCTCCCTACTTGGAGCATCAGCACCTTTCACCTCCTGTTCCGTACAGGTTGCAATTTGTCCTGAGGATGAACGGGAAGACGTGGAACCAACGAGAGACTAGCTCTTGGTGTTGGGACAGGCACAGGTCAATCTATTTTCCCATCAGGAAGAAGAATTAACCACAGGCTCAGCCTGCCCCCCGGAACCAGAACAGGGCCTGAAGCCATCCTGCGCTTTTGCGGCCAGCTCCCAAAAAAGCGAGTTGTAAAATGGAGGTTCAGGGCACTGCAATTCACAAACCTGCAGAGTTATAAATGATAACTCTCGTCCACAAATATATTGAGGGAAGGCAAAGAAGAGGATTTGAAATCAAGGAAGAATTGCAGGAAACAGATTTCAGGAGGTATATTCGAATCGCCTTTAAAGTACATGAAAAGCGGCAAAACGTTGACAATGATGCCCTTGGCCAAAAAGGGCGTATGCGTTTTTTCCTGAATATATTCAGGAAAAAAGGCATACGCCCTTTTTGGCCAACCAAGCAACCTGGAAAGGCAAATCAGCGCTACAAAGAAGTCTGGCTTCCCATCGGTCAAAAGGGCCATGCTGAAAAAAGAGTCAAAACCAGAAATGCAGGACAGGCCATGGAGAAATGGGAGCCTTGCTACACTGATGGGCGGGATGTAAATTGCCAAGAGCCACTCTGGAGAAGTGTCCGGTGAGTCCTGAAACATCTGAAAAACACAGCTTAGAGAGCATAGGGCACTTCCACTCATGGGGGTATAAATTGGGAAAATTAAAAATCAGCAAGACACAAGCACCCCAAAGTTTAGGGCTGCTCTGTTGACCAGGACCTCCACTTCATTCCACCTTAAATATCCCAGGAAAGAGAAAAATGGATAAAGAAGTTGTGGTCCTTATGTACAATGGAATATCACTCAGCCATGAAATCAATGTCGTAAGGTTAGTAGCAGCATGATGAGTGGATTTAGGTACGACGATTCTAAGTGAAATAAGTCACACAGAAAAGGACACTTCTCATAAGGTATCACTGATAGAGGGAATGTAAAAACCGTTACACTTGAACTGAATTACAAAACAGAACAGAGTCACACATGCAGAAAACACACTATGGCTGCTTAACGGGAAAGGTGAGGTGGGGCGATACATAAAACAAGGGTATCAAATTAGCTCAGATACCGTTCCATAAACCCAATATGTAATACACAAGACCTACTCCTTGCTCAGAGAACTGGACTCAACACGCCCTATTCACCACACAAGAATATATCTGACTAATAATAATCGTAAAACGTATGTATTGATATCTCTCTGTTAGTGTGTCAAGTGGGTGTAAAGCGGCATAAACACAGCAGTGAAAAGCAGCTAAACCCCATTATAAAAATAAATTACTTTGAAACACCCATGAAAGAAAGACAGTGAAAGAGAGAGAAATTCTTACACAATGCGTTCAGGGGCTGTGATGCAACCTGGATTGACCATATCTTGACCCACAGCTGGATGAGACATAAGGGTGGACACTCTTGGGGCTGAGAGGTTTGGTGAGGTTGGGTGAGCAAACACAGACCCTTTAAAGTAATACTGCGTGGTACCCATCGCATGGGTCCCAAATCTCCAGGTTCAAGGGCATCTTCCTACATCGAAAACATGCATGAGAAACCCAGAAGATGGTACACCGTGTGATGGGGAAAGGTTTCTAAAACGCACCTCATTTCTCATCTCCTTGTGCCCGGGTTCGCCATTCCAGCTGCTTTACTAGCAAGCTCCCTACTTGGAGCATCAGCACCTTTAACCTCCTGTTCCATACAGGTTGCAATTTGTCCTGAGGATAAACGGAAAGACGTGGAACCAGCGAGAGACTAGCTCTTGGTGTTGGGACAGGCACAGGTCACTCTATTTTCCCATCAGGAAGAAGAATTAACCACAGGCTCAGCCTGCCCCCCGGAACGAGAACAGGGCCTGAAGCCATTCTGCGATTTTGCGGCCAGCTCCCATAAAAACGAGTTGTAAAATGGAGGTTCAGGGCACTGCAATTGACAAACCTGCAGAGTTATAAATGATAACTCTCGTCCACAAATATATTGAGGGAAGGCAAAGAAGAGGATTTGAAATCAAGGCAGAATTGCCGGAAACAGATTTCAGGAGGTAGATTCGAATCGCCTTTAAAGCACATGAAAAGCGGCAAAACGTTGACAATGATGCCCTTGGCCAAAAAGGGCGTATGCGTTTTTTCCTGAATATATTCAGGAAAAAACGCATACGCCCTTTTTGGCCAACCAAGCAACCTGGAAAGGCAAATCAGCGCTACAAGGAAGTCTCGCTTCCCATCGGTCAAAAGGGCCATTCTGAAAAAAGTGTCAAAACCAGAAATGCAGGACAGGCCATGGAGAAATGGGAGCCTTGCTACACTGATGGGCGGGATGTAAATTGCCAAGAGCCACTCTGGAGAAGTGTCCGGTGAGTCCAGAAACATCTGAAAAACACAGCTTAGAGAGCATAGGGCACTTCCACTCATGGGGGTATAAATTGGGAAAATTAAAAATCAGCAAGACACAAGCACCCCAAAGTTTAGGGCTGCTCTGTTGACAAGGACCTCCACTTCATTCCACCTTAAATATCCCAGGAAAGAGAAAAATGGGTAAAGAAGTTGTGGTCCTTATGTACAATGGAATATCACTCAGCCATGAAATCAATGTCATAAGGCTAGTAGCAGCATGATGAGTGGATTTAGGGACGACGATTCTAAGTGAAATAAGTCACACAGAAAAGGACACTTCTCATAAGGTATCACTGATAGAGGGAATGTAAAAACCGTTACACTTGAACTGAATTACAAAACAGAACAGAGTCACACATGCAGAAAACACACTATGGCTGCTTAACGGGAAAGGTGAGGTGGGGTGATACATAAAACAAGGGTTTCAAATTAGCTCAGATACCGTTCCATAAACCCAATATGTAATAGACAAGACCTACTCCTTGCTCAGAGAACTGGACACAACACGCCCTATTCACCGCACAAGAATATATCTGACTAGTAATAATCGTAAAACCTATGTATTGATATCTCTCTGTTAGTGTGTCAAGTGGGTGTAAAGCGGCATAAACACAGCAGTGAAAAGCAGCTAAATCCCATTATGAAAATAAAATACTTTGAAAAACTCATGAAACAAAGACAGGGAAAGAGAGAGAAATTCTTACACAATGCGTTCAGGGGCTGTGATGCAACCTGGATTGACCATATCTAGACCCACAGCTGGATGAGACATAAGGGTGGACACTCTTGGGGCTGAGAGGTTTGGTGAGGTTGGGTGAGCAAACGCAGACCCTTTAAAGTAATACTGCGTGGTACCCATCGCATGGGTCCCAAATCTCCAGGTTCAAGGGCATCTTCCTACATCGAAAACATGCATGAGAAAAACCAGAAGATGGTGCACCGTGTGATGGGAAAAGGTTTCTAAAACGCACCTCATTTCTCATCTCCTTGTGCCCGGGTTCGCCATTCCAGCCGCTTTACTAGCAATCTCCCTACTTGGAGCATCAGCACCTTTAACCTCCTGTTCCGTACAGGTTGCAATTTGCCCTGAGGATGAACGGGAAGACGTGGAACCAACGAGAGACTAGCTCTTGGTGTTGGGACAGGCACAGGTCACTCTATTTTCCCATCAGAGAGAAGAATTAACCACCGGCTCAGCCTGCCCCCCGGATCAAGAACAGGGCCTGAAGCCATTCTGCGATTTTGCGGCGAGCTCCCATAAAAACGAGTTGTAAAATGGAGGTTCAGGGCACTGCAATTCACAAACCTGCAGAGTTATAAATGATAACTCTCGTCCACAAATATATTGAGGGAAGGCAAAGAAGAGGATTTGAAATCAAGGCAGAATTGCAGGAAACAGATTTCAGGAGGTAGATTCGAATCGCCTTTAAAGTACATGAAAAGCGGCAAAACGTTGAAAATGATGCCCTTGGCCAAAAAGGGCGTATGCGTTTTTTCCTGAATATATTCAGGAAAAAACGCATACGCCCTTTTTGGCCAACCAAGCAACCTGGAAAGGCAAATCAGCGCTACAAAGAAGTCTCGCTTCCCATCGGTCAAAAGGGCCATGCTGAAAAAAGTGTCAAAACCAGAAATGCAGGACAGGCCATGGAGAAATGGGAGCCTTGCTACACTGATGGGCGGGATGTAAATTGCCAAGAGCCACTCTGGAGAAGTGTCCGGTGAGTCCTGAAACATCTGAAAAACACAGCTTAGAGAGCATAGGGCACTTCCACTCATGGGGTTATAAATTGGGAAAATTAAAAATCAGCAAGACACAAGCACCCCAAAGTTTAGGGCTGCTCTGTTGACCAGGACCTCCACTTCATTCCACCTTAAATATCCCAGGAAAGAGAAAAATGGATAAAGAAGTTGTGGTCCTTATGTACAATGGAATATCACTCAGCCATGAAATCAATGTCGTAAGGTTAGTAGCAGCATGATGAGTGGATTTAGGTACGACGATTCTAAGTGAAATAAGTCACACAGAAAAGGACACTTCTCATAAGGTATCACTGATAGAGGGAATGTAAAAACCGTTACACTTGAACTGAATTACAAAACAGAACAGAGTCACACATGCAGAAAACACACTATGGCTGCTTAACGGGAAAGGTGAGGTGGGGTGATACATAAAACAAGGGTATCAAATTAGCTCAGATACCGTTCCATAAACCCAATATGTAATAGACAAGACCTACTCCTTGCTCAGAGAACTGGACTCAACACGCCCTATTCACCGCACAAGAATATATCTGACTAATAATAATCGTAAAACCTATGTATTGATATCTCTCTGTTAGTGTGTCAAGTGGGTGTAAAGCGGCATAAACACAGCATTGAAAAGCAGCTAAATCCCATTATGAAAATAAATTACTTTGAAAAACTCATGAAACAAAGACAGTGAAAGAGAGAGAAATTCTTACACAATGCGTTCAGGGGCTGTGATGCAACCTGGATTGACCATATCTAGACTCACAGCTGGATGAGACATAAGGGTGGACACTCTTGGGGCTGAGAGGTTTGGTGAGGTTGGGTGAGCAAACGCAGACCCTTTAAAGTAATACTGCGTGGTACCCATCGCATGGGTCCCAAATCTCCAGGTTCAAGGGCATCTTCCTACATCGAAAACATGCATGAGAAACCCAGAAGATGGTACACCGTGTGATGGGGAAAGGTTTCTAAAACGCACCTCATTTCTCATCTCCTTGTGCCCGGGTTCGCCATTCCAGCCGCTTTGCTAGCAATCTCCCTACTTGGAGCATCAGCACCTTTCACCTCCTGTTCCGTACAGGTTGCAATTTGTCCTGAGGATGAACGGGAAGACGTGGAACCAACGAGAGACTAGCTCTTGGTGTTGGGACAGGCACAGGTCAATCTATTTTCCCATCAGGAAGAAGAATTAACCACAGGCTCAGCCTGCCCCCCGGAACCAGAACAGGGCCTGAAGCCATCCTGCGCTTTTGCGGCCAGCTCCCAAAAAAGCGAGTTGTAAAATGGAGGTTCAGGGCACTGCAATTCACAAACCTGCAGAGTTATAAATGATAACTCTCGTCCACAAATATATTGAGGGAAGGCAAAGAAGAGGATTTGAAATCAAGGAAGAATTGCAGGAAACAGATTTCAGGAGGTATATTCGAATCGCCTTTAAAGTACATGAAAAGCGGCAAAACGTTGACAATGATGCCCTTGGCCAAAAAGGGCGTATGCGTTTTTTCCTGAATATATTCAGGAAAAAACGCATACGCCCTTTTTGGCCAACCAAGCAACCTGGAAAGGCAAATCAGCGCTACAAAGAAGTCTCGCTTCCCATTGGTCAAAAGGGCCATGCTGAAAAAAGAGTCAAAACCAGAAATGCAGGACAGGCCATGGAGAAATGGGAGCCTTGCTACACTGATGGGCGGGATGTAAATTGCCAAGAGCCACTCTGGAGAAGTGTCCGGTGAGTCCTGAAACATCTGAAAAACACAGCTTAGAGAGCATAGGGCACTTCCACTCATGGGGGTATAAATTGGGAAAATTAAAAATCAGCAAGACACAGCACCCCAAAGTTTAGGGCTGCTCTGTTGACCAGGACCTCCACTTCATTCCACCGTAAATATCCCAGGAAAGAGAAAAATGGATAAAGAAGTTGTGGTCCTTATGTACAATGGAATATCACTCAGCCAGGAAATCAATGTCGTAAGGTTAGTAGCAGCCTGATGAGTGGATTTAGGTACGACGATTCTAAGTGAAATAAGTCACACAGAAAAGGACACTTCTCATAAGGTATCACGGATAGAGGGAATGTAAAAACTGTTACACTTGAACTGAATTACAAAACAGAACAGAGTCACACATGCAGAAAATACACTATGGCTGCTTAACGGAAAAGGTGAGGTGGGGTGATACATAAAACAAGGGTATCAAATTAGCTCAGATACCGTTCCATAAACCCAATATGTAATAGACAAGACCTACTCCTTGCTCAGAGAACTGGACTCAACACGCCCTATTCACCGCACAAGAATATATCTGACTAATAATAATTGTAAAACCTATGTATTGATATCTCTTTGTTAGTGTGTCAAGTGGGTGTAAAGCGGCATAAACACAGCAGTGAAAAGCAGCTAAACCCCATTATAAAAATAAATTACTTTGAAACACCCATGAAACAAAGACAATGAAAGAGAGAGAAATTCTTACACAATGCGTTCAGGGGCTGTGATGCAACCTGGATTGACCATATCTAGACGCACAGCTGGATGAGACATAAGGGTGGACACTCTTGGGGCTGAGAGGTTTGGTGAGGTTGGGTGAGCAAACGCAGACCCTTTAAAGTAATACTGCGTGGTACCCATCGCATGGGTCCCAAATCTCCAGGTTCAAGGGCATCTTCCTACATCAAAAACATGCATGAGAAACCCAGAAGATGGTACACCGTGTGATGGGGAAAGGTTTCTAAAACGCACCTCATTTCTCATCTCCTTGTGCCCGGGTTCGCCATTCCAGCCACTTTACTAGCAAGCTCCCTACTTGGAGCATCAGCACCTTTAACCTCCTGTTCCATACAGGTTGCAATCTGTCCTGAGGATAAACGGGAAGACGTGGAACCAACGAGAGACTAGCTCTTGGTGTTGGGACAGGCACAGGTCACTCTATATTCCCATCAGAAAGAAGAATTAACCACAAGCTCATCCTGCCCCCCGGAACCAGAACAGGGCCTGAAGCCATCCTGCACTTTTGCGGCCAGCTCCCAAAAAAGCGAGTTGTAAAATGGAGGTTCAGGGCACTGCAATTCACAAACCTGCAGAGTTATAAATGATAACTCTCGTCCACAAATATATTGAGGGAAGGCAAAGAAGAGGATTTGAAATCAAGGCAGAATTGCAGGAAACAGATTTCAGGAGGTAGATACGAATCGCCTTTAAAGCACATGAAAAGCGGCAAAACGTTGACAATGATGCCCTTGGCCAAAAAGGGCGTATGCGTTTTTTCCTGAATATATTCAGGAAAAAAGGCATACGCCCTTTTTGGCCAACCAAGCAACCTGGAAAGGCAAATCAGCGCTACAAAGAAGTCTGGCTTCCCATCGGTCAAAAGGGCCATGCTGAAAAAAGAGTCAAAACCAGAAATGCAGGACAGGCCATGGAGAAATGGGAGCCTTGCTACACTGATGGGCGGGATGTAAATTGCCAAGAGCCACTCTGGAGAAGTGTCCGGTGAGTCCTGAAACATCTGAAAAACACAGCTTAGAGAGCATAGGGCACTTCCACTCATGGGGGTATAAATTGGGAAAATGAAAAATCAGCAAGACACAAGCACCCCAAAGTTTAGGGCTGCTCTGTTGACCAGGACCTCCACTTCATTCCACCTTAAATATCCCAGGAAAGAGAAAAATGGATAAAGAAGTTGTGGTCCTTATGTACAATGGAATATCACTCAGCCATGAAATCAATGTCGTAAGGTTAGTAGCAGCATGATGAGTGGATTTAGGTACGACGATTCTAAGTGAAATAAGTCACACAGAAAAGGACACTTCTCATAAGGTATCACTGATAGAGGGAATGTAAAAACCGTTACACTTGAACTGAATTACAAAACAGAACAGAGTCACACATGCAGAAAACACACTATGGCTGCTTAACGGGAAAGGTGAGGTGGGGTGATACATAAAACAAGGGTATCAAATTAGCTCAGATACCGTTCCATAAACCCAATATGTAATACACAAGACCTACTCCTTGCTCAGAGAACTGGACTCAACACGCCCTATTCACCACACAAGAATATATCTGACTAATAATAATCGTAAAACGTATGTATTGATATCTCTCTGTTAGTGTGTCAAGTGGGTGTAAAGCGGCATAAACACAGCAGTGAAAAGCAGCTAAACCCCATTATAAAAATAAATTACTTTGAAACACCCATGAAAGAAAGACAGTGAAAGAGAGAGAAATTCTTACACAATGCGTTCAGGGGCTGTGATGCAACCTGGATTGACCATATCTAGACCCACAGCTGGATGAGACATAAGGGTGGACACTCTTGGGGCTGAGAGGTTTGGTGAGGTTGGGTGAGCAAACACAGACCCTTTAAAGTAATACTGCGTGGTACCCATCGCATGGGTCCCAAATCTCCAGGTTCAAGGGCATCTTCCTACATCGAAAACATGCATGAGAAACCCAGAAGATGGTACACCGTGTGATGGGGAAAGGTTTCTAAAACGCACCTCATTTCTCATCTCCTTGTGCCCGGGTTCGCCATTCCAGCTGCTTTACTAGCAAGCTCCCTACTTGGAGCATCAGCACCTTTAACCTCCTGTTCCATACAGGTTGCAATTTGTCCTGAGGATAAACGGAAAGACGTGGAACCAGCGAGAGACTAGCTCTTGGTGTTGGGACAGGCACAGGTCACTCTATTTTCCCATCAGGAAGAAGAATTAACCACAGGCTCAGCCTGCCCCCCGGAACGAGAACAGGGCCTGAAGCCATTCTGCGATTTTGCGGCCACCTCCCATAAAAACGAGTTGTAAAATGGAGGTTCAGGGCACTGCAATTGACAAACCTGCAGAGTTATAAATGATAACTCTCGTCCACAAATATATTGAGGGAAGGCAAAGAAGAGGATTTGAAATCAAGGCAGAATTGCCGGAAACAGATTTCAGGAGGTAGATTCGAATCGCCTTTAAAGCACATGAAAAGCGGCAAAAAGTTGACAATGATGCCCTTGGCCAAAAAGGGCGTATGCGTTTTTTCCTGAATATATTCAGGAAAAAACGCATACGCCCTTTTTGGCCAACCAAGCAACCTGGAAAGGCAAATCAGCGCTACAAGGAAGTCTCGCTTCCCATCGGTCAAAAGGGCCATTCTGAAAAAAGTGTCAAAACCAGAAATGCAGGACAGGCCATGGAGAAATGGGAGCCTTGCTACACTGATGGGCGGGATGTAAATTGCCAAGAGCCACTCTGGAGAAGTGTCCGGTGAGTCCAGAAACATCTGAAAAACACAGCTTAGAGAGCATAGGGCACTTCCACTCATGGGGGTATAAATTGGGAAAATTAAAAATCAGCAAGACACAAGCACCCCAAAGTTTAGGGCTGCTCTGTTGACAAGGACCTCCACTTCATTCCACCTTAAATATCCCAGGAAAGAGAAAAATGGGTAAAGAAGTTGTGGTCCTTATGTACAATGGAATATCACTCAGCCATGAAATCAATGTCATAAGGCTAGTAGCAGCATGATGAGTGGATTTAGGGACGACGATTCTAAGTGAAATAAGTCACACAGAAAAGGACACTTCTCATAAGGTATCACTGATAGAGGGAATGTAAAAACCGTTACACTTGAACTGAATTACAAAACAGAACAGAGTCACACATGCAGAAAACACACTATGGCTGCTTAACGGGAAAGGTGAGGTGGGGTGATACATAAAACAAGGGTTTCAAATTAGCTCAGATACCGTTCCATAAACCCAATATGTAATAGACAAGACCTACTCCTTGCTCAGAGAACTGGACACAACACGCCCTATTCACCGCACAAGAATATATCTGACTAGTAATAATCGTAAAACCTATGTATTGATATCTCTCTGTTAGTGTGTCAAGTGGGTGTAAAGCGGCATAAACACAGCAGTGAAAAGCAGCTAAATCCCATTATGAAAATAAAATACTTTGAAAAACTCATGAAACAAAGACAGGGAAAGAGAGAGAAATTCTTACACAATGCGTTCAGGGGCTGTGATGCAACCTGGATTGACCATATCTAGACCCACAGCTGGATGAGACATAAGGGTGGACACTCTTGGGGCTGAGAGGTTTGGTGAGGTTGGGTGAGCAAACGCAGACCCTTTAAAGTAATACTGCGTGGTACCCATCGCATGGGTCCCAAATCTCCAGGTTCAAGGGCATCTTCCTACATCGAAAACATGCATGAGAAAAACCAGAAGATGGTGCACCGTGTGATGGGAAAAGGTTTCTAAAACGCACCTCATTTCTCATCTCCTTGTGCCCGGGTTCGCCATTCCAGCCGCTTTACTAGCAATCTCCCTACTTGGAGCATCAGCACCTTTAACCTCCTGTTCCGTACAGGTTGCAATTTGCCCTGAGGATGAACGGGAAGACGTGGAACCAACGAGAGACTAGCTCTTGGTGTTGGGACAGGCACAGGTCACTCTATTTTCCCATCAGAGAGAAGAATTAACCACCGGCTCAGCCTGCCCCCCGGATCAAGAACAGGGCCTGAAGCCATTCTGCGATTTTGCGGCGAGCTCCCATAAAAACGAGTTGTAAAATGGAGGTTCAGGGCACTGCAATTCACAAACCTGCAGAGTTATAAATGATAACTCTCGTCCACAAATATATTGAGGGAAGGCAAAGAAGAGGATTTGAAATCAAGGCAGAATTGCAGGAAACAGATTTCAGGAGGTAGATTCGAATCGCCTTTAAAGCACATGAAAAGCGGCAAAACGTTGACAATGATGTCCTTGGCCAAAAAGGGCGTATGCGTTTTTTCCTGAATATATTCAGGGAAAAACGCATACGCCCTTTTTGGCCAACCAAGCAACCTGGAAAGGCAAATCAGCGCTACAAAGAAGTCTCGCTTCCCATCGGTCAAAAGGGCCATGCTGAAAAAAGAGTCAAAACCAGAAATGCAGGACAGGCCATGGAGAAATGGGAGCCTTGCTACACTGATGGGCGGGATGTAAATTGCCAAGAGCCACTCTGGAGAAGTGTCCGGTGAGTCCTGAAACATCTGAAAAACACAGCTTAGAGAGCATAGGGCACTTCCACTCATGGGGGTATAAATTGGGAAAATTAAAAATCAGCAAGACACAAGCACCCCAAAGTTTAGGGCTGCTCTGTTGACCAGGACCTCCACTTCATTCCACCTTAAATATCCCAGGAAAGAGAAAAATGGATAAAGAAGTTGTGGTCCTTATGTACAATGGAATATCACTCAGCCATGAAATCAATGTCGTAAGGTTAGTAGCAGCATGATGAGTGGATTTAGGTACGACGATTCTAAGTGAAATAAGTCACACAGAAAAGGACACTTCTCATAAGGTATCACTGATAGAGGGAATGTAAAAACCGTTACACTTGAACTGAATTACAAAACAGAACAGAGTCACACATGCAGAAAACACACTATGGCTGCTTAACGGGAAAGGTGAGGTGGGGTGATACATAAAACAAGGGTATCAAATTAGCTCAGATACCGTTCCATAAACCCAATATGTAATACACAAGACCTACTCCTTGCTCAGAGAACTGGACTCAACACGCCCTATTCACCGCACAAGAATATATCTGACTAATAATAATCGTAAAACCTATGTATTGATATCTCTCTGTTAGTGTGTCAAGTGGGTGTAAAGCGGCATAAACACAGCAGTGAAAAGCAGCTAAACCCCATTATAAAAATAAATTACTTTGAAACACCCATGAAAGAAAGACAGTGAAAGAGAGAGAAATTCTTACACAATGCGTTCAGGGGCTGTGATGCAACCTGGATTGACCATATCTAGACCCACAGCTGGATGAGACATAAGGGTGGACACTCTTGGGGCTGAGAGGTTTGGTGAGGTTGGGTGAGCAAACACAGACCCTTTAAAGTAATACTGCGTGGTACCCATCGCATGGGTCCCAAATCTCCAGGTTCAAGGGCATCTTCCTACATCGAAAACATGCATGAGAAACCCAGAAGATGGTACACCGTGTGATGGGGAAAGGTTTCTAAAACGCACCTCATTTCTCATCTCCTTGTGCCCGGGTTCGCCATTCCAGCTGCTTTACTAGCAAGCTCCCTACTTGGAGCATCAGCACCTTTAACCTCCTGTTCCATACAGGTTGCAATTTGTCCTGAGGATAAACGGAAAGACGTGGAACCAGCGAGAGACTAGCTCTTGGTGTTGGGACAGGCACAGGTCACTCTATTTTCCCATCAGGAAGAAGAATTAACCACAGGCTCAGCCTGCCCCCCGGAACGAGAACAGGGCCTGAAGCCATTCTGCGATTTTGCGGCCACCTCCCATAAAAACGAGTTGTAAAATGGAGGTTCAGGGCACTGCAATTGACAAACCTGCAGAGTTATAAATGATAACTCTCGTCCACAAATATATTGAGGGAAGGCAAAGAAGAGGATTTGAAATCAAGGCAGAATTGCCGGAAACAGATTTCAGGAGGTAGATTCGAATCGCCTTTAAAGCACATGAAAAGCGGCAAAAAGTTGACAATGATGCCCTTGGCCAAAAAGGGCGTATGCGTTTTTTCCTGAATATATTCAGGAAAAAACGCATACGCCCTTTTTGGCCAACCAAGCAACCTGGAAAGGCAAATCAGCGCTACAAGGAAGTCTCGCTTCCCATCGGTCAAAAGGGCCATTCTGAAAAAAGTGTCAAAACCAGAAATGCAGGACAGGCCATGGAGAAATGGGAGCCTTGCTACACTGATGGGCGGGATGTAAATTGCCAAGAGCCACTCTGGAGAAGTGTCCGGTGAGTCCAGAAACATCTGAAAAACACAGCTTAGAGAGCATAGGGCACTTCCACTCATGGGGGTATAAATTGGGAAAATTAAAAATCAGCAAGACACAAGCACCCCAAAGTTTAGGGCTGCTCTGTTGACAAGGACCTCCACTTCATTCCACCTTAAATATCCCAGGAAAGAGAAAAATGGGTAAAGAAGTTGTGGTCCTTATGTACAATGGAATATCACTCAGCCATGAAATCAATGTCATAAGGCTAGTAGCAGCATGATGAGTGGATTTAGGGACGACGATTCTAAGTGAAATAAGTCACACAGAAAAGGACACTTCTCATAAGGTATCACTGATAGAGGGAATGTAAAAACCGTTACACTTGAACTGAATTACAAAACAGAACAGAGTCACACATGCAGAAAACACACTATGGCTGCTTAACGGGAAAGGTGAGGTGGGGTGATACATAAAACAAGGGTTTCAAATTAGCTCAGATACCGTTCCATAAACCCAATATGTAATAGACAAGACCTACTCCTTGCTCAGAGAACTGGACACAACACGCCCTATTCACCGCACAAGAATATATCTGACTAGTAATAATCGTAAAACCTATGTATTGATATCTCTCTGTTAGTGTGTCAAGTGGGTGTAAAGCGGCATAAACACAGCAGTGAAAAGCAGCTAAATCCCATTATGAAAATAAAATACTTTGAAAAACTCATGAAACAAAGACAGGGAAAGAGAGAGAAATTCTTACACAATGCGTTCAGGGGCTGTGATGCAACCTGGATTGACCATATCTAGACCCACAGCTGGATGAGACATAAGGGTGGACACTCTTGGGGCTGAGAGGTTTGGTGAGGTTGGGTGAGCAAACGCAGACCCTTTAAAGTAATACTGCGTGGTACCCATCGCATGGGTCCCAAATCTCCAGGTTCAAGGGCATCTTCCTACATCGAAAACATGCATGAGAAAAACCAGAAGATGGTGCACCGTGTGATGGGAAAAGGTTTCTAAAACGCACCTCATTTCTCATCTCCTTGTGCCCGGGTTCGCCATTCCAGCCGCTTTACTAGCAATCTCCCTACTTGGAGCATCAGCACCTTTAACCTCCTGTTCCGTACAGGTTGCAATTTGCCCTGAGGATGAACGGGAAGACGTGGAACCAACGAGAGACTAGCTCTTGGTGTTGGGACAGGCACAGGTCACTCTATTTTCCCATCAGAGAGAAGAATTAACCACCGGCTCAGCCTGCCCCCCGGATCAAGAACAGGGCCTGAAGCCATTCTGCGATTTTGCGGCGAGCTCCCATAAAAACGAGTTGTAAAATGGAGGTTCAGGGCACTGCAATTCACAAACCTGCAGAGTTATAAATGATAACTCTCGTCCACAAATATATTGAGGGAAGGCAAAGAAGAGGATTTGAAATCAAGGCAGAATTGCAGGAAACAGATTTCAGGAGGTAGATTCGAATCGCCTTTAAAGCACATGAAAAGCGGCAAAACGTTGACAATGATGTCCTTGGCCAAAAAGGGCGTATGCGTTTTTTCCTGAATATATTCAGGGAAAAACGCATACGCCCTTTTTGGCCAACCAAGCAACCTGGAAAGGCAAATCAGCGCTACAAAGAAGTCTCGCTTCCCATCGGTCAAAAGGGCCATGCTGAAAAAAGAGTCAAAACCAGAAATGCAGGACAGGCCATGGAGAAATGGGAGCCTTGCTACACTGATGGGCGGGATGTAAATTGCCAAGAGCCACTCTGGAGAAGTGTCCGGTGAGTCCTGAAACATCTGAAAAACACAGCTTAGAGAGCATAGGGCACTTCCACTCATGGGGGTATAAATTGGGAAAATTAAAAATCAGCAAGACACAAGCACCCCAAAGTTTAGGGCTGCTCTGTTGACCAGGACCTCCACTTCATTCCACCTTAAATATCCCAGGAAAGAGAAAAATGGATAAAGAAGTTGTGGTCCTTATGTACAATGGAATATCACTCAGCCATGAAATCAATGTCGTAAGGTTAGTAGCAGCATGATGAGTGGATTTAGGTACGACGATTCTAAGTGAAATAAGTCACACAGAAAAGGACACTTCTCATAAGGTATCACTGATAGAGGGAATGTAAAAACCGTTACACTTGAACTGAATTACAAAACAGAACAGAGTCACACATGCAGAAAACACACTATGGCTGCTTAACGGGAAAGGTGAGGTGGGGTGATACATAAAACAAGGGTATCAAATTAGCTCAGATACCGTTCCATAAACCCAATATGTAATACACAAGACCTACTCCTTGCTCAGAGAACTGGACTCAACACGCCCTATTCACCGCACAAGAATATATCTGACTAATAATAATCGTAAAACCTATGTATTGATATCTCTCTGTTAGTGTGTCAAGTGGGTGTAAAGCGGCATAAACACAGCAGTGAAAAGCAGCTAAACCCCATTATAAAAATAAATTACTTTGAAACACCCATGAAAGAAAGACAGTGAAAGAGAGAGAAATTCTTACACAATGCGTTCAGGGGCTGTGATGCAACCTGGATTGACCATATCTAGACCCACAGCTGGATGAGACATAAGGGTGGACACTCTTGGGGCTGAGAGGTTTGGTGAGGTTGGGTGAGCAAACACAGACCCTTTAAAGTAATACTGCGTGGTACCCATCGCATGGGTCCCAAATCTCCAGGTTCAAGGGCATCTTCCTACATCGAAAACATGCATGAGAAACCCAGAAGATGGTACACCGTGTGATGGGGAAAGGTTTCTAAAACGCACCTCATTTCTCATCTCCTTGTGCCCGGGTTCGCCATTCCAGCCGCTTTGCTAGCAATCTCCCTACTTGGAGCATCAGCACCTTTCACCTCCTGTTCCGTACAGGTTGCAATTTGTCCTGAGGATGAACGGGAAGACGTGGAACCAACGAGAGACTAGCTCTTGGTGTTGGGACAGGCACAGGTCAATCTATTTTCCCATCAGGAAGAAGAATTAACCACAGGCTCAGCCTGCCCCCCGGAACCAGAACAGGGCCTGAAGCCATCCTGCGCTTTTGCGGCCAGCTCCCAAAAAAGCGAGTTGTAAAATGGAGGTTCAGGGCACTGCAATTCACAAACCTGCAGAGTTATAAATGATAACTCTCGTCCACAAATATATTGAGGGAAGGCAAAGAAGAGGATTTGAAATCAAGGAAGAATTGCAGGAAACAGATTTCAGGAGGTATATTCGAATCGCCTTTAAAGTACATGAAAAGCGGCAAAACGTTGACAATGATGCCCTTGGCCAAAAAGGGCGTATGCGTTTTTTCCTGAATATATTCAGGAAAAAACGCATACGCCCTTTTTGGCCAACCAAGCAACCTGGAAAGGCAAATCAGCGCTACAAAGAAGTCTCGCTTCCCATTGGTCAAAAGGGCCATGCTGAAAAAAGAGTCAAAACCAGAAATGCAGGACAGGCCATGGAGAAATGGGAGCCTTGCTACACTGATGGGCGGGATGTAAATTGCCAAGAGCCACTCTGGAGAAGTGTCCGGTGAGTCCTGAAACATCTGAAAAACACAGCTTAGAGAGCATAGGGCACTTCCACTCATGGGGGTATAAATTGGGAAAATTAAAAATCAGCAAGACACAGCACCCCAAAGTTTAGGGCTGCTCTGTTGACCAGGACCTCCACTTCATTCCACCTTAAATATCCCAGGAAAGAGAAAAATGGATAAAGAAGTTGTGGTCCTTATGTACAATGGAATATCACTCAGCCATGAAATCAATGTCGTAAGGTTAGTAGCAGCCTGATGAGTGGATTTAGGTACGACGATTCTAAGTGAAATAAGTCACACAGAAAAGGACACTTCTCATAAGGTATCACGGATAGAGGGAATGTAAAAACTGTTACACTTGAACTGAATTACAAAACAGAACAGAGTCACACATGCAGAAAATACACTATGGCTGCTTAACGGAAAAGGTGAGGTGGGGTGATACATAAAACAAGGGTATCAAATTAGCTCAGATACCGTTCCATAAACCCAATATGTAATAGACAAGACCTACTCCTTGCTCAGAGAACTGGACTCAACACGCCCTATTCACCGCACAAGAATATATCTGACTAATAATAATTGTAAAACCTATGTATTGATATCTCTCTGTTAGTGTGTCAAGTGGGTGTAAAGCGGCATAAACACAGCAGTGAAAAGCAGCTAAACCCCATTATAAAAATAAATTACTTTGAAACACCCATGAAACAAAGACAGTGAAAGAGAGAGAAATTCTTACACAATGCGTTCAGGGGCTGTGATGCAACCTGGATTGACCATATCTAGACGCACAGCTGGATGAGACATAAGGGTGGACACTCTTGGGGCTGAGAGGTTTGGTGAGGTTGGGTGAGCAAACGCAGACCCTTTAAAGTAATACTGCGTGGTACCCATCGCATGGGTCCCAAATCTCCAGGTTCAAGGGCATCTTCCTACATCAAAAACATGCATGAGAAACCCAGAAGATGGTACACCGTGTGATGGGGAAAGGTTTCTAAAACGCACCTCATTTCTCATCTCCTTGTGCCCGGGTTCGCCATTCCAGCCACTTTACTAGCAAGCTCCCTACTTGGAGCATCAGCACCTTTAACCTCCTGTTCCATACAGGTTGCAATCTGTCCTGAGGATAAACGGGAAGACGTGGAACCAACGAGAGACTAGCTCTTGGTGTTGGGACAGGCACAGGTCACTCTATATTCCCATCAGAAAGAAGAATTAACCACAAGCTCATCCTGCCCCCCGGAACCAGAACAGGGCCTGAAGCCATCCTGCACTTTTGCGGCCAGCTCCCAAAAAAGCGAGTTGTAAAATGGAGGTTCAGGGCACTGCAATTCACAAACCTGCAGAGTTATAAATGATAACTCTCGTCCACAAATATATTGAGGGAAGGCAAAGAAGAGGATTTGAAATCAAGGCAGAATTGCAGGAAACAGATTTCAGGAGGTAGATACGAATCGCCTTTAAAGCACATGAAAAGCGGCAAAACGTTGACAATGATGCCCTTGGCCAAAAAGGGCGTATGCGTTTTTTCCTGAATATATTCAGGAAAAAAGGCATACGCCCTTTTTGGCCAACCAAGCAACCTGGAAAGGCAAATCAGCGCTACAAAGAAGTCTGGCTTCCCATCGGTCAAAAGGGCCATGCTGAAAAAAGAGTCAAAACCAGAAATGCAGGACAGGCCATGGAGAAATGGGAGCCTTGCTACACTGATGGGCGGGATGTAAATTGCCAAGAGCCACTCTGGAGAAGTGTCCGGTGAGTCCTGAAACATCTGAAAAACACAGCTTAGAGAGCATAGGGCACTTCCACTCATGGGGGTATAAATTGGGAAAATTAAAAATCAGCAAGACACAAGCACCCCAAAGTTTAGGGCTGCTCTGTTGACCAGGACCTCCACTTCATTCCACCTTAAATATCCCAGGAAAGAGAAAAATGGATAAAGAAGTTGTGGTCCTTATGTACAATGGAATATCACTCAGCCATGAAATCAATGTCGTAAGGTTAGTAGCAGCATGATGAGTGGATTTAGGTACGACGATTCTAAGTGAAATAAGTCACACAGAAAAGGACACTTCTCATAAGGTATCACTGATAGAGGGAATGTAAAAACCGTTACACTTGAACTGAATTACAAAACAGAACAGAGTCACACATGCAGAAAACACACTATGGCTGCTTAACGGGAAAGGTGAGGTGGGGTGATACATAAAACAAGGGTATCAAATTAGCTCAGATACCGTTCCATAAACCCAATATGTAATACACAAGACCTACTCCTTGCTCAGAGAACTGGACTCAACACGCCCTATTCACCACACAAGAATATATCTGACTAATAATAATCGTAAAACGTATGTATTGATATCTCTCTGTTAGTGTGTCAAGTGGGTGTAAAGCGGCATAAACACAGCAGTGAAAAGCAGCTAAACCCCATTATAAAAATAAATTACTTTGAAACACCCATGAAAGAAAGACAGTGAAAGAGAGAGAAATTCTTACACAATGCGTTCAGGGGCTGTGATGCAACCTGGATTGACCATATCTAGACCCACAGCTGGATGAGACATAAGGGTGGACACTCTTGGGGCTGAGAGGTTTGGTGAGGTTGGGTGAGCAAACACAGACCCTTTAAAGTAATACTGCGTGGTACCCATCGCATGGGTCCCAAATCTCCAGGTTCAAGGGCATCTTCCTACATCGAAAACATGCATGAGAAACCCAGAAGATGGTACACCGTGTGATGGGGAAAGGTTTCTAAAACGCACCTCATTTCTCATCTCCTTGTGCCCGGGTTCGCCATTCCAGCTGCTTTACTAGCAAGCTCCCTACTTGCAGCATCAGCACCTTTAACCTCCTGTTCCATACAGGTTGCAATTTGTCCTGAGGATAAACGGAAAGACGTGGAACCAGCGAGAGACTAGCTCTTGGTGTTGGGACAGGCACAGGTCACTCTATTTTCCCATCAGGAAGAAGAATTAACCACAGGCTCAGCCTGCCCCCCGGAACGAGAACAGGGCCTGAAGCCATTCTGCGATTTTGCGGCCAGCTCCCATAAAAACGAGTTGTAAAATGGAGGTTCAGGGCACTGCAATTGACAAACCTGCAGAGTTATAAATGATAACTCTCGTCCACAAATATATTGAGGGAAGGCAAAGAAGAGGATTTGAAATCAAGGCAGAATTGCCGGAAACAGATTTCAGGAGGTAGATTCGAATCGCCTTTAAAGCACATGAAAAGCGGCAAAAAGTTGACAATGATGCCCTTGGCCAAAAAGGGCGTATGCGTTTTTTCCTGAATATATTCAGGAAAAAACGCATACGCCCTTTTTGGCCAACCAAGCAACCTGGAAAGGCAAATCAGCGCTACAAGGAAGTCTCGCTTCCCATCGGTCAAAAGGTCCATTCTGAAAAAAGTGTCAAAACCAGAAATGCAGGACAGGCCATGGAGAAATGGGAGCCTTGCTACACTGATGGGCGGGATGTAAATTGCCAAGAGCCACTCTGGAGAAGTGTCCGGTGAGTCCAGAAACATCTGAAAAACACAGCTTAGAGAGCATAGGGCACTTCCACTCATGGGGGTATAAATTGGGAAAATTAAAAATCAGCAAGACACAAGCACCCCAAAGTTTAGGGCTGCTCTGTTGACAAGGACCTCCACTTCATTCCACCTTAAATATCCCAGGAAAGAGAAAAATGGGTAAAGAAGTTGTGGTCCTTATGTACAATGGAATATCACTCAGCCATGAAATCAATGTCATAAGGCTAGTAGCAGCATGATGAGTGGATTTAGGGACGACGATTCTAAGTGAAATAAGTCACACAGAAAAGGACACTTCTCATAAGGTATCACTGATAGAGGGAATGTAAAAACCGTTACACTTGAACTGAATTACAAAACAGAACAGAGTCACACATGCAGAAAACACACTATGGCTGCTTAACGGGAAAGGTGAGGTGGGGTGATACATAAAACAAGGGTTTCAAATTAGCTCAGATACCGTTCCATAAACCCAATATGTAATAGACAAGACCTACTCCTTGCTCAGAGAACTGGACACAACACGCCCTATTCACCGCACAAGAATATATCTGACTAGTAATAATCGTAAAACCTATGTATTGATATCTCTCTGTTAGTGTGTCAAGTGGGTGTAAAGCGGCATAAACACAGCAGTGAAAAGCAGCTAAATCCCATTATGAAAATAAAATACTTTGAAAAACTCATGAAACAAAGACAGGGAAAGAGAGAGAAATTCTTACACAATGCGTTCAGGGGCTGTGATGCAACCTGGATTGACCATATCTAGACCCACAGCTGGATGAGACATAAGGGTGGACACTCTTGGGGCTGAGAGGTTTGGTGAGGTTGGGTGAGCAAACGCAGACCCTTTAAAGTAATACTGCGTGGTACCCATCGCATGGGTCCCAAATCTCCAGGTTCAAGGGCATCTTCCTACATCGAAAACATGCATGAGAAAAACCAGAAGATGGTGCACCGTGTGATGGGAAAAGGTTTCTAAAACGCACCTCATTTCTCATCTCCTTGTGCCCGGGTTCGCCATTCCAGCCGCTTTACTAGCAATCTCCCTACTTGGAGCATCAGCACCTTTAACCTCCTGTTCCGTACAGGTTGCAATTTGCCCTGAGGATGAACGGGAAGACGTGGAACCAACGAGAGACTAGCTCTTGGTGTTGGGACAGGCACAGGTCACTCTATTTTCCCATCAGAAAGAAGAATTAACCACCGGCTCAGCCTGCCCCCCGGATCAAGAACAGGGCCTGAAGCCATTCTGCGATTTTGCGGCGAGCTCCCATAAAAACGAGTTGTAAAATGGAGGTTCAGGGCACTGCAATTCACAAACCTGCAGAGTTATAAATGATAACTCTCGTCCACAAATATATTGAGGGAAGGCAAAGAAGAGGATTTGAAATCAAGGCAGAATTGCAGGAAACAGATTTCAGGCGGTAGATTCGAATCGCCTTTAAAGCACATGAAAAGCGGCAAAACGTTGACAATGATGTCCTTGGCCAAAAAGGGCGTATGCGTTTTTTCCTGAATATATTCAGGGAAAAACGCATACGCCCTTTTTGGCCAACCAAGCAACCTGGAAAGGCAAATCAGCGCTACAAAGAAGTCTCGCTTCCCATCGGTCAAAAGGGCCATGCTGAAAAAAGAGTCAAAACCAGAAATGCAGGACAGGCCATGGAGAAATGGGAGCCTTGCTACACTGATGGGCGGGATGTAAATTGCCAAGAGCCACTCTGGAGAAGTGTCCGGTGAGTCCTGAAACATCTGAAAAACACAGCTTAGAGAGCATAGGGCACTTCCACTCATGGGGGTATAAATTGGGAAAATTAAAAATCAGCAAGACACAAGCACCCCAAAGTTTAGGGCTGCTCTGTTGACCAGGACCTCCACTTCATTCCACCTTAAATATCCCAGGAAAGAGAAAAATGGATAAAGAAGTTGTGGTCCTTATGTACAATGGAATATCACTCAGCCATGAAATCAATGTCGTAAGGTTAGTAGCAGCATGATGAGTGGATTTAGGTACGACGATTCTAAGTGAAATAAGTCACACAGAAAAGGACACTTCTCATAAGGTATCACTGATAGAGGGAATGTAAAAACCGTTACACTTGAACTGAATTACAAAACAGAACAGAGTCACACATGCAGAAAACACACTATGGCTGCTTAACGGGAAAGGTGAGGTGGGGTGATACATAAAACAAGGGTATCAAATTAGCTCAGATACCGTTCCATAAACCCAATATGTAATACACAAGACCTACTCCTTGCTCAGAGAACTGGACTCAACACGCCCTATTCACCGCACAAGAATATATCTGACTAATAATAATCGTAAAACCTATGTATTGATATCTCTCTGTTAGTGTGTCAAGTGGGTGTAAAGCGGCATAAACACAGCAGTGAAAAGCAGCTAAACCCCATTATAAAAATAAATTACTTTGAAACACCCATGAAAGAAAGACAGTGAAAGAGAGAGAAATTCTTACACAATGCGTTCAGGGGCTGTGATGCAACCTGGATTGACCATATCTAGACCCACAGCTGGATGAGACATAAGGGTGGACACTCTTGGGGCTGAGAGGTTTGGTGAGGTTGGGTGAGCAAACACAGACCCTTTAAAGTAATACTGCGTGGTACCCATCGCATGGGTCCCAAATCTCCAGGTTCAAGGGCATCTTCCTACATCGAAAACATGCATGAGAAACCCAGAAGATGGTACACCGTGTGATGGGGAAAGGTTTCTAAAACGCACCTCATTTCTCATCTCCTTGTGCCCGGGTTCGCCATTCCAGCCGCTTTGCTAGCAATCTCCCTACTTGGAGCATCAGCACCTTTCACCTCCTGTTCCGTACAGGTTGCAATTTGTCCTGAGGATGAACGGGAAGACGTGGAACCAACGAGAGACTAGCTCTTGGTGTTGGGACAGGCACAGGTCAATCTATTTTCCCATCAGGAAGAAGAATTAACCACAGGCTCAGCCTGCCCCCCGGAACCAGAACAGGGCCTGAAGCCATCCTGCGCTTTTGCGGCCAGCTCCCAAAAAAGCGAGTTGTAAAATGGAGGTTCAGGGCACTGCAATTCACAAACCTGCAGAGTTATAAATGATAACTCTCGTCCACAAATATATTGAGGGAAGGCAAAGAAGAGGATTTGAAATCAAGGAAGAATTGCAGGAAACAGATTTCAGGAGGTATATTCGAATCGCCTTTAAAGTACATGAAAAGCGGCAAAACGTTGACAATGATGCCCTTGGCCAAAAAGGGCGTATGCGTTTTTTCCTGAATATATTCAGGAAAAAACGCATACGCCCTTTTTGGCCAACCAAGCAACCTGGAAAGGCAAATCAGCGCTACAAAGAAGTCTCGCTTCCCATTGGTCAAAAGGGCCATGCTGAAAAAAGAGTCAAAACCAGAAATGCAGGACAGGCCATGGAGAAATGGGAGCCTTGCTACACTGATGGGCGGGATGTAAATTGCCAAGAGCCACTCTGGAGAAGTGTCCGGTGAGTCCTGAAACATCTGAAAAACACAGCTTAGAGAGCATAGGGCACTTCCACTCATGGGGGTATAAATTGGGAAAATTAAAAATCAGCAAGACACAGCACCCCAAAGTTTAGGGCTGCTCTGTTGACCAGGACCTCCACTTCATTCCACCTTAAATATCCCAGGAAAGAGAAAAATGGATAAAGAAGTTGTGGTCCTTATGTACAATGGAATATCACTCAGCCATGAAATCAATGTCGTAAGGTTAGTAGCAGCCTGATGAGTGGATTTAGGTACGACGATTCTAAATGAAATAAGTCACACAGAAAAGGACACTTCTCATAAGGTATCACGGATAGAGGGAATGTAAAAACTGTTACACTTGAACTGAATTACAAAACAGAACAGAGTCACACATGCAGAAAATACACTATGGCTGCTTAACGGAAAAGGTGAGGTGGGGTGATACATAAAACAAGGGTATCAAATTAGCTCAGATACCGTTCCATAAACCCAATATGTAATAGACAAGACCTACTCCTTGCTCAGAGAACTGGACTCAACACGCCCTATTCACCGCACAAGAATATATCTGACTAATAATAATTGTAAAACCTATGTATTGATATCTCTCTGTTAGTGTGTCAAGTGGGTGTAAAGCGGCATAAACACAGCAGTGAAAAGCAGCTAAACCCCATTATAAAAATAAATTACTTTGAAACACCCATGAAACAAAGACAGTGAAAGAGAGAGAAATTCTTACACAATGCGTTCAGGGGCTGTGATGCAACCTGGATTGACCATATCTAGACGCACAGCTGGATGAGACATAAGGGTGGACACTCTTGGGGCTGAGAGGTTTGGTGAGGTTGGGTGAGCAAACGCAGACCCTTTAAAGTAATACTGCGTGGTACCCATCGCATGGGTCCCAAATCTCCAGGTTCAAGGGCATCTTCCTACATCAAAAACATGCATGAGAAACCCAGAAGATGGTACACCGTGTGATGGGGAAAGGTTTCTAAAACGCACCTCATTTCTCATCTCCTTGTGCCCGGGTTCGCCATTCCAGCCACTTTACTAGCAAGCTCCCTACTTGGAGCATCAGCACCTTTAACCTCCTGTTCCATACAGGTTGCAATCTGTCCTGAGGATAAACGGGAAGACGTGGAACCAACGAGAGACTAGCTCTTGGTGTTGGGACAGGCACAGGTCACTCTATTTTCCCATCAGGAAGAAGAATTAACCACAGGCTCAGCCTGCCCCCCGGAACGAGAACAGGGCCTGAAGCCATTCTGCGATTTTGCGGCCAGCTCCCATAAAAACGAGTTGTAAAATGGAGGTTCAGGGCACTGCAATTGACAAACCTGCAGAGTTATAAATGATAACTCTCGTCCACAAATATATTGAGGGAAGGCAAAGAAGAGGATTTGAAATCAAGGCAGAATTGCCGGAAACAGATTTCAGGAGGTAGATTCGAATCGCCTTTAAAGCACATGAAAAGCGGCAAAACGTTGACAATGATGCCCTTGGCCAAAAAGGGCGTATGCGTTTTTTCCTGAATATATTCAGGAAAAAACGCATACGCCCTTTTTGGCCAACCAAGCAACCTGGAAAGGCAAATCAGCGCTACAAGGAAGTCTCGCTTCCCATCGGTCAAAAGGGCCATTCTGAAAAAAGTGTCAAA
The DNA here is from genome assembly GCF_965194805.1 of Balaenoptera borealis. Lineage (NCBI taxonomy): Eukaryota > Metazoa > Chordata > Mammalia > Artiodactyla > Balaenopteridae > Balaenoptera > Balaenoptera borealis. The sequence continues at coordinate 97,451 of NW_028123622.1, forward strand.
ACCAGAAATGCAGGACAGGCCATGGAGAAATGGGAGCCTTGCTACACTGATGGGCGGGATGTAAATTGCCAAGAGCCACTCTGGAGAAGTGTCCGGTGAGTCCAGAAACATCTGAAAAACACAGCTTAGAGAGCATAGGGCACTTCCACTCATGGGGGTATAAATTGGGAAAATTAAAAATCAGCAAGACACAAGCACCCCAAAGTTTAGGGCTGCTCTGTTGACAAAGACCTCCACTTCATTCCACCTTAAATATCCCAGGAAAGAGAAAAATGGATAAAGAAGTGGTGGTCCTTATGTACAATGGAATATCACTCAGCCATGAAATCAATGTCGTAAGGTTAGTAGCAGCATGATGAGTGGATTTAGGTACGATGATTCTAAGTGAAATAAGTCACACAGAAAAGGACACTTCTCATAAGGTATCACTGATAGAGGGAATGTAAAAACCGTTACACTTGAACTGAATTACAAAACAGAACAGAGTCACACATGCAGAAAACACACTATGGCTGCTTAACGGGAAATGTGAGGTGGGGTGATACATAAAACAAGGGTATCAAATTAGCTCAGATACCGTTCCATAAACCCAATATGTAATAGACAAGACCTACTCCTTGCTCAGAGAACTGGACTCAACACGCCCTATTCACCGCACAAGAATATATCTGACTAATAATAATCGTAAAACCTATGTATTGATATCTCTCTGTTAGTGTGTCAAGTGGGTGTAAAGCGGCATAAACACAGCAGTGAAAAGCAGCTAAGCCCCATTATAAAAATAAATTACTTTGAAACACCCATGAAAGAAAGACAGTGAAAGAGAGGGAAATTCTTACACAATGCGTTCAGGGCTTGTGATGCAACCTGGATTGACCATATCTAGACCCACAGCTGGATGAGACATAAGGGTGGACACTCTTGGGGCTGAGAGGTTTGGTGAGGTTGGGTGAGCAAACACAGACCCTTTAAAGTAATACTGTGTGGTACCCATCGCATGGGTCCCAAATCTCCAGGTTCAAGGGCATCTTCCTACATCGAAAACATGCATGAGAAACCCAGAAGATGGTACACCGTGTGATGGGGAAAGGTTTCTAAAAGGCACCTCATTTCTCATCTCCTTGTGCCCGGGTTCGCCATTCCAGCCGCTTTACTAGAAAGCTCCCTACTTGGAGCATCAGCACCTTTAACCTCCTGTTCCATACAGGTTGCAATCTGTCCTGAGGATAAACGGGAAGACGTGGAACCAACGAGAGACTAGCTCTTGGTGTTGGGACAGGCACAGGTCACTGTATTTTCCCATCAGGAAGAAGAATTAACCACAGGCTCAGCCTGCCCCCCCGGAACGAGAACAGGGCCTGAAGCCATTCTGCGATTTTACGGCCAGCTCCCATAAAAACGAGTTGTAAAATGGAGGTTCAGGGCACTGCAATTCACAAACCTGCAGAGTTATAAATGATAACTCTTGTCCACAAATATATTGAGGGAAGGCAAAGAAGAGGATTTGAAATCAAGGCAGAATTGCCGGAAAAAGATTTCAGGAGGTAGATTCGAATCGCCTTTAAAGCACATGAAAAGCGGCAAAACGTTGACAATGATGCCCTTGGCCAAAAAGGGCGTATGCGTTTTTTCCTGAATATATTCAGGAAAAAACGCATACGGCCTTTTTGGCCAACCAAGCAACCTGGAAAGGCAAATCAGCGCTACAAAGATGTCTCGCTTCCCATCGGTCAAAAGGACCATGCTGAAAAAAGTGTCAAAACCAGAAATGCAGGACAGGCGGTGGAGAAATGGGAGCCTTGCTACACTGATGGGTGGCATGTAAATTGCCAACAGCCACTGTGGAGAAGTGTACGGTGAGTCCTGAAACATCTAAAAAACACAGCTTAGAGAGCATAGGGCACTTCCACTCTTGGGGGTATAAATTGGGAAAATTAAAATCAGCAAGACACAAGCACCCCAAAGTTTAGGGCTGCTCTGTTGACAAGGACCTCCACTTCATTCCACCTTCAATATCCCAGGAAAGAGAAAAATGGGTAAAGAAGTGGTGGCCCTTATGTACAATGGAATATCACTCAGCCATGAAATCTATGTCATAAGGCTAGTAGCAGCATGATGAGTGGATTTAGGTACGACGATTCTAAGTGAAATAAGTCACACAGAAAAGGACACTTCTCATAAGGTATCACTGATAGAGGGAATGTAAAAACCGTTACACTTGAACTGAATTACAAAACAGAACAGAGTCACACATGCAGAAAACACACTATGGCTGCTTAACGGGAAAGGTGAGTTGGGGTGATACATAAAACAAGGGTTTCAAATTAGCTCAGATACCGTTCCATAAACCCAATATGTAATAGACAAGACCTACTCCTTGCTCAGAGAACTGGACTCAACACGCCCTATTCATGGCACAAGAATATATCTGACTAGTAATAATCGTAAAACCTATGTATTGATATCTCTCTGTTAGTGTGTCAAGTGGGTGTAAAGCGGCATAAACACAGCAGTTAAAAGCAGCTAAATCCCATAATGAAAATAAATTATTTGAAAAACCCATGAAACAAAGACAGTGAAAGAGATAGAAATTCTTACACAATGCGTTCAGGGGCTGTGATGCAACCTGGATTGACCATATCTAGACGCACAGCTGGATGAGACATAAGGGTGGACACTCTTGGGGCTGAGAGGTTTGGTGAGGTTGGGTGAGCAAACACAGACCCTTTAAAGTAATACTGCGTGGTACCCATTGCATGGGTTCCCAATCTCCAGGTTCAAGGGCATCTTCCTACATCGAAAACATGCATGAGAAACCCAGAAGATGGTACACCGTGTGATGGGGAAAGGTTTCTAAAACGCACCTCATTTCTCATCTCCTTGTGCCCGGGTTCGCCATTCCAGCCGCTTTACTAGCAATCTCCCTACTTGGAGCATCAGCACCTTTAACCTCCTGTTCCATACAGGTTGCAATTTGTCCTGAGGATGAACGGAAAGACGTGGAACCAGCGAGAGACTAGCTCTTGGTGTTGGGACAGGCACAGGTCACTCTATTTTCCCATCAGGAAGAAGAATTAACCACAGGCTCATCCTGCCCCCCGGAACCAGAACAGGGCCTGAAGCCATCCTGCGCTTTTACGGCCAGCTACCAAAAAGCGAGTTGTAAAATGGAGGTTCAGGGCACTGCAATTCACAAACCTGCAGAGTTATAAATGATAACTCTCGTCCACAAATATATTGAGGGAAGGCAAAGAAGAGGATTTGAAATCAAGGCAGAATTGCAGGAAACAGATTTCAGGAGGTAGATTCGAATCGCATTTAAAGCACATGAAAAGCGGCAAAACGTTGACAATGATGCCCTTGGCCAAAAAGGGCGTATGCGTTTTTTCCTGAATATATTCAGGAAAAAACGCATACGCCCTTTTTGGCCAACCAAGCAACCTGGAAAGGCAAATCAGCGCTACAGAGAAGTCTCGCTTCCCATCGGTCAAAAGGGCCATGCTGAAAAATGTGTCAAAACCAGAAATGCAGGACAGGCCATGGAGAAATGGGAGCCTTGCTACACTGATGGGCGGGATGTAAATTGCCAAGAGCCACTCTGGAGAAGTGTCCGGTGAGTCCTGAAACATCTGAAAAACACAGCTTAGAGAGCATAGGGCACTTCCACTCATGGGGGTATAAATTGGGAAAATGAAAAATCAGCAAGACACAAGCACCCCAAAGTTTAGGGCTGCTTTGTTGACCAGGACCTCCACTTCATTCCACCTTAAATATCCCAGGAAAGAGAAAAATGGATAAAGAAGTTGTGGTCCTTATGTACAATGGAATATCACTCAGCCAGGAAATCAATGTCATAAGGTTAGTAGCAGCATGATGAGTGGATTTAGGTACGACGATTCTAAGTGAAATAAGTCACACAGAAAAGGACACTTCTCATAAGGTATCACTTATAGAGGGAATGTAAAAACCGTTACACTTGAACTGAATTACAAAACAGAACAGAGTCACACATGCAGAAAACACACTATGGCTGCTTAGCGGGAAAGGTGAGGTGGGGTGATACATAAAACAAGGGTATCAAATTAGCTCAGATACCGTTCCATAAATCCAATATGTAGTAGACAAGACCTACTCCTTGCTCAGAGAACTGGACTCAACACGCCCTATTCACCGCACAAGAATATATCTGACTAGTAATAATCTTGAAACCTATGTATTGATATCTCTCTGTTAGTGTGTCAAGTGGGTGTAAAGCGGCATAAACACAGCCGTGAAAAGCAGCTAAACCCCATTATGAAAATAAATTACTTTGAAAAACCCATGAAACAACGACAGTGAAAGAGATAGAAATTCTTACACAATGTGTTCAGGGGCTGTGATGCAACCTGGATTGACCATATCTAGACCCACAGCTGGATGAGACATAAGGGTGGACACTCTTGGGGCTGAGAGGTTTGGTGAGGTTGGGTGAGCAAACGCAGACCCTTTAAAGTAATACTGCGTGGTACCCATCGCATGGGTCCCAAATCTACAGGTTCAAGGGCATCTTCCTACATCGAAAACATGCATGAGAAACCCAGAAGATGGTACACCGTGTGATGGGGAAAGGTTTCTAAAACGCACCTCATTTCTCATCTCCTTGTGCCCGGTTCGCCATTCCAGCCGCTTTACTAGCAATCTCCCTACTTGGAGCATCAGCACCTTTAACCTCCTGTTCCGTACAGGTTGCAATTTGTCCTGAGGATGAACGGGAAGACGGGGAACCAACGAGAGACTAGCTCTTGGTGTCGGGACAGGCACAGGTCACTCTATTTTCCCATCAGGAAGAAGAATTAACCACAGGCTCAGCCTGCCCCCCGGAACCAGAACAGGGCCTGAAGCCATCCTGCGCTTTTGCGGCCAGCTCCCAAAAAAGCGAGTTGTAAAATGGAGGTTCAGGGCACTGCAATTCACAAACCTGCAGAGTTATAAATGATAACTCTCGTCCACAAATATATTGAGGGAAGGCAAAGAAGAGGATTTGAAATCAAGGCAGAATTGCACGAAACAGATTTCAGGAGGTAGATACGAATCGCCTTTAAAGCACATGAAAAGCGGCAAAACGTTGACAATGATGCCCTTGGCCAAAAAGGGCGTATGCGTTTTTTCCTGAATATATTCAGGAAAAAACGCATACGCCCTTTTTGGCCAACCAAGCAACCTGGAAAGGCAAATCAGCGCTACAGAGAAGTCTCGCTTCCCATCGGTCAAAGGGCCATGCTGAAAAAAGTGTCAAAACCAGAAATGCAGGACAGGCCATGGAGAAATGGGAGCCTTGCTACACTGATGGGCGGGATGTAAATTGCCAACAGCCACTCTGGAGAAGTGTACGGTGTGTCCTGAAACATCTGAAAAACACAGCTTAGAGAGCATAGTGCACTTCCACTCATGGGGGTATAAATTGGGAAAATTAAAAATCAGCAAGACACAAGCACCCCAAAGTTGAGGGCTGCTCTGTTGACAAGGACCTTCACTTCATTCCACCTTAAATATCCCAGGAAAGAGAAAAATGGATAAAGAAGTTGTGGTCCTTATGTACAATGGAATATCACTCAGCCATGAAATCAATGTCATAAGGTTAGTAGCAGCAGGATGAGTGGATTTAGTTACGACGATTCTAAGTGAAATAAGTCACACAGAAAAGGACACTTCTCATAAGGTATCACTGATAGAGGGAATGTAAAAACCGTTACACTTGAACTGAATTACAAAACAGAACAGAGTCACACATGCAGAAAACACACTATGGCTGCTTAACGGGAAAGGTGAGGTGGGGTGATACATAAAACAAGGGTTTCAAATTAGCTCAGATACCGTTCCAGAAACCCAATATGTAATAGACAAGACCTACTCCTTGCTCAGAGAACTGGACTCAACACCCCCTATTCACCGCACAAGAATATATCTGATTAGTAATAATCTTAAAGCCTATGTATTAATATCTCTCTGTTAGTGTGTCAAGTGGGTGTAAAGCGGCATAAACACAGCAGTGAAAAGCAGCTAAACCCCATTATAAAAATAAATTACTTTGAAAAACCCATGAAACAACGACAGTGAAAGAGAGAGAAATTCTTACACAATGCGTTCAGGGGCTGTGATGCAACCTGGATTGACCATATCTAGACCCACAGCTGGATGAGACATAAGGGTGGACACTCTTGGGGCTGAGAGGTTTGGTGAGGTTGGGTGAGCAAACGCAGGCCCTTTAAAGTAATACTTCGTGGTACCCATCGCCTGGGTCCCAAATCTCCAGCTTCAAGGGCATCTTCCTACATCGAAAACATGCATGAGAAACCCAGAAGGTAGTACACCGTGTGATGGGGAAAGGTTTCTAAAACGCACCTCATTTCTCATCTCCTTGTGCCCGGGTTCGCCATTCCAGCCGCTTTACTAGCAATCTCCCTAGTTGGAGCATCAGCACCTTTAACCTCCTGTTCCGTACAGGTTGCAATTTGTCCTGAGGATGAACGGGAAGACGGGGAACCAACGAGAGACTAGCTCTTGGTGTTGGGACAGGCACAGGTCACTCTATTTTCCCATCAGGAAGAAGAATTAACCACAGGCTCAGCCTGCCCCCCGGAACCAGAACAGGGCCTGAAGCCATTCTGCGATTTTGCAGCCAGCTCCCATAAAAACGAGTTGTAAAATGGAGGTTCAGGGCACTGCAATTCACAAACCTGCAGAGTTATAAATGATAACTCTCGTCCACAAATATATTGAGGGAAGGCAAAGAAGAGGATTTGAAATCAAGGCAGAATTGCAGGAAACAGATTTCAGGAGGTAGATTCGAATCGCCTTTAAAGCACATGAAAAGCGGCAAAACGTTGACAATGATGCCCTTGGCCAAAAAGGGCGTATGCGTTTTTTCCTGAATATATTCAGGAAAAAACGCATACGCCCTTTTTGGCCAACCAAGCAACCTGGAAAGGCAAATCAGAGCTACAAAGAAGTCTCGCTTCCCATCGGTCAAAAGGGCCATGCTGAAAAAAGTGTCAAAACCAGAAATGCAGGACAGGCCATGGAGAAATGGGAGCCTTGCTACACTGATGGGCGGGATGTAAATTGCCAAGAGCCACTCTGGAGAAGTGTCCGGTGAGTCCTGAAACATCTGAAAAACACAGCTTAGAAAGCATAGGGCACTTCCACTCATGGGGGTATAAATTGGGAAAATTAAAAATCACCAAGACACAATCACCGCAAAGTTTAGGGCTGCTCTGTTGACAAGGACCTCCACTTCATTCCACCTTAAATATCCCAGGAAAGAGAAAAATGGATAAAGAAGTTGTGGTCCTTATGTACAATGGAATATCACTCAGCCATGAAATCAATGTCGTAAGGTTAGTAGCAGCATGATGAGTGGATTTAGGTACGACGATTCTAAGTGAAATAAGTCACACAGAAAAGGACACTTCTCATAAGGTATCACGGATAGAGGGAATGTAAAAACTGTTACACTTGAACTGAATTACAAAACAGAACAGAGTCACACATGCAGAAAACACACTATGGCTGCTTAACGGAAAATGTGAGGTGGGGTGATTCATAAAACAAGGGTATCAAATTAGCTCAGATACCGTTCCATAAACCCAATATGTAATAGACAAGACCTACTCCTTGCTCAGAGAACTGGACTCAACACGCCCTATTCACCGCACAAGAATATATCTGACTAATAATAATCGTAAAACCTATGTATTGATATCTCTCTGTTAGTGTGTCAAGTGGGTGTAAAGCGGCATAAACACAGCAGTGAAAAGCAGCTAAACCCCATTATAAAAATAAATTACTTTGAAACACCCATGAAACAAAGACAGTGAAAGAGAGAGAAATTCTTACACAATGCGTTCAGGGGCTGTGATGCAACCTGGATTGACCATATCTAGACCCACAGCTGGATGAGACATAAGGGTGGACACTCTTGGGGCTGAGAGGTTTGGTGAGGTTGGGTGAGCAAACGCAGACCCTTTAAAGTAATACTGCGTGGTACCCATCGCCTGGGTCCCAAATCTCCAGGTTCAAGGGCATCTTCCTACATCGAAAACATGCATGAGAAACCCAGAAGATGGTACACCGTGTGATGGGGAAAGGTTTCTAAAACGCACCTCATTTCTCATCTCCTTGTGCCCGGGTTCGCCATTCCAGCCACTTTACTAGCAATCTCCCTACTTGGAGCATCAGCACCTTTAACCTCCTGTTCCATACAGGTTGCAATCTGTCCTGAGGATAAACGGGATGACGTGGAACCAACGAGAGACTAGCTCTTGGTGTTGGGACAGGCACAGGTCACTCTATATTCCCATCAGAAAGAAGAATTAACCACAGGCTCAGCCTGCCCCCCGGAACCAGAACAGGGCCTGAAGCCATCCTGCGCTTTTGCGGCCAGCTCCCAAAAAAGCGAGTTGTAAAATGGAGGTTCAGGGCACTGCAATTCACAAACCTGCAGAGTTATAAATGATAACTCTCGTCCACAAATATATTGAGGGAAGGCAAAGAAGAGGATTTGAAATCAAGGCAGAATTGCAGGAAACAGATTTCAGGAGGTAGATTCGAATCGCCTTTAAAGCACATGAAAAGCGGCAAAACGTTGACAATGATGCCCTTGGCCAAAAAGGGCGTATGCGTTTTTTCCTGAATATATTCAGGAAAAAACGCATACGCCCTTTTTGGCCAACCAAGCAACCTGGAAAGGCAAATCAGCGCTACAGAGAAGTCTCGCTTCCCATCGGTCAAAAGGGCCATGCTGAAAAAAGTGTCAAAACCAGAAATGCAGGACAGGCCATGGAGAAATGGGAGCCTTGCTACACTGATGGGCGGGATGTAAATTGCCAACAGCCACTCTGGAGAAGTGTACGGTGTGTCCTGAAACATCTGAAAAACACAGCTTAGAGAGCATAGGGCACTTCCACTCATGGGGGTATAAATTGGGAAAATGAAAAATCAGCAAGACACAAGCACCCCAAAGTTTAGGGCTGCTCTGTTGACAAGGACCTCCACTTCATTCCACCTTAAATATCCCAGGAAAGAGAAAAATGGATAAAGAAGTTGTGGTCCTTATGTACAATGGAATATCACTCAGCCAGGAAATCAATGTCATAAGGTTAGTAGCAGCATGATGAGTGGATTTAGGTACGACGATTCTAAGTGAAATAAGTCACACAGAAAAGGACACTTCTCATAAGGTATCACTTATAGAGGGAATGTAAAAACCGTTACACTTGAACTGAATTACAAAACAGAACAGAGTCACACATGCAGAAAACACACTATGGCTGCTTAGCGGGAAAGGTGAGGTGGGGTGATACATAAAACAAGGGTATCAAATTAGCTCAGATACCGTTCCATAAACCCAATATGTAGTAGACAAGACCTACTCCTTGCTCAGAGAACTGGACTCAACACGCCCTATTCACCACACAAGAATATATCTGACTAGTAATAATCTTGAAACCTATGTATTGATATCTCTCTGTTAGTGTGTCAAGTGGGTGTAAAGCGGCATAAACACAGCCGTGAAAAGCAGCTAAACCCCATTATGAAAATAAATTACTTTGAAAAACCCATGAAACAACGACAGTGAAAGAGATAGAAATTCTTACACAATGAGTTCAGGGGCTGTGATGCAACCTGGATTGACCATATCTAGACCCACAGCTGGATGAGACATAAGGGTGGACACTCTTGGGGCTGAGAGGTTTGGTGAGGTTGGGTGAGCAAACGCAGACCCTTTAAAGTAATACTGCGTGGTACCCATTGCATGGGTTCCCAATCTCCAGGTTCAAGGGCATCTTCCTACATCGAAAACATGCATGAGAAACCCAGAAGATGGTACACCGTGTGATGGGGAAAGGTTTCTAAAACGCACCTCATTTCTCATCTCCTTGTGCCCGGGTTCGCCATTCCAGCCGCTTTACTAGCAATCTCCCTACTTGGAGCATCAGCACGTTTAACCTCCTGTTCCATACAGGTTGCAATTTGTCCTGAGGATGAACGGAAAGACGTGGAACCAGCGAGAGACTAGCTCTTGGTGTTGGGACAGGCACAGGTCACTCTATTTTCCCATCAGGAAGAAGAATTAACCACAGGCTCATCCTGCCCCCCGGAACCAGAACAGGGCCTGAAGCCATCCTGCGCTTTTACGGCCAGCTACCAAAAAGCGAGTTGTAAAATGGAGGTTCAGGGCACTGCAATTCACAAACCTGCAGAGTTATAAATGATAACTCTCGTCCACAAATATATTGAGGGAAGGCAAAGAAGAGGATTTGAAATCAAGGCAGAATTGCAGGAAACAGATTTCAGGAGGTAGATTCGAATCGCATTTAAAGCACATGAAAAGCGGCAAAACGTTGACAATGATGCCCTTGGCCAAAAAGGGCGTATGCGTTTTTTCCTGAATATATTCAGGAAAAAACGCATACGCCCTTTTTGGCCAACCAAGCAACCTGGAAAGGCAAATCAGCGCTACAGAGAAGTCTCGCTTCCCATCGGTCAAAGGGCCATGCTGAAAAAAGTGTCAAAACCAGAAATGCAGGACAGGCCATGGAGAAATGGGAGCCTTGCTACACTGATGGGCGGGATGTAAATTGCCAACAGCCACTCTGGAGAAGTGTACGGTGTGTCCTGAAACATCTGAAAAACACAGCTTAGAGAGCATAGTGCACTTCCACTCATGGGGGTATAAATTGGGAAAATTAAAAATCAGCAAGACACAAGCACCCCAAAGTTGAGGGCTGCTCTGTTGACAAGGACCTTCACTTCATTCCACCTTAAATATCCCAGGAAAGAGAAAAATGGATAAAGAAGTTGTGGTCCTTATGTACAATGGAATATCACTCAGCCATGAAATCAATGTCATAAAGTTAGTAGCAGCAGGATGAGTGGATTTAGTTACGACGATTCTAAGTGAAATAAGTCACACAGAAAAGGACACTTCTCATAAGGTATCACTGATAGAGGGAATGTAAAAACCGTTACACTTGAACTGAATTACAAAACAGAACAGAGTCACACATGCAGAAAACACACTATGGCTGCTTAACGGGAAAGGTGAGGTGGGGTGATACATAAAACAAGGGTTTCAAATTAGCTCAGATACCGTTCCAGAAACCCAATATGTAATAGACAAGACCTACTCCTTGCTCAGAGAACTGGACTCAACACCCCCTATTCACCGCACAAGAATATATCTGATTAGTAATAATCTTAAAGCCTATGTATTAATATCTCTCTGTTAGTGTGTCAAGTGGGTGTAAAGCGGCATAAACACAGCAGTGAAAAGCAGCTAAACCCCATTATAAAAATAAATTACTTTGAAAAACCCATGAAACAACGACAGTGAAAGAGAGAGAAATTCTTACACAATGCGTTCAGGGGCTGTGATGCAACCTGGATTGACCATATCTAGACCCACAGCTGGATGAGACATAAGGGTGGACACTCTTGGGGCTGAGAGGTTTGGTGAGGTTGGGTGAGCAAACGCAGGCCCTTTAAAGTAATACTTCGTGGTACCCATCGCCTGGGTCCCAAATCTCCAGCTTCAAGGGCATCTTCCTACATCGAAAACATGCATGAGAAACCCAGAAGGTAGTACACCGTGTGATGGGGAAAGGTTTCTAAAACGCACCTCATTTCTCATCTCCTTGTGCCCGGGTTCGCCATTCCAGCCGCTTTACTAGCAATCTCCCTAGTTGGAGCATCAGCACCTTTAACCTCCTGTTCCGTACAGGTTGCAATTTGTCCTGAGGATGAACGGGAAGACGGGGAACCAACGAGAGACTAGCTCTTGGTGTTGGGACAGGCACAGGTCACTCTATTTTCCCATCAGGAAGAAGAATTAACCACAGGCTCAGCCTGCCCCCCGGAACCAGAACAGGGCCTGAAGCCATTCTGCGATTTTGCAGCCAGCTCCCATAAAAACGAGTTGTAAAATGGAGGTTCAGGGCACTGCAATTCACAAACCTGCAGAGTTATAAATGATAACTCTCGTCCACAAATATATTGAGGGAAGGCAAAGAAGAGGATTTGAAATCAAGGCAGAATTGCAGGAAACAGATTTCAGGAGGTAGATTCGAATCGCCTTTAAAGCACATGAAAAGCGGCAAAACGTTGACAATGATGCCCTTGGCCAAAAAGGGCGTATGCGTTTTTTCCTGAATATATTCAGGAAAAAACGCATACGCCCTTTTTGGCCAACCAAGCAACCTGGAAAGGCAAATCAGCGCTACAAAGAAGTCTCGCTTCCCATCGGTCAAAAGGGCCATGCTGAAAAAAGTGTCAAAACCAGAAATGCAGGACAGGCCATGGAGAAATGGGAGCCTTGCTACACTGATGGGCGGGATGTAAATTGCCAAGAGCCACTCTGGAGAAGTGTCCGGTGAGTCCTGAAACATCTGAAAAACACAGCTTAGAAAGCATAGGGCACTTCCACTCATGGGGGTATAAATTGGGAAAATTAAAAATCACCAAGACACAAGCACCGCAAAGTTTAGGGCTGCTCTGTTGACAAGGACCTCCACTTCATTCCACCTTAAATATCCCAGGAAAGAGAAAAATGGATAAAGAAGTTGTGGTCCTTATGTACAATGGAATATCACTCAGCCATGAAATCAATGTCGTAAGGTTAGTAGCAGCATGATGAGTGGATTTAGGTACGACGATTCTAAGTGAAATAAGTCACACAGAAAAGGACACTTCTCATAAGGTATCACGGATAGAGGGAATGTAAAAACTGTTACACTTGAACTGAATTACAAAACAGAACAGAGTCACACATGCAGAAAACACACTATGGCTGCTTAACGGAAAATGTGAGGTGGGGTGATTCATAAAACAAGGGTATCAAATTAGCTCAGATACCGTTCCATAAACCCAATATGTAATAGACAAGACCTACTCCTTGCTCAGAGAACTGGACTCAACACGCCCTATTCACCGCACAAGAATATATCTGACTAATAATAATCGTAAAACCTATGTATTGATATCTCTCTGTTAGTGTGTCAAGTGGGTGTAAAGCGGCATAAACACAGCAGTGAAAAGCAGCTAAACCCCATTATAAAAATAAATTACTTTGAAACACCCATGAAACAAAGACAGTGAAAGAGAGAGAAATTCTTACACAATGCGTTCAGGGGCTGTGATGCAACCTGGATTGACCATATCTAGACCCACAGCTGGATGAGACATAAGGGTGGACACTCTTGGGGCTGAGAGGTTTGGTGAGGTTGGGTGAGCAAACGCAGACCCTTTAAAGTAATACTGCGTGGTACCCATCGCCTGGGTCCCAAATCTCCAGGTTCAAGGGCATCTTCCTACATCGAAAACATGCATGAGAAACCCAGAAGATGGTACACCGTGTGATGGGGAAAGGTTTCTAAAACGCACCTCATTTCTCATCTCCTTGTGCCCGGGTTCGCCATTCCAGCCACTTTACTAGCAATCTCCCTACTTGGAGCATCAGCACCTTTAACCTCCTGTTCCATACAGGTTGCAATCTGTCCTGAGGATAAACGGGAAGACGTGGAACCAACGAGAGACTAGCTCTTGGTGTTGGGACAGGCACAGGTCACTCTATATTCCCATCAGAAAGAAGAATTAACCACAGGCTCAGCCTGCCCCCCGGAACCAGAACAGGGCCTGAAGCCATCCTGCGCTTTTGCGGCCAGCTCCCAAAAAAGCGAGTTGTAAAATGGAGGTTCAGGGCACTGCAATTCACAAACCTGCAGAGTTATAAATGATAACTCTCGTCCACAAATATATTGAGGGAAGGCAAAGAAGAGGATTTGAAATCAAGGCAGAATTGCAGGAAACAGATTTCAGGAGGTAGATTCGAATCGCCTTTAAAGCACATGAAAAGCGGCAAAACGTTGACAATGATGCCCTTGGCCAAAAAGGGCGTATGCGTTTTTTCCTGAATATATTCAGGAAAAAACGCATACGCCCTTTTTGGCCAACCAAGCAACCTGGAAAGGCAAATCAGCGCTACAGAGAAGTCTCGCTTCCCATCGGTCAAAAGGGCCATGCTGAAAAAAGTGTCAAAACCAGAAATGCAGGACAGGCCATGGAGAAATGGGAGCCTTGCTACACTGATGGGCGGGATGTAAATTGCCAACAGCCACTCTGGAGAAGTGTACGGTGTGTCCTGAAACATCTGAAAAACACAGCTTAGAGAGCATAGGGCACTTCCACTCATGGGGGTATAAATTGGGAAAATGAAAAATCAGCAAGACACAAGCACCCCAAAGTTTAGGGCTGCTCTGTTGACAAGGACCTCCACTTCATTCCACCTTAAATATCCCAGGAAAGAGAAAAATGGATAAAGAAGTTGTGGTCCTTATGTACAATGGAATATCACTCAGCCAGGAAATCAATGTCATAAGGTTAGTAGCAGCATGATGAGTGGATTTAGGTACGACGATTCTAAGTGAAATAAGTCACACAGAAAAGGACACTTCTCATAAGGTATCACTTATAGAGGGAATGTAAAAACCGTTACACTTGAACTGAATTACAAAACAGAACAGAGTCACACATGCAGAAAACACACTATGGCTGCTTAGCGGGAAAGGTGAGGTGGGGTGATACATAAAACAAGGGTATCAAATTAGCTCAGATACCGTTCCATAAACCCAATATGTAGTAGACAAGACCTACTCCTTGCTCAGAGAACTGGACTCAACACGCCCTATTCACCACACAAGAATATATCTGACTAGTAATAATCTTGAAACCTATGTATTGATATCTCTCTGTTAGTGTGTCAAGTGGGTGTAAAGCGGCATAAACACAGCCGTGAAAAGCAGCTAAACCCCATTATGAAAATAAATTACTTTGAAAAACCCATGAAACAACGACAGTGAAAGAGATAGAAATTCTTACACAATGAGTTCAGGGGCTGTGATGCAACCTGGATTGACCATATCTAGACCCACAGCTGGATGAGACATAAGGGTGGACACTCTTGGGGCTGAGAGGTTTGGTGAGGTTGGGTGAGCAAACGCAGACCCTTTAAAGTAATACTGCGTGGTACCCATTGCATGGGTTCCCAATCTCCAGGTTCAAGGGCATCTTCCTACATCGAAAACATGCATGAGAAACCCAGAAGATGGTACACCGTGTGATGGGGAAAGGTTTCTAAAACGCACCTCATTTCTCATCTCCTTGTGCCCGGGTTCGCCATTCCAGCCGCTTTACTAGCAATCTCCCTACTTGGAGCATCAGCACCTTTAACCTCCTGTTCCATACAGGTTGCAATTTGTCCTGAGGATGAACGGAAAGACGTGGAACCAGCGAGAGACTAGCTCTTGGTGTTGGGACAGGCACAGGTCACTCTATTTTCCCATCAGGAAGAAGAATTAACCACAGGCTCATCCTGCCCCCCGGAACCAGAACAGGGCCTGAAGCCATCCTGCGCTTTTACGGCCAGCTACCAAAAAGCGAGTTGTAAAATGGAGGTTCAGGGCACTGCAATTCACAAACCTGCAGAGTTATAAATGATAACTCTCGTCCACAAATATATTGAGGGAAGGCAAAGAAGAGGATTTGAAATCAAGGCAGAATTGCAGGAAACAGATTTCAGGAGGTAGATTCGAATCGCATTTAAAGCACATGAAAAGCGGCAAAACGTTGACAATGATGCCCTTGGCCAAAAAGGGCGTATGCGTTTTTTCCTGAATATATTCAGGAAAAAACGCATACGCCCTTTTTGGCCAACCAAGCAACCTGGAAAGGCAAATCAGCGCTACAGAGAAGTCTCGCTTCCCATCGGTCAAAGGGCCATGCTGAAAAAAGTGTCAAAACCAGAAATGCAGGACAGGCCATGGAGAAATGGGAGCCTTGCTACACTGATGGGCGGGATGTAAATTGCCAACAGCCACTCTGGAGAAGTGTACGGTGTGTCCTGAAACATCTGAAAAACACAGCTTAGAGAGCATAGTGCACTTCCACTCATGGGGGTATAAATTGGGAAAATTAAAAATCAGCAAGACACAAGCACCCCAAAGTTGAGGGCTGCTCTGTTGACAAGGACCTTCACTTCATTCCACCTTAAATATCCCAGGAAAGAGAAAAATGGATAAAGAAGTTGTGGTCCTTATGTACAATGGAATATCACTCAGCCATGAAATCAATGTCATAAGGTTAGTAGCAGCAGGATGAGTGGATTTAGTTACGACGATTCTAAGTGAAATAAGTCACACAGAAAAGGACACTTCTCATAAGGTATCACTGATAGAGGGAATGTAAAAACCGTTACACTTGAACTGAATTACAAAACAGAACAGAGTCACACATGCAGAAAACACACTATGGCTGCTTAACGGGAAAGGTGAGGTGGGGTGATACATAAAACAAGGGTATCAAATTAGCTCAGATACCGTTCCATAAACCCAATATGTAATAGACAAGACCTACTCCTTGCTCAGAGAACTGGACTCAACACGCCCTATTCACGGCACAAGAATATATCTGACTAGTAATAATCGTAAAACCTATGTATTGATATCTCTCTGTTAGTGTGTCAAGTGGGTGTAAAGCGGCATAAACACAGCAGTGAAAAGCAGCTAAATCCCATTATGAAAATAAATTACTTTGAAAAACCCATGAAACAAAGACAGTGAAAGAGAGAGAAATTCTTACACAATGCGTTCAGGGGCTGTGATGCAACCTGGATTGACCATATCTAGACCCACAGCTGGATGAGACATAAGGGTGGACACTCTTGGGGCTGAGAGGTTTGGTGAGGTTGGGTGAGCAAACGCAGGCCCTTTAAAGTAATACTTCGTGGTACCCATCGCCTGGGTCCCAAATCTCCAGCTTCAAGGGCATCTTCCTACATCGAAAACATGCATGAGAAACCCAGAAGGTAGTACACCGTGTGATGGGGAAAGGTTTCTAAAACGCACCTCATTTCTCATCTCCTTGTGCCCGGGTTCGCCATTCCAGCCACTTTACTAGCAATCTCCCTACTTGGAGCATCAGCACCTTTAACCTCCTGTTCCATACAGGTTGCAATCTGTCCTGAGGATAAACGGGAAGACGTGGAACCAACGAGAGACTAGCTCTTGGTGTTGGGACAGGCACAGGTCACTCTATATTCCCATCAGAAAGAAGAATTAACCACAGGCTCAGCCTGCCCCCCGGAACCAGAACAGGGCCTGAAGCCATCCTGCGCTTTTGCGGCCAGCTCCCAAAAAAGCGAGTTGTAAAATGGAGGTTCAGGGCACTGCAATTCACAAACCTGCAGAGTTATAAATGATAACTCTCGTCCACAAATATATTGAGGGAAGGCAAAGAAGAGGATTTGAAATCAAGGCAGAATTGCAGGAAACAGATTTCAGGAGGTAGATTCGAATCGCCTTTAAAGCACATGAAAAGCGGCAAAACGTTGACAATGATGCCCTTGGCCAAAAAGGGCGTATGCGTTTTTTCCTGAATATATTCAGGAAAAAACGCATACGCCCTTTTTGGCCAACCAAGCAACCTGGAAAGGCAAATCAGCGCTACAGAGAAGTCTCGCTTCCCATCGGTCAAAAGGGCCATGCTGAAAAAAGTGTCAAAACCAGAAATGCAGGACAGGCCATGGAGAAATGGGAGCCTTGCTACACTGATGGGCGGGATGTAAATTGCCAACAGCCACTCTGGAGAAGTGTACGGTGTGTCCTGAAACATCTGAAAAACACAGCTTAGAGAGCATAGGGCACTTCCACTCATGGGGGTATAAATTGGGAAAATGAAAAATCAGCAAGACACAAGCACCCCAAAGTTTAGGGCTGCTCTGTTGACAAGGACCTCCACTTCATTCCACCTTAAATATCCCAGGAAAGAGAAAAATGGATAAAGAAGTTGTGGTCCTTATGTACAATGGAATATCACTCAGCCAGGAAATCAATGTCATAAGGTTAGTAGCAGCATGATGAGTGGATTTAGGTACGACGATTCTAAGTGAAATAAGTCACACAGAAAAGGACACTTCTCATAAGGTATCACTTATAGAGGGAATGTAAAAACCGTTACACTTGAACTGAATTACAAAACAGAACAGAGTCACACATGCAGAAAACACACTATGGCTGCTTAGCGGGAAAGGTGAGGTGGGGTGATACATAAAACAAGGGTATCAAATTAGCTCAGATACCGTTCCATAAACCCAATATGTAGTAGACAAGACCTACTCCTTGCTCAGAGAACTGGACTCAACACGCCCTATTCACCACACAAGAATATATCTGACTAGTAATAATCTTGAAACCTATGTATTGATATCTCTCTGTTAGTGTGTCAAGTGGGTGTAAAGCGGCATAAACACAGCCGTGAAAAGCAGCTAAACCCCATTATGAAAATAAATTACTTTGAAAAACCCATGAAACAACGACAGTGAAAGAGATAGAAATTCTTACACAATGAGTTCAGGGGCTGTGATGCAACCTGGATTGACCATATCTAGACCCACAGCTGGATGAGACATAAGGGTGGACACTCTTGGGGCTGAGAGGTTTGGTGAGGTTGGGTGAGCAAACGCAGACCCTTTAAAGTAATACTGCGTGGTACCCATTGCATGGGTTCCCAATCTCCAGGTTCAAGGGCATCTTCCTACATCGAAAACATGCATGAGAAACCCAGAAGATGGTACACCGTGTGATGGGGAAAGGTTTCTAAAACGCACCTCATTTCTCATCTCCTTGTGCCCGGGTTCACCATTCCAGCCGCTTTACTAGCAATCTCCCTACTTGGAGCATCAGCACCTTTAACCTCCTGTTCCATACAGGTTGCAATTTGTCCTGAGGATGAACGGAAAGACGTGGAACCAGCGAGAGACTAGCTCTTGGTGTTGGGACAGGCACAGGTCACTCTATTTTCCCATCAGGAAGAAGAATTAACCACAGGCTCATCCTGCCCCCCGGAACCAGAACAGGGCCTGAAGCCATCCTGCGCTTTTACGGCCAGCTACCAAAAAGCGAGTTGTAAAATGGAGGTTCAGGGCACTGCAATTCACAAACCTGCAGAGTTATAAATGATAACTCTCGTCCACAAATATATTGAGGGAAGGCAAAGAAGAGGATTTGAAATCAAGGCAGAATTGCAGGAAACAGATTTCAGGAGGTAGATTCGAATCGCATTTAAAGCACATGAAAAGCGGCAAAACGTTGACAATGATGCCCTTGGCCAAAAAGGGCGTATGCGTTTTTTCCTGAATATATTCAGGAAAAAACGCATACGCCCTTTTTGGCCAACCAAGCAACCTGGAAAGGCAAATCAGCGCTACAGAGAAGTCTCGCTTCCCATCGGTCAAAAGGGCCATGCTGAAAAATGTGTCAAAACCAGAAATGCAGGACAGGCCATGGAGAAATGGGAGCCTTGCTACACTGATGGGCGGGATGTAAATTGCCAACAGCCACTCTGGAGAAGTGTACGGTGTGTCCTGAAACATCTGAAAAACACAGCTTAGAGAGCATAGTGCACTTCCACTCATGGGGGTATAAATTGGGAAAATTAAAAATCAGCAAGACACAAGCACCCCAAAGTTGAGGGCTGCTCTGTTGACAAGGACCTTCACTTCATTCCACCTTAAATATCCCAGGAAAGAGAAAAATGGATAAAGAAGTTGTGGTCCTTATGTACAATGGAATATCACTCAGCCATGAAATCAATGTCATAAGGTTAGTAGCAGCAGGATGAGTGGATTTAGTTACGACGATTCTAAGTGAAATAAGTCACACAGAAAAGGACACTTCTCATAAGGTATCACTGATAGAGGGAATGTAAAAACCGTTACACTTGAACTGAATTACAAAACAGAACAGAGTCACACATGCAGAAAACACACTATGGCTGCTTAACGGGAAAGGTGAGGTGGGGTGATACATAAAACAAGGGTTTCAAATTAGCTCAGATACCGTTCCAGAAACCCAATATGTAATAGACAAGACCTACTCCTTGCTCAGAGAACTGGACTCAACACCCCCTATTCACCGCACAAGAATATATCTGATTAGTAATAATCTTAAAGCCTATGTATTAATATCTCTCTGTTAGTGTGTCAAGTGGGTGTAAAGCGGCATAAACACAGCAGTGAAAAGCAGCTAAACCCCATTATAAAAATAAATTACTTTGAAAAACCCATGAAACAACAACAGTGAAAGAGAGAGAAATTCTTACACAATGCGTTCAGGGGCTGTGATGCAACCTGGATTGACCATATCTAGACCCACAGCTGGATGAGACATAAGGGTGGACACTCTTGGGGCTGAGAGGTTTGGTGAGGTTGGGTGAGCAAACGCAGGCCCTTTAAAGTAATACTTCGTGGTACCCATCGCCTGGGTCCCAAATCTCCAGCTTCAAGGGCATCTTCCTACATCGAAAACATGCATGAGAAACCCAGAAGGTAGTACACCGTGTGATGGGGAAAGGTTTCTAAAACGCACCTCATTTCTCATCTCCTTGTGCCCGGGTTCGCCATTCCAGCCACTTTACTAGCAATCTCCCTACTTGGAGCATCAGCACCTTTAACCTCCTGTTCCATACAGGTTGCAATCTGTCCTGAGGATAAACGGGAAGACGTGGAACCAACGAGAGACTAGCTCTTGGTGTTGGGACAGGCACAGGTCACTCTATATTCCCATCAGAAAGAAGAATTAACCACAGGCTCAGCCTGCCCCCCGGAACCAGAACAGGGCCTGAAGCCATCCTGCGCTTTTGCGGCCAGCTCCCAAAAAAGCGAGTTGTAAAATGGAGGTTCAGGGCACTGCAATTCACAAACCTGCAGAGTTATAAATGATAACTCTCGTCCACAAATATATTGAGGGAAGGCAAAGAAGAGGATTTGAAATCAAGGCAGAATTGCAGGAAACAGATTTCAGGAGGTAGATTCGAATCGCCTTTAAAGCACATGAAAAGCGGCAAAACGTTGACAATGATGCCCTTGGCCAAAAAGGGCGTATGCGTTTTTTCCTGAATATATTCAGGAAAAAACGCATACGCCCTTTTTGGCCAACCAAGCAACCTGGAAAGGCAAATCAGCGCTACAGAGAAGTCTCGCTTCCCATCGGTCAAAAGGGCCATGCTGAAAAAAGTGTCAAAACCAGAAATGCAGGACAGGCCATGGAGAAATGGGAGCCTTGCTACACTGATGGGCGGGATGTAAATTGCCAACAGCCACTCTGGAGAAGTGTACGGTGTGTCCTGAAACATCTGAAAAACACAGCTTAGAGAGCATAGGGCACTTCCACTCATGGGGGTATAAATTGGGAAAATGAAAAATCAGCAAGACACAAGCACCCCAAAGTTTAGGGCTGCTCTGTTGACAAGGACCTCCACTTCATTCCACCTTAAATATCCCAGGAAAGAGAAAAATGGATAAAGAAGTTGTGGTCCTTATGTACAATGGAATATCACTCAGCCAGGAAATCAATGTCATAAGGTTAGTAGCAGCATGATGAGTGGATTTAGGTACGACGATTCTAAGTGAAATAAGTCACACAGAAAAGGACACTTCTCATAAGGTATCACTTATAGAGGGAATGTAAAAACCGTTACACTTGAACTGAATTACAAAACAGAACAGAGTCACACATGCAGAAAACACACTATGGCTGCTTAGCGGGAAAGGTGAGGTGGGGTGATACATAAAACAAGGGTATCAAATTAGCTCAGATACCGTTCCATAAACCCAATATGTAGTAGACAAGACCTACTCCTTGCTCAGAGAACTGGACTCAACACGCCCTATTCACCACACAAGAATATATCTGACTAGTAATAATCATGAAACCTATGTATTGATATCTCTCTGTTAGTGTGTCAAGTGGGTGTAAAGCGGCATAAACACAGCCGTGAAAAGCAGCTAAACCCCATTATGAAAATAAATTACTTTGAAAAACCCATGAAACAACGACAGTGAAAGAGATAGAAATTCTTACACAATGAGTTCAGGGGCTGTGATGCAACCTGGATTGACCATATCTAGACCCACAGCTGGATGAGACATAAGGGTGGACACTCTTGGGGCTGAGAGGTTTGGTGAGGTTGGGTGAGCAAACGCAGACCCTTTAAAGTAATACTGCGTGGTACCCATTGCATGGGTTCCCAATCTCCAGGTTCAAGGGCATCTTCCTACATCGAAAACATGCATGAGAAACCCAGAAGATGGTACACCGTGTGATGGGGAAAGGTTTCTAAAACGCACCTCATTTCTCATCTCCTTGTGCCCGGGTTCGCCATTCCAGCCGCTTTACTAGCAATCTCCCTACTTGGAGCATCAGCACCTTTAACCTCCTGTTCCATACAGGTTGCAATTTGTCCTGAGGATGAACGGAAAGACGTGGAACCAGCGAGAGACTAGCTCTTGGTGTTGGGACAGGCACAGGTCACTCTATTTTCCCATCAGGAAGAAGAATTAACCACAGGCTCATCCTGCCCCCCGGAACCAGAACAGGGCCTGAAGCCATCCTGCGCTTTTACGGCCAGCTACCAAAAAGCGAGTTGTAAAATGGAGGTTCAGGGCACTGCAATTCACAAACCTGCAGAGTTATAAATGATAACTCTCGTCCACAAATATATTGAGGGAAGGCAAAGAAGAGGATTTGAAATCAAGGCAGAATTGCAGGAAACAGATTTCAGGAGGTAGATTCGAATCGCATTTAAAGCACATGAAAAGCGGCAAAACGTTGACAATGATGCCCTTGGCCAAAAAGGGCGTATGCGTTTTTTCCTGAATATATTCAGGAAAAAACGCATACGCCCTTTTTGGCCAACCAAGCAACCTGGAAAGGCAAATCAGCGCTACAGAGAAGTCTCGCTTCCCATCGGTCAAAAGGGCCATGCTGAAAAATGTGTCAAAACCAGAAATGCAGGACAGGCCATGGAGAAATGGGAGCCTTGCTACACTGATGGGCGGGATGTAAATTGCCAACAGCCACTCTGGAGAAGTGTACGGTGTGTCCTGAAACATCTGAAAAACACAGCTTAGAGAGCATAGTGCACTTCCACTCATGGGGGTATAAATTGGGAAAATTAAAAATCAGCAAGACACAAGCACCCCAAAGTTGAGGGCTGCTCTGTTGACAAGGACCTTCACTTCATTCCACCTTAAATATCCCAGGAAAGAGAAAAATGGATAAAGAAGTTGTGGTCCTTATGTACAATGGAATATCACTCAGCCATGAAATCAATGTCATAAGGTTAGTAGCAGCAGGATGAGTGGATTTAGTTACGACGATTCTAAGTGAAATAAGTCACACAGAAAAGGACACTTCTCATAAGGTATCACTGATAGAGGGAATGTAAAAACCGTTACACTTGAACTGAATTACAAAACAGAACAGAGTCACACATGCAGAAAACACACTATGGCTGCTTAACGGGAAAGGTGAGGTGGGGTGATACATAAAACAAGGGTTTCAAATTAGCTCAGATACCGTTCCAGAAACCCAATATGTAATAGACAAGACCTACTCCTTGCTCAGAGAACTGGACTCAACACCCCCTATTCACCGCACAAGAATATATCTGATTAGTAATAATCTTAAAGCCTATGTATTAATATCTCTCTGTTAGTGTGTCAAGTGGGTGTAAAGCGGCATAAACACAGCAGTGAAAAGCAGCTAAACCCCATTATAAAAATAAATTACTTTGAAAAACCCATGAAACAACGACAGTGAAAGAGAGAGAAATTCTTACACAATGCGTTCAGGGGCTGTGATGCAACCTGGATTGACCATATCTAGACCCACAGCTGGATGAGACATAAGGGTGGACACTCTTGGGGCTGAGAGGTTTGGTGAGGTTGGGTGAGCAAACGCAGGCCCTTTAAAGTAATACTTCGTGGTACCCATCGCCTGGGTCCCAAATCTCCAGCTTCAAGGGCATCTTCCTACATCGAAAACATGCATGAGAAACCCAGAAGGTAGTACACCGTGTGATGGGGAAAGGTTTCTAAAACGCACCTCATTTCTCATCTCCTTGTGCCCGGGTTCGCCATTCCAGCCACTTTACTAGCAATCTCCCTACTTGGAGCATCAGCACCTTTAACCTCCTGTTCCATACAGGTTGCAATCTGTCCTGAGGATAAACGGGAAGACGTGGAACCAACGAGAGACTAGCTCTTGGTGTTGGGACAGGCACAGGTCACTCTATATTCCCATCAGAAAGAAGAATTAACCACAGGCTCAGCCTGCCCCCCGGAACCAGAACAGGGCCTGAAGCCATCCTGCGCTTTTGCGGCCAGCTCCCAAAAAAGCGAGTTGTAAAATGGAGGTTCAGGGCACTGCAATTCACAAACCTGCAGAGTTATAAATGATAACTCTCGTCCACAAATATATTGAGGGAAGGCAAAGAAGAGGATTTGAAATCAAGGCAGAATTGCAGGAAACAGATTTCAGGAGGTAGATTCGAATCGCCTTTAAAGCACATGAAAAGCGGCAAAACGTTGACAATGATGCCCTTGGCCAAAAAGGGCGTATGCGTTTTTTCCTGAATATATTCAGGAAAAAACGCATACGCCCTTTTTGGCCAACCAAGCAACCTGGAAAGGCAAATCAGCGCTACAGAGAAGTCTCGCTTCCCATCGGTCAAAAGGGCCATGCTGAAAAAAGTGTCAAAACCAGAAATGCAGGACAGGCCATGGAGAAATGGGAGCCTTGCTACACTGATGGGCGGGATGTAAATTGCCAACAGCCACTCTGGAGAAGTGTACGGTGTGTCCTGAAACATCTGAAAAACACAGCTTAGAGAGCATAGGGCACTTCCACTCATGGGGGTATAAATTGGGAAAATGAAAAATCAGCAAGACACAAGCACCCCAAAGTTTAGGGCTGCTCTGTTGACAAGGACCTCCACTTCATTCCACCTTAAATATCCCAGGAAAGAGAAAAATGGATAAAGAAGTTGTGGTCCTTATGTACAATGGAATATCACTCAGCCAGGAAATCAATGTCATAAGGTTAGTAGCAGCATGATGAGTGGATTTAGGTACGACGATTCTAAGTGAAATAAGTCACACAGAAAAGGACACTTCTCATAAGGTATCACTTATAGAGGGAATGTAAAAACCGTTACACTTGAACTGAATTACAAAACAGAACAGAGTCACACATGCAGAAAACACACTATGGCTGCTTAGCGGGAAAGGTGAGGTGGGGTGATACATAAAACAAGGGTATCAAATTAGCTCAGATACCGTTCCATAAACCCAATATGTAGTAGACAAGACCTACTCCTTGCTCAGAGAACTGGACTCAACACGCCCTATTCACCACACAAGAATATATCTGACTAGTAATAATCTTGAAACCTATGTATTGATATCTCTCTGTTAGTGTGTCAAGTGGGTGTAAAGCGGCATAAACACAGCCGTGAAAAGCAGCTAAACCCCATTATGAAAATAAATTACTTTGAAAAACCCATGAAACAACGACAGTGAAAGAGATAGAAATTCTTACACAATGAGTTCAGGGGCTGTGATGCAACCTGGATTGACCATATCTAGACCCACAGCTGGATGAGACATAAGGGTGGACACTCTTGGGGCTGAGAGGTTTGGTGAGGTTGGGTGAGCAAACGCAGACCCTTTAAAGTAATACTGCGTGGTACCCATTGCATGGGTTCCCAATCTCCAGGTTCAAGGGCATCTTCCTACATCGAAAACATGCATGAGAAACCCAGAAGATGGTACACCGTGTGATGGGGAAAGGTTTCTAAAACGCACCTCATTTCTCATCTCCTTGTGCCCGGGTTCACCATTCCAGCCGCTTTACTAGCAATCTCCCTACTTGGAGCATCAGCACCTTTAACCTCCTGTTCCATACAGGTTGCAATTTGTCCTGAGGATGAACGGAAAGACGTGGAACCAGCGAGAGACTAGCTCTTGGTGTTGGGACAGGCACAGGTCACTCTATTTTCCCATCAGGAAGAAGAATTAACCACAGGCTCATCCTGCCCCCCGGAACCAGAACAGGGCCTGAAGCCATCCTGCGCTTTTACGGCCAGCTACCAAAAAGCGAGTTGTAAAATGGAGGTTCAGGGCACTGCAATTCACAAACCTGCAGAGTTATAAATGATAACTCTCGTCCACAAATATATTGAGGGAAGGCAAAGAAGAGGATTTGAAATCAAGGCAGAATTGCAGGAAACAGATTTCAGGAGGTAGATTCGAATCGCATTTAAAGCACATGAAAAGCGGCAAAACGTTGACAATGATGCCCTTGGCCAAAAAGGGCGTATGCGTTTTTTCCTGAATATATTCAGGAAAAAACGCATACGCCCTTTTTGGCCAACCAAGCAACCTGGAAAGGCAAATCAGCGCTACAGAGAAGTCTCGCTTCCCATCGGTCAAAAGGGCCATGCTGAAAAATGTGTCAAAACCAGAAATGCAGGACAGGCCATGGAGAAATGGGAGCCTTGCTACACTGATGGGCGGGATGTAAATTGCCAAGAGCCACTCTGGAGAAGTGTCCGGTGAGTCCTGAAACATCTGAAAAACACAGCTTAGAGAGCATAGGGCACTTCCACTCATGGGGGTATAAATTGGGAAAATGAAAAATCAGCAAGACACAAGCACCCCAAAGTTTAGGGCTGCTTTGTTGACCAGGACCTCCACTTCATTCCACCTTAAATATCCCAGGAAAGAGAAAAATGGATAAAGAAGTTGTGGTCCTTATGTACAATGGAATATCACTCAGCCAGGAAATCAATGTCATAAGGTTAGTAGCAGCATGATGAGTGGATTTAGGTACGACGATTCTAAGTGAAATAAGTCACACAGAAAAGGACACTTCTCATAAGGTATCACTTATAGAGGGAATGTAAAAACCGTTACACTTGAACTGAATTACAAAACAGAACAGAGTCACACATGCAGAAAACACACTATGGCTGCTTAGCGGGAAAGGTGAGGTGGGGTGATACATAAAACAAGGGTATCAAATTAGCTCAGATACCGTTCCATAAATCCAATATGTAGTAGACAAGACCTACTCCTTGCTCAGAGAACTGGACTCAACACGCCCTATTCACCGCACAAGAATATATCTGACTAGTAATAATCTTGAAACCTATGTATTGATATCTCTCTGTTAGTGTGTCAAGTGGGTGTAAAGCGGCATAAACACAGCCGTGAAAAGCAGCTAAACCCCATTATGAAAATAAATTACTTTGAAAAACCCATGAAACAACGACAGTGAAAGAGATAGAAATTCTTACACAATGTGTTCAGGGGCTGTGATGCAACCTGGATTGACCATATCTAGACCCACAGCTGGATGAGACATAAGGGTGGACACTCTTGGGGCTGAGAGGTTTGGTGAGGTTGGGTGAGCAAACGCAGACCCTTTAAAGTAATACTGCGTGGTACCCATCGCATGGGTCCCAAATCTACAGGTTCAAGGGCATCTTCCTACATCGAAAACATGCATGAGAAACCCAGAAGATGGTACACCGTGTGATGGGGAAAGGTTTCTAAAACGCACCTCATTTCTCATCTCCTTGTGCCCGGTTCGCCATTCCAGCCGCTTTACTAGCAATCTCCCTACTTGGAGCATCAGCACCTTTAACCTCCTGTTCCATACAGGTTGCAATTTGTCCTGAGGATGAACGGGAAGACGGGGAACCAACGAGAGACTAGCTCTTGGTGTCGGGACAGGCACAGGTCACTCTATTTTCCCATCAGGAAGAAGAATTAACCACAGGCTCAGCCTGCCCCCCGGAACCAGAACAGGGCCTGAAGCCATCCTGCGCTTTTGCGGCCAGCTCCCAAAAAAGCGAGTTGTAAAATGGAGGTTCAGGGCACTGCAATTCACAAACCTGCAGAGTTATAAATGATAACTCTCGTCCACAAATATATTGAGGGAAGGCAAAGAAGAGGATTTGAAATCAAGGCAGAATTGCACGAAACAGATTTCAGGAGGTAGATACGAATCGCCTTTAAAGCACATGAAAAGCGGCAAAACGTTGACAATGATGCCCTTGGCCAAAAAGGGCGTATGCGTTTTTTCCTGAATATATTCAGGAAAAAACGCATACGCCCTTTTTGGCCAACCAAGCAACCTGGAAAGGCAAATCAGCACTACAGAGAAGTCTCGCTTCCCATCGGTCAAAGGGCCATGCTGAAAAAAGTGTCAAAACCAGAAATGCAGGACAGGCCATGGAGAAATGGGAGCCTTGCTACACTGATGGGCGGGATGTAAATTGCCAACAGCCATTCTGGAGAAGTGTACGGTGTGTCCTGAAACATCTGAAAAACACAGCTTAGAGAGCATAGTGCACTTCCACTCATGGGGGTATAAATTGGGAAAATTAAAAATCAGCAAGACACAAGCACCCCAAAGTTGAGGGCTGCTCTGTTGACAAGGACCTTCACTTCATTCCACCTTAAATATCCCAGGAAAGAGAAAAATGGATAAAGAAGTTGTGGTCCTTATGTACAATGGAATATCACTCAGCCATGAAATCAATGTCATAAGGTTAGTAGCAGCAGGATGAGTGGATTTAGTTACGACGATTCTAAGTGAAATAAGTCACACAGAAAAGGACACTTCTCATAAGGTATCACTGATAGAGGGAATGTAAAAACCGTTACACTTGAACTGAATTACAAAACAGAACAGAGTCACACATGCAGAAAACACACTATGGCTGCTTAACGGGAAAGGTGAGGTGGGGTGATACATAAAACAAGGGTTTCAAATTAGCTCAGATACCGTTCCAGAAACCCAATATGTAATAGACAAGACCTACTCCTTGCTCAGAGAACTGGACTCAACACCCCCTATTCACCGCACAAGAATATATCTGATTAGTAATAATCTTAAAGCCTATGTATTAATATCTCTCTGTTAGTGTGTCAAGTGGGTGTAAAGCGGCATAAACACAGCAGTGAAAAGCAGCTAAACCCCATTATAAAAATAAATTACTTTGAAAAACCCATGAAACAACGACAGTGAAAGAGAGAGAAATTCTTACACAATGCGTTCAGGGGCTGTGATGCAACCTGGATTGACCATATCTAGACCCACAGCTGGATGAGACATAAGGGTGGACACTCTTGGGGCTGAGAGTTTTGGTGAGGTTGGGTGAGCAAACGCAGGCCCTTTAAAGTAATACTTCGTGGTACCCATCGCCTGGGTCCCAAATCTCCAGCTTCAAGGGCATCTTCCTACATCGAAAACATGCATGAGAAACCCAGAAGGTAGTACACCGTGTGATGGGGAAAGGTTTCTAAAACGCACCTCATTTCTCATCTCCTTGTGCCCGGGTTCGCCATTCCAGCCGCTTTACTAGCAATCTCCCTAGTTGGAGCATCAGCACCTTTAACCTCCTGTTCCGTACAGGTTGCAATTTGTCCTGAGGATGAACGGGAAGACGGGGAACCAACGAGAGACTAGCTCTTGGTGTTGGGACAGGCACAGGTCACTCTATTTTCCCATCAGGAAGAAGAATTAACCACAGGCTCAGCCTGCCCCCCGGAACCAGAACAGGGCCTGAAGCCATTCTGCGATTTTGCAGCCAGCTCCCATAAAAACGAGTTGTAAAATGGAGGTTCAGGGCACTGCAATTCACAAACCTGCAGAGTTATAAATGATAACTCTCGTCCACAAATATATTGAGGGAAGGCAAAGAAGAGGATTTGAAATCAAGGCAGAATTGCAGGAAACAGATTTCAGGAGGTAGATTCGAATCGCCTTTAAAGCACATGAAAAGCGGCAAAACGTTGACAATGATGCCCTTGGCCAAAAAGGGCGTATGCGTTTTTTCCTGAATATATTCAGGAAAAAACGCATACGCCCTTTTTGGCCAACCAAGCAACCTGGAAAGGCAAATCAGCGCTACAAAGAAGTCTCGCTTCCCATCGGTCAAAAGGGCCATGCTGAAAAAAGTGTCAAAACCAGAAATGCAGGACAGGCCATGGAGAAATGGGAGCATTGCTACACTGATGGGCGGGATGTAAATTGCCAAGAGCCACTCTGGAGAAGTGTCCGGTGAGTCCTGAAACATCTGAAAAACACAGCTTAGAAAGCATAGGGCACTTCCACTCATGGGGGTATAAATTGGGAAAATTAAAAATCAGCAAGACACAAGCACCGAAAAGTTTAGGGCTGCTCTGTTGACAAGGACCTCCACTTCATTCCACCTTAAATATCCCAGGAAAGAGAAAAATGGATAAAGAAGTTGTGGTCCTTATGTACAATGGAATATCACTCAGCCATGAAATCAATGTCGTAAGGTTAGTAGCAGCATGATGAGTGGATTTAGGTACGACGATTCTAAGTGAAATAAGTCACACAGAAAAGGACACTTCTCATAAGGTATCACGGATAGAGGGAATGTAAAAACTGTTACACTTGAACTGAATTACAAAACAGAACAGAGTCACACATGCAGAAAACACACTATGGCTGCTTAACGGAAAATGTGAGGTGGGGTGATTCATAAAACAAGGGTATCAAATTAGCTCAGATACCGTTCCATAAACCCAATATGTAATAGACAAGACCTACTCCTTGCTCAGAGAACTGGACTCAACACGCCCTATTCACCGCACAAGAATATATCTGACTAATAATAATCGTAAAACCTATGTATTGATATCTCTCTGTTAGTGTGTCAAGTGGGTGTAAAGCGGCATAAACACAGCAGTGAAAAGCAGCTAAACCCCATTATAAAAATAAATTACTTTGAAACACCCATGAAACAAAGACAGTGAAAGAGAGAGAAATTCTTACACAATGCGTTCAGGGGCTGTGATGCAACCTGGATTGACCATATCTAGACCCACAGCTGGATGAGACATAAGGGTGGACACTCTTGGGGCTGAGAGGTTTGGTGAGGTTGGGTGAGCAAACGCAGACCCTTTAAAGTAATACTGCGTGGTACCCATCGCATGGGTCCCAAATCTCCAGGTTCAAGGGCATCTTCCTACATCGAAAACATGCATGAGAAACCCAGAAGATGGTACACCGTGTGATGGGGAAAGGTTTCTAAAACGCACCTCATTTCTCATCTCCTTGTGCCCGGGTTCGCCATTCCAGCCACTTTACTAGCAATCTCCCTACTTGGAGCATCAGCACCTTTAACCTCCTGTTCCATACAGGTTGCAATCTGTCCTGAGGATAAACGGGAAGACGTGGAACCAACGAGAGACTAGCTCTTGGTGTTGGGACAGGCACAGGTCACTCTATATTCCCATCAGAAAGAAGAATTAACCACAGGCTCAGCCTGCCCCCCGGAACCAGAACAGGGCCTGAAGCCATCCTGCGCTTTTGCGGCCAGCTCCCAAAAAAGCGAGTTGTAAAATGGAGGTTCAGGGCACTGCAATTCACAAACCTGCAGAGTTATAAATGATAACTCTCGTCCACAAATATATTGAGGGAAGGCAAAGAAGAGGATTTGAAATCAAGGCAGAATTGCAGGAAACAGATTTCAGGAGGTAGATTCGAATCGCCTTTAAAGCACATGAAAAGCGGCAAAACGTTGACAATGATGCCCTTGGCCAAAAAGGGCGTATGCGTTTTTTCCTGAATATATTCAGGAAAAAACGCATACGACCTTTTTGGCCAACCAAGCAACCTGGAAAGGCAAATCAGCGCTACAGAGAAGTCTCGCTTCCCATCGGTCAAAAGGGCCATGCTGAAAAAAGTGTCAAAACCAGAAATGCAGGACAGGCCATGGAGAAATGGGAGCCTTGCTACACTGATGGGCGGGATGTAAATTGCCAACAGCCACTCTGGAGAAGTGTACGGTGTGTCCTGAAACATCTGAAAAACACAGCTTAGAGAGCATAGGGCACTTCCACTCATGGGGGTATAAATTGGGAAAATGAAAAATCAGCAAGACACAAGCACCCCAAAGTTTAGGGCTGCTCTGTTGACAAGGACCTCCACTTCATTCCACCTTAAATATCCCAGGAAAGAGAAAAATGGATAAAGAAGTTGTGGTCCTTATGTACAATGGAATATCACTCAGCCAGGAAATCAATGTCATAAGGTTAGTAGCAGCATGATGAGTGGATTTAGGTACGACGATTCTAAGTGAAATAAGTCACACAGAAAAGGACACTTCTCATAAGGTATCACTTATAGAGGGAATGTAAAAACCGTTACACTTGAACTGAATTACAAAACAGAACAGAGTCACACTTGCAGAAAACACACTATGGCTGCTTAGCGGGAAAGGTGAGGTGGGGTGATACATAAAACAAGGGTATCAAATTAGCTCAGATACCGTTCCATAAACCCAATATGTAGTAGACAAGACCTACTCCTTGCTCAGAGAACTGGACTCAACACGCCCTATTCACCACACAAGAATATATCTGACTAGTAATAATCTTGAAACCTATGTATTGATATCTCTCTGTTAGTGTGTCAAGTGGGTGTAAAGCGGCATAAACACAGCCGTGAAAAGCAGCTAAACCCCATTATGAAAATAAATTACTTTGAAAAACCCATGAAACAACGACAGTGAAAGAGATAGAAATTCTTACACAATGAGTTCAGGGGCTGTGATGCAACCTGGATTGACCATATCTAGACCCACAGCTGGATGAGACATAAGGGTGGACACTCTTGGGGCTGAGAGGTTTGGTGAGGTTGGGTGAGCAAACGCAGACCCTTTAAAGTAATACTGCGTGGTACCCATCGCATGGGTCCCAAATCTACAGGTTCAAGGGCATCTTCCTACATCGAAAACATGCATGAGAAACCCAGAAGATGGTACACCGTGTGATGGGGAAAGGTTTCTAAAACGCACCTCATTTCTCATCTCCTTGTCCCCGGGTTCGCCATTCCAGCCGCTTTACTAGCAATCTCCCTACTTGGAGCATCAGCACCTTTAACCTCCTGTTCCATACAGGTTGCAATTTGTCCTGAGGATGAACGGGAAGACGGGGAACCAACGAGAGACTAGCTCTTGGTGTTGGGACAGGGACAGGTCAATCTATTTTCCCATCAGGAAGAAGAATTAACCACAGGCTCAGCCTGCCTCCCGGAACCAGAAGAGGGCCTGAAGCCATCCTGCGCTTTTGCGGCCAGCTCCCAAAAAAGCGAGTTGTAAAATGGAGGTTCAGGGCACTGCAATTCACAAACCTGCAGAGTTATAAATGATAACTCTCGTCCACAAATATATTGAGGGAAGGCAAAGAAGAGGATTTGAAATCAAGGAAGAATTGCAGGAAACAGATTTCAGGAGGTATATTCGAATCGCCTTTAAAGTACATGAAAAGCGGCAAAACGTTGACAATGATGCCCTTGGCCAAAAAGGGCGTATGCGTTTTTTCCTGAATATATACAGGGAAAAACGCATACGCCCTTTTTGGCCAACCAAGCAACCTGGAAAGGCAAATCAGCGCTACAAGGAAGTCTCGCTTCCCATCGGTCAAAAGGGCCATGCTGAAAAAAGTGTCAAAACCAGAAATGCAGGACAGGCCATGGAGAAATGGGAGCCTTGCTACACTGATGGGCAGGATGTAAATTGCCAAGAGCCACTCTGGAGAAGTGTCCGGTGAGTCATGAAACATCTAAAAAACACAGCTTAGAGAGCATAGGGCACTTCCACTCATGGGGGTATAAATTGGGAAAATTAAAAATCAGCAAGACACAAGCACCCCAAAGTTTAGGGCTGCTCTGTTGACAAGGACCTCCACTTCATTCCACCTTAAATATCCCAGGAAAGAGAAAAATGGATAAAGAAGTTGTGGTCCTTATGTACAATGGAATATCACTCAGCCATGAAATCAATGTCGTAAGGTTAGTAACAGCATGATGAGTGGATTTAGGTACGACGATTCTAAGTGAAATAAGTCACACAGAAAAGGACACTTCTCATAAGGTATCACTGATAGAGGGAATGTAAAAACCGTTACACTTGAACTGAATTACAAAACAGAACAGAGTCACACATGCAGAAAACACACTATGGCTGCTTAACGGGAAAGGTGAGGTGGGGTGATACATAAAACAAGGGTGTCAAATTAGCTCAGATACCGTTCCATAAACGCAATATGTAATAGACAAGACCTACTCCTTGCTCAGAGAACTGGACTCAACACGCCCTATTCACCGCACAAGAATATATCTGACTAGTAATAATCGTAAAACCTATGTATTGATATCTCTCTGTTAGTGTGTCAAGTGGGTGTAAAGCGGCATAAACACAGCAGTGAAAAGCAGCTAAACCCCATTATAAAAATAAATTACTTTAAAAAACCCATGAAACAAAGACAGTGAAAGAGAGAGAAATTCTTACACAATGCGTTCAGGGCCTGTGATGCAACCTGGATTGACCATATCTAGACCCACAGCTGGATGAGACATAAGGGTGGACACTCTTGGGGCTGAGAGGTTTGGTGAGGTTGGGTGAGCAAACGCAGACCCTTTAAAGTAATACTGCGTGGTACCCATCGCATGGGTCCCAAATCTCCAGGTTCAAGGGCAACTTCCTACATCGAAAACATGCATGAGAAAAACCAGAAGATGGTGCACCGTGTGATGGGAAAAGGTTTCTAAAACGCACCTCATTTCTCATCTCCTTGTGCCCGGGTTCGCCATTCCAGCCGCTTTACTAGCAATCTCCCTACTTGGAGCATCAGCACCTTTAACCTCCTGTTCCGTACAGGTGGCAATTTGTCCTGAGGATGAACGGGAAGACGTGGAACCAACGAGAGACTAGCTCTTGGTGTTGGAACAGGCACAGGTCACTCTATTTTCCCATCAGAAAGAAGAATTAACCACAGGCTCATCCTGCCCCCCGGAACCAGAACAGGGCCTGAAGCCATCCTGCGCTTTTGCGGCCAGCTCCCAAAAAAGCGAGTTGTAAAATGGAGGTTCAGGGCACTGCAATTCACAAACCTGCAGAGTTATAAATGATAACTCTCGTCCACAAATATATTGAGGGAAGGCAAAGAAGAGGATTTGAAATCAAGGCAGAATTGCAGGAAACAGATTTCAGGAGGTAGATACGAATCGCCTTTAAAGCACATGAAAAGCGGCAAAACGTTGACAATGATGCCCTTGGCCAAAAAGGGCGTATGCGTTTTTTCCTGAATATATTCAGGAAAAAACGCATACGCCCTTTTTGGCCAACCAAACAACCTGGAAAGGCAAATCAGCGCTACAAAGAAGTCTCGCTTCCCATCGGTCAAAAGGGCCATGCTGAAAAAAGTGTCAAAACCAGAAATGCAGGACAGGCCATGGAGAAATGGGAGCCTTGCTACACTGATGGGCGGGATGTAAATTGCCAAGAGCCACTCTGGAGAAGTGTCCGGTGAGTCCTGAAACATCTGAAAAACACAGCTTAGAGAGCATAGGGCACTTCCACTCATGGGGGTATAAATTGGGAAAATTAAAAATCAGCAAGACACAAGCACCCCAAAGTTTAGGGCTGCTCTGTTGACCAGGACCTCCACTTCATTCCACCTTCAATATCCCAGGAAAGAGAAAAATGGATAAAGAAGTGGTGGTCCTTATGTACAATGGAATATCACTCAGCCATGAAATCAATGTCGTAAGGTTAGTAGCAGCATGATGAGTGGATTTAGGTACGATGATTCTAAGTGAAATAAGTCACACAGAAAAGGACACTTCTCATAAGGTATCACTGATAGAGGGAATGTAAAAACCGTTACACTTGAACTGAATTACAAAACAGAACAGAGTCACACATGCAGAAAACACACTATGGCTGCTTAACGGGAAATGTGAGGTGGGGTGATACATAAAACAAGGGTATCAAATTAGCTCAGATACCGTTCCATAAACCCAATATGTAATAGACAAGACCTACTCCTTGCTCAGAGAACTGGACTCAACACGCCCTATTCACCGCACAAGAATATATCTGACTAATAATAATCGTAAAACCTATGTATTGATATCTCTCTGTTAGTGTGTCAAGTGGGTGTAAAGCGGCATAAAGACAGCAGTGAAAAGCGGCTAAACCCCATTATAAAAATAAATTACTTTGAAACACCCATGAAACAAAGACAGTGAAAGAGAGAGAAATTCTTACACAATGCTTTCAGGGGCTGTGATGCAACCTGGATTGACCATATCTAGACGCACAGCTGGATGCGACATAAGGGTGGACACTCTTGGGGCTGAGAGGTTTGGTGAGGTTGGGTGAGCAAACGCAGACCCTTTCAAGTAATACTGCGTGGTACCCATCGCATGGGTCCCAAATCTCCAGGTTCAAGGGCATCTTCCTACATCAAAAACATGCATGAGAAACCCAGAAGATGGTACACTGTGTGATGGGGAAAGGTTTCTAAAACGCACCTCATTTCTCATCTCCTTGTGCCCGGGTTCGCCATTCCAGCCGCTTTACTAGCAAGCTCCCTACTTGGAGCATCAGCACCTTTAACCTCCTGTTCCATACAGGTTGCAATCTGTCCTGAGGATAAACGGGAAGACGTGGAACCAACGAGAGACTAGCTCTTGGTGTTGGGACCGGCACAGGTCACTCTATATTCCCATCAGAAAGAAGAATTAACCACAGGCTCATCCTGCCCCCCGGAACCAGAACAGGGCCTGAAGCCATCCTGCACTTTTGCGGCCAGCTACCAAAAAAGCGAGTTGTAAAATGGAGGTTCAGGGCACTGCAATTCACAAACCTGCAGAGTTATAAATGATAACTCTCGTCCACAAATATATTGAGGGAAGGCAAAGAAGAGGATTTGAAATCAAGGCAGAATTGCAGGAAACAGATTTCAGGAGGTAGATACCAATCGCCTTTAAAGCACATGAAAAGCGGCAAAACGTTGACAATGATGCCCTTGGCCAAAAAGGGCGTATGCGTTTTTTCCTGAATATATTCAGGAAAAAACGCATACGCCCTTTTTGGCCAACCAAACAACCTGGAAAGGCAAATCAGCGCTACAAAGAAGTCTGGCTTCCCATCGGTGAAAAGGGCCATGCTGAAAAAAGTGTCAAAACCAGAAATACAGGACAGGCCATGGAGAAATGGGAGCCTTGCTACACTGATGGGCGGGATGTAAATTGCCAAGAGCCACTCTGGAGAAGTGTCCGGGTGAGTCCTGAAACATCTGAAAAACACAGCTTAGAGAGCATAGGGCACTTCCACTCATGGGGGTATAAATTGGGAAAATTAAAAATCAGCAAGACACAAGCACCCCAAAGTTTAGGGCTGCTCTGTTGACCAGGACCTCCACTTCATTCCACCTTAAATATCCCAGGAAAGAGAAAAATGGATAAAGAAGTTGTGGTCCATATGTACATTGGAATATCACTCAGCCATGAAATCAATGTCGTAAGGTTAGTAGCAGCATGATGAGTGGATTTAGGTACGACGATTCTAAGTGAAATAAGTCACACAGAAAAGGACACTTCTCATAAGGTATCACTGATAGAGGGAATGTAAAAACCGTTACACTTGAACTGAATTACAAAACAGAACAGAGTCACACATGCAGAAAACACACTATGGCTGCTTAACGGGAAAGGTGAGGTGGGGTGATACATAAAACAAGGGTATCAAATTAGCTCAGATACCGTTCCATAAACCCAATATGTAATAGACAAGACCTACTCCTTGCTCAGAGAACTGGACTCAACACGCCCTATTCACTGCACAAGAATATATCTGACTAGTAATAATCGTAAAACCTATGTATTGATATCTCTCTGTTAGTGTGTCAAGTGGGTGTAAAGCGGCATAAACACAGCAGTGAAAAGCAGCTAAACCCCATTATAAAAATAAATTACTTTGAAACACCCATGAAAGAAAGACAGTGAAAGTGAGGGAAATTCTTACACAATGCGTTCAGGGCTTGTGATGCAACCTGGATTGACCATATCTAGACCCACAGCTGGATGAGACATAAGGGTGGACACTCTTGGGGCTGAGAGGTTTGGTGAGGTTGGGTGAGCAAACACAGACCCTTTAAAGTAATACTGTGTGGTACCCATCGCATGGGTCCCAAATCTCCAGGTTCAAGGGCATCTTCCTACATCGAAAACATGCATGAGAAACCCAGAAGATGGTACAGCGTGTGATGGGGAAAGGTTTCTAAAAGGCACCTCATTTCTCATCTCCTTGTGCCCGGGTTCGCCATTCCAGCCGCTTTACTAGAAAGCTCCCTACTTGGAGCATCAGCACCTTTAACCTCCTGTTCCATACAGGTTGCAATCTGTCCTGAGGATAAACGGGAAGACGTGGAACCAACGAGAGACTAGCTCTTGGTGTTGGGACAGGCACAGGTCACTGTATTTTCCCATCAGAAAGAAGAATTAACCACAGGCTCAGCCTGCCCCCCCGGAACGAGAACAGGGCCTGAAGCCATTCTGCGATTTTACGGCCAGCTCCCATAAAAACGAGTTGTAAAATGGAGGTTCAGGGCACTGCAATTCACAAACCTGCAGAGTTATAAATGATAACTCTTGTCCACAAATATATTGAGGGAAGGCAAAGAAGAGGATTTGAAATCAAGGCAGAATTGCTGGAAAAAGATTTCAGGAGGTAGATTCGAATCGCCTTTAAAGCACATGAAAAACGGCAAAACGTTGACAATGATGCCCTTGGCCAAAAAGGGCGTATGCGTTTTTTCCTGAATATATTCAGGAAAAAACGCATACGGCCTTTTTGGCCAACCAAGCAACCTGGAAAGGCAAATCAGCGCTACAAAGATGTCTCGCTTCCCATCGGTCAAAAGGACCATGCTGAAAAAAGTGTCAAAACCAGAAATGCAGGACAGGCCGTGGAGAAATGGGAGCCTTGCTACACTGATGGGTGGCATGTAAATTGCCAACAGCCACTGTGGAGAAGTGTACGGTGAGTCCTGAAACATCTAAAAAACACAGCTTAGAGAGCATAGGGCACTTCCACTCATGGGGGTATAAATTGGGAAAATTAAAATCAGCAAGACACAAGCACCCCAAAGTTTAGGGCTGCTCTGTTGACAAGGACCTCCACTTCATTCCACCTTCAATATCCCAGGAAAGAGAAAAATGGGTAAAGAAGTGGTGGCCCTTATGTACAATGGAATATCACTCAGCCATGAAATCTATGTCATAAGGCTAGTAGCAGCATGATGAGTCGATTTAGGTACGACGATTCTAAGTGAAATAAGTCACACAGAAAAGGACACTTCTCATAAGGTATCACTGATAGAGGGAATGTAAAAACCGTTACACTTGAACTGAATTACAAAACAGAACAGAGTCACACATGCAGAAAACACACTATGGCTGCTTAACGGGAAAGGTGAGGTGGGGTGATACATAAAACAAGGGTTTCAAATTAGCTCAGATACCGTTCCATAAACCCAATATGTAATAGACAAGACCTACTCCTTGCTCAGAGAACTGGACTCAACACGCCCTATTCATGGCACAAGAATATATCTGACTAGTAATAATCGTAAAACCTATGTATTGATATCTCTCTGTTAGTGTGTCAAGTGGGTGTAAAGCGGCATAAACACAGCAGTTAAAAGCAGCTAAATCCCATAATGAAAATAAATTATTTGAAAAACCCATGAAACAAAGACAGTGAAAGAGATAGAAATTCTTACACAATGCGTTCAGGGGCTGTGATGCAACCTGGATTGACCATATCTAGACGCACAGCTGGATGAGACATAAGGGTGGACACTCTTGGGGCTGAGAGGTTTGGTGAGGTTGGGTGAGCAAACACAGACCCTTTAAAGTAATACTGCGTGGTACCCATTGCATGGGTTCCCAATCTCCAGGTTCAAGGGCATCTTCCTACATCGAAAACATGCATGAGAAACCCAGAAGATGGTACACCGTGTGATGGGGAAAGGTTTCTAAAACGCACCTCATTTCTCATCTCCTTGTGCCCGGGTTCGCCATTCCAGCCGCTTTGCTAGCAATCTCCCTACTTGGAGCATCAGCACCTTTCACCTCCTGTTCCGTACAGGTTGCAATTTGTCCTGAGGATGAACGGGAAGACGTGGAACCAACGAGAGACTAGCTCTTGGTGTTGGGACAGGCACAGGTCACTCTATTTTCCCATCAGAAAGAAGAATTAACCACAGGCTCAGCCTGCCCCCCGGAACCAGAACAGGGCCTGAAGCCATCCTGCGCTTTTGCGGCCAGCTCCCAAAAAAGCGAGTTGTAAAATGGAGGTTCAGGGCACTGCAATTCACAAACCTGCAGAGTTATAAATGATAACTCTCGTCCACAAATATATTGAGGGAAGGCAAAGAAGAGGTTTGAAATCAAGGCAGAATTGCAGGAAACAGATTTCAGGAGGTAGATTCGAATCGCCTTTAAAGTACATGAAAAGTGGCAAAACGTTGACAATGATGCCCTTGGCCAAAAAGGGCGTATGCGTTTTTTCCTGAATATATTCAGGAAAAAACGCATACGCCCTTTTTGGCCAACCAAGCAACCTGGAAAGGCAAATCAGCGCTACAAAGAAGTCTCGCTTCCCATCGGTCAAAAGGGCCATGCTGAAAAAAGTGTCAAAACCAGAAATGCAGGACAGGCCATGGAGAAATGGGAGCCTTGCAACACTGATGGGCGGGATGTAAATTGCCAACAGCCACTCTGGAGAAGTGTACGGTGTGTCCTGAAACATCTGAAAAACACAGCTTAGAGAGCATAGGGCACTTCCACTCATGGGGGTATAAATTGGGAAAATGAAAAATCAGCAAGACACAAGCACCCCAAAGTTTAGGGCTGCTCTGTTGACAAGGACCTCCACTTCATTCCACCTTAAATATCCCAGGAAAGAGAAAAATGGATAAAGAAGTTGTGGTCCTTATGTACAATGGAATATCACTCAGCCAGGAAATCAATGTCATAAGGTTAGTAGCAGCATGATGAGTGGATTTAGGTACGACGATTCTAAGTGAAATAAGTCACACAGAAAAGGACACTTCTCATAAGGTATCACTTATAGAGGGAATGTAAAAACCGTTACACTTGAACTGAATTACAAAACAGAACAGAGTCACACATGCAGAAAACACACTATGGCTGCTTAGCGGGAAAGGTGAGGTGGGGTGATACATAAAACAAGGGTATCAAATTAGCTCAGATACCGTTCCATAAACCCAATATGTAGTAGACAAGACCTACTCCTTGCTCAGAGAACTGGACTCAACACGCCCTATTCACCACACAAGAATATATCTGACTAGTAATAATCTTGAAACCTATGTATTGATATCTCTCTGTTAGTGTGTCAAGTGGGTGTAAAGCGGCATAAACACAGCCGTGAAAAGCAGCTAAACCCCATTATGAAAATAAATTACTTTGAAAAACCCATGAAACAACGACAGTGAAAGAGATAGAAATTCTTACACAATGAGTTCAGGGGCTGTGATGCAACCTGGATTGACCATATCTAGACCCACAGCTGGATGAGACATAAGGGTGGACACTCTTGGGGCTGAGAGGTTTGGTGAGGTTGGGTGAGCAAACGCAGACCCTTTAAAGTAATACTGCGTGGTACCCATTGCATGGGTTCCCAATCTCCAGGTTCAAGGGCATCTTCCTACATCGAAAACATGCATGAGAAACCCAGAAGATGGTACACCGTGTGATGGGGAAAGGTTTCTAAAACGCACCTCATTTCTCATCTCCTTGTGCCCGGGTTCACCATTCCAGCCGCTTTACTAGCAATCTCCCTACTTGGAGCATCAGCACCTTTAACCTCCTGTTCCATACAGGTTGCAATTTGTCCTGAGGATGAACGGAAAGACGTGGAACCAGCGAGAGACTAGCTCTTGGTGTTGGGACAGGCACAGGTCACTCTATTTTCCCATCAGGAAGAAGAATTAACCACAGGCTCATCCTGCCCCCCGGAACCAGAACAGGGCCTGAAGCCATCCTGCGCTTTTACGGCCAGCTACCAAAAAGCGAGTTGTAAAATGGAGGTTCAGGGCACTGCAATTCACAAACCTGCAGAGTTATAAATGATAACTCTCGTCCACAAATATATTGAGGGAAGGCAAAGAAGAGGATTTGAAATCAAGGCAGAATTGCAGGAAACAGATTTCAGGAGGTAGATTCGAATCGCATTTAAAGCACATGAAAAGCGGCAAAACGTTGACAATGATGCCCTTGGCCAAAAAGGGCGTATGC
This sequence comes from Balaenoptera borealis, assembly GCF_965194805.1. Lineage (NCBI taxonomy): Eukaryota > Metazoa > Chordata > Mammalia > Artiodactyla > Balaenopteridae > Balaenoptera > Balaenoptera borealis. The sequence continues at coordinate 139,540 of NW_028123622.1, forward strand.
GTTTTTTCCTGAATATATTCAGGAAAAAACGCATACGCCCTTTTTGGCCAACCAAGCAACCTGGAAAGGCAAATCAGCGCTACAGAGAAGTCTCGCTTCCCATCGGTCAAAAGGGCCATGCTGAAAAATGTGTCAAAACCAGAAATGCAGGACAGGCCATGGAGAAATGGGAGCCTTGCTACACTGATGGGCGGGATGTAAATTGCCAACAGCCACTCTGGAGAAGTGTACGGTGTGTCCTGAAACATCTGAAAAACACAGCTTAGAGAGCATAGTGCACTTCCACTCATGGGGGTATAAATTGGGAAAATTAAAAATCAGCAAGACACAAGCACCCCAAAGTTGAGGGCTGCTCTGTTGACAAGGACCTTCACTTCATTCCACCTTAAATATCCCAGGAAAGAGAAAAATGGATAAAGAAGTTGTGGTCCTTATGTACAATGGAATATCACTCAGCCATGAAATCAATGTCATAAGGTTAGTAGCAGCAGGATGAGTGGATTTAGTTACGACGATTCTAAGTGAAATAAGTCACACAGAAAAGGACACTTCTCATAAGGTATCACTGATAGAGGGAATGTAAAAACCGTTACACTTGAACTGAATTACAAAACAGAACAGAGTCACACATGCAGAAAACACACTATGGCTGCTTAACGGGAAAGGTGAGGTGGGGTGATACATAAAACAAGGGTTTCAAATTAGCTCAGATACCGTTCCAGAAACCCAATATGTAATAGACAAGACCTACTCCTTGCTCAGAGAACTGGACTCAACACCCCCTATTCACCGCACAAGAATATATCTGATTAGTAATAATCTTAAAGCCTATGTATTAATATCTCTCTGTTAGTGTGTCAAGTGGGTGTAAAGCGGCATAAACACAGCAGTGAAAAGCAGCTAAACCCCATTATAAAAATAAATTACTTTGAAAAACCCATGAAACAACGACAGTGAAAGAGAGAGAAATTCTTACACAATGCGTTCAGGGGCTGTGATGCAACCTGGATTGACCATATCTAGACCCACAGCTGGATGAGACATAAGGGTGGACACTCTTGGGGCTGAGAGGTTTGGTGAGGTTGGGTGAGCAAACGCAGGCCCTTTAAAGTAATACTTCGTGGTACCCATCGCCTGGGTCCCAAATCTCCAGCTTCAAGGGCATCTTCCTACATCGAAAACATGCATGAGAAACCCAGAAGGTAGTACACCGTGTGATGGGGAAAGGTTTCTAAAACGCACCTCATTTCTCATCTCCTTGTGCCCGGGTTCGCCATTCCAGCCACTTTACTAGCAATCTCCCTACTTGGAGCATCAGCACCTTTAACCTCCTGTTCCATACAGGTTGCAATCTGTCCTGAGGATAAACGGGAAGACGTGGAACCAACGAGAGACTAGCTCTTGGTGTTGGGACAGGCACAGGTCACTCTATATTCCCATCAGAAAGAAGAATTAACCACAGGCTCAGCCTGCCCCCCGGAACCAGAACAGGGCCTGAAGCCATCCTGCGCTTTTGCGGCCAGCTCCCAAAAAAGCGAGTTGTAAAATGGAGGTTCAGGGCACTGCAATTCACAAACCTGCAGAGTTATAAATGATAACTCTCGTCCACAAATATATTGAGGGAAGGCAAAGAAGAGGATTTGAAATCAAGGCAGAATTGCAGGAAACAGATTTCAGGAGGTAGATTCGAATCGCCTTTAAAGCACATGAAAAGCGGCAAAACGTTGACAATGATGCCCTTGGCCAAAAAGGGCGTATGCGTTTTTTCCTGAATATATTCAGGAAAAAACGCATACGCCCTTTTTGGCCAACCAAGCAACCTGGAAAGGCAAATCAGCGCTACAGAGAAGTCTCGCTTCCCATCGGTCAAAAGGGCCATGCTGAAAAAAGTGTCAAAACCAGAAATGCAGGACAGGCCATGGAGAAATGGGAGCCTTGCTACACTGATGGGCGGGATGTAAATTGCCAACAGCCACTCTGGAGAAGTGTACGGTGTGTCCTGAAACATCTGAAAAACACAGCTTAGAGAGCATAGGGCACTTCCACTCATGGGGGTATAAATTGGGAAAATGAAAAATCAGCAAGACACAAGCACCCCAAAGTTTAGGGCTGCTCTGTTGACAAGGACCTCCACTTCATTCCACCTTAAATATCCCAGGAAAGAGAAAAATGGATAAAGAAGTTGTGGTCCTTATGTACAATGGAATATCACTCAGCCAGGAAATCAATGTCATAAGGTTAGTAGCAGCATGATGAGTGGATTTAGGTACGACGATTCTAAGTGAAATAAGTCACACAGAAAAGGACACTTCTCATAAGGTATCACTTATAGAGGGAATGTAAAAACCGTTACACTTGAACTGAATTACAAAACAGAACAGAGTCACACATGCAGAAAACACACTATGGCTGCTTAGCGGGAAAGGTGAGGTGGGGTGATACATAAAACAAGGGTATCAAATTAGCTCAGATACCGTTCCATAAACCCAATATGTAGTAGACAAGACCTACTCCTTGCTCAGAGAACTGGACTCAACACGCCCTATTCACCACACAAGAATATATCTGACTAGTAATAATCTTGAAACCTATGTATTGATATCTCTCTGTTAGTGTGTCAAGTGGGTGTAAAGCGGCATAAACACAGCCGTGAAAAGCAGCTAAACCCCATTATGAAAATAAATTACTTTGAAAAACCCATGAAACAACGACAGTGAAAGAGATATAAATTCTTACACAATGAGTTCAGGGGCTGTGATGCAACCTGGATTGACCATATCTAGACCCACAGCTGGATGAGACATAAGGGTGGACACTCTTGGGGCTGAGAGGTTTGGTGAGGTTGGGTGAGCAAACGCAGACCCTTTAAAGTAATACTGCGTGGTACCCATTGCATGGGTTCCCAATCTCCAGGTTCAAGGGCATCTTCCTACATCGAAAACATGCATGAGAAACCCAGAAGATGGTACACCGTGTGATGGGGAAAGGTTTCTAAAACGCACCTCATTTCTCATCTCCTTGTGCCCGGGTTCACCATTCCAGCCGCTTTACTAGCAATCTCCCTACTTGGAGCATCAGCACCTTTAACCTCCTGTTCCATACAGGTTGCAATTTGTCCTGAGGATGAACGGAAAGACGTGGAACCAGCGAGAGACTAGCTCTTGGTGTTGGGACAGGCACAGGTCACTCTATTTTCCCATCAGGAAGAAGAATTAACCACAGGCTCATCCTGCCCCCCGGAACCAGAACAGGGCCTGAAGCCATCCTGCGCTTTTACGGCCAGCTACCAAAAAGCGAGTTGTAAAATGGAGGTTCAGGGCACTGCAATTCACAAACCTGCAGAGTTATAAATGATAACTCTCGTCCACAAATATATTGAGGGAAGGCAAAGAAGAGGATTTGAAATCAAGGCAGAATTGCAGGAAACAGATTTCAGGAGGTAGATTCGAATCGCATTTAAAGCACATGAAAAGCGGCAAAACGTTGACAATGATGCCCTTGGCCAAAAAGGGCGTATGCGTTTTTTCCTGAATATATTCAGGAAAAAACGCATACGCCCTTTTTGGCCAACCAAGCAACCTGGAAAGGCAAATCAGCGCTACAGAGAAGTCTCGCTTCCCATCGGTCAAAAGGGCCATGCTGAAAAATGTGTCAAAACCAGAAATGCAGGACAGGCCATGGAGAAATGGGAGCCTTGCTACACTGATGGGCGGGATGTAAATTGCCAAGAGCCACTCTGGAGAAGTGTCCGGTGAGTCCTGAAACATCTGAAAAACACAGCTTAGAGAGCATAGGGCACTTCCACTCATGGGGGTATAAATTGGGAAAATGAAAAATCAGCAAGACACAAGCACCCCAAAGTTTAGGGCTGCTTTGTTGACCAGGACCTCCACTTCATTCCACCTTAAATATCCCAGGAAAGAGAAAAATGGATAAAGAAGTTGTGGTCCTTATGTACAATGGAATATCACTCAGCCAGGAAATCAATGTCATAAGGTTAGTAGCAGCATGATGAGTGGATTTAGGTACGACGATTCTAAGTGAAATAAGTCACACAGAAAAGGACACTTCTCATAAGGTATCACTTATAGAGGGAATGTAAAAACCGTTACACTTGAACTGAATTACAAAACAGAACAGAGTCACACATGCAGAAAACACACTATGGCTGCTTAGCGGGAAAGGTGAGGTGGGGTGATACATAAAACAAGGGTATCAAATTAGCTCAGATACCGTTCCATAAATCCAATATGTAGTAGACAAGACCTACTCCTTGCTCAGAGAACTGGACTCAACACGCCCTATTCACCGCACAAGAATATATCTGACTAGTAATAATCTTGAAACCTATGTATTGATATCTCTCTGTTAGTGTGTCAAGTGGGTGTAAAGCGGCATAAACACAGCCGTGAAAAGCAGCTAAACCCCATTATGAAAATAAATTACTTTGAAAAACCCATGAAACAACGACAGTGAAAGAGATAGAAATTCTTACACAATGTGTTCAGGGGCTGTGATGCAACCTGGATTGACCATATCTAGACCCACAGCTGGATGAGACATAAGGGTGGACACTCTTGGGGCTGAGAGGTTTGGTGAGGTTGGGTGAGCAAACGCAGACCCTTTAAAGTAATACTGCGTGGTACCCATCGCATGGGTCCCAAATCTACAGGTTCAAGGGCATCTTCCTACATCGAAAACATGCATGAGAAACCCAGAAGATGGTACACCGTGTGATGGGGATAGGTTTCTAAAACGCACCTCATTTCTCATCTCCTTGTGCCCGGTTCGCCATTCCAGCCGCTTTACTAGCAATCTCCCTACTTGGAGCATCAGCACCTTTAACCTCCTGTTCCGTACAGGTTGCAATTTGTCCTGAGGATGAACGGGAAGACGGGGAACCAACGAGAGACTAGCTCTTGGTGTCGGGACAGGCACAGGTCACTCTATTTTCCCATCAGGAAGAAGAATTAACCACAGGCTCAGCCTGCCCCCCGGAACCAGAACAGGGCCTGAAGCCATCCTGCGCTTTTGCGGCCAGCTCCCAAAAAAGCGAGTTGTAAAATGGAGGTTCAGGGCACTGCAATTCACAAACCTGCAGAGTTATAAATGATAACTCTCGTCCACAAATATATTGAGGGAAGGCAAAGAAGAGGATTTGAAATCAAGGCAGAATTGCACGAAACAGATTTCAGGAGGTAGATACGAATCGCCTTTAAAGCACATGAAAAGCGGCAAAACGTTGACAATGATGCCCTTGGCCAAAAAGGGCGTATGCGTTTTTTCCTGAATATATTCAGGAAAAAACGCATACGCCCTTTTTGGCCAACCAAGCAACCTGGAAAGGCAAATCAGCGCTACAGAGAAGTCTCGCTTCCCATCGGTCAAAGGGCCATGCTGAAAAAAGTGTCAAAACCAGAAATGCAGGACAGGCCATGGAGAAATGGGAGCCTTGCTACACTGATGGGCGGGATGTAAATTGCCAACAGCCACTCTGGAGAAGTGTACGGTGTGTCCTGAAACATCTGAAAAACACAGCTTAGAGAGCATAGTGCACTTCCACTCATGGGGGTATAAATTGGGAAAATTAAAAATCAGCAAGACACAAGCACCCCAAAGTTGAGGGCTGCTCTGTTGACAAGGACCTTCACTTCATTCCACCTTAAATATCCCAGGAAAGAGAAAAATGGATAAAGAAGTTGTGGTCCTTATGTACAATGGAATATCACTCAGCCATGAAATCAATGTCATAAGGTTAGTAGCAGCAGGATGAGTGGATTTAGTTACGACGATTCTAAGTGAAATAAGTCACACAGAAAAGGACACTTCTCATAAGGTATCACTGATAGAGGGAATGTAAAAACCGTTACACTTGAACTGAATTACAAAACAGAACAGAGTCACACATGCAGAAAACACACTATGGCTGCTTAACGGGAAAGGTGAGGTGGGGTGATACATAAAACAAGGGTTTCAAATTAGCTCAGATACCGTTCCAGAAACCCAATATGTGATAGACAAGACCTACTCCTTGCTCAGAGAACTGGACTCAACACCCCCTATTCACCGCACAAGAATATATCTGATTAGTAATAATCTTAAAGCCTATGTATTAATATCTCTCTGTTAGTGTGTCAAGTGGGTGTAAAGCGGCATAAACACAGCAGTGAAAAGCAGCTAAACCCCATTATAAAAATAAATTACTTTGAAAAACCCATGAAACAACGACAGTGAAAGAGAGAGAAATTCTTACACAATGCGTTCAGGGGCTGTGATGCAACCTGGATTGACCATATCTAGACCCACAGCTGGATGAGACATAAGGGTGGACACTCTTGGGGCTGAGAGGTTTGGTGAGGTTGGGTGAGCAAACGCAGGCCCTTTAAAGTAATACTTCGTGGTACCCATCGCCTGGGTCCCAAATCTCCAGCTTCAAGGGCATCTTCCTACATCGAAAACATGCATGAGAAACCCAGAAGGTAGTACACCGTGTGATGGGGAAAGGTTTCTAAAACGCACCTCATTTCTCATCTCCTTGTGCCCGGGTTCGCCATTCCAGCCGCTTTACTAGCAATCTCCCTAGTTGGAGCATCAGCACCTTTAACCTCCTGTTCCGTACAGGTTGCAATTTGTCCTGAGGATGAACGGGAAGACGGGGAACCAACGAGAGACTAGCTCTTGGTGTTGGGACAGGCACAGGTCACTCTATTTTCCCATCAGGAAGAAGAATTAACCACAGGCTCAGCCTGCCCCCCGGAACCAGAACAGGGCCTGAAGCCATTCTGCGATTTTGCAGCCAGCTCCCATAAAAACGAGTTGTAAAATGGAGGTTCAGGGCACTGCAATTCACAAACCTGCAGAGTTATAAATGATAACTCTCGTCCACAAATATATTGAGGGAAGGCAAAGAAGAGGATTTGAAATCAAGGCAGAATTGCAGGAAACAGATTTCAGGAGGTAGATTCGAATCGCCTTTAAAGCACATGAAAAGCGGCAAAACGTTGACAATGATGCCCTTGGCCAAAAAGGGCGTATGCGTTTTTTCCTGAATATATTCAGGAAAAAACGCATACGCCCTTTTTGGCCAACCAAGCAACCTGGAAAGGCAAATCAGCGCTACAAAGAAGTCTCGCTTCCCATCGGTCAAAAGGGCCATGCTGAAAAAAGTGTCAAAACCAGAAATGCAGGACAGGCCATGGAGAAATGGGAGCATTGCTACACTGATGGGCGGGATGTAAATTGCCAAGAGCCACTCTGGAGAAGTGTCCGGTGAGTCCTGAAACATCTGAAAAACACAGCTTAGAAAGCATAGGGCACTTCCACTCATGGGGGTATAAATTGGGAAAATTAAAAATCAGCAAGACACAAGCACCGAAAAGTTTAGGGCTGCTCTGTTGACAAGGACCTCCACTTCATTCCACCTTAAATATCCCAGGAAAGAGAAAAATGGATAAAGAAGTTGTGGTCCTTATGTACAATGGAATATCACTCAGCCATGAAATCAATGTCGTAAGGTTAGTAGCAGCATGATGAGTGGATTTAGGTACGACGATTCTAAGTGAAATAAGTCACACAGAAAAGGACACTTCTCATAAGGTATCACGGATAGAGGGAATGTAAAAACTGTTACACTTGAACTGAATTACAAAACAGAACAGAGTCACACATGCAGAAAACACACTATGGCTGCTTAACGGAAAATGTGAGGTGGGGTGATTCATAAAACAAGGGTATCAAATTAGCTCAGATACCGTTCCATAAACCCAATATGTAATAGACAAGACCTACTCCTTGCTCAGAGAACTGGACTCAACACGCCCTATTCACCGCACAAGAATATATCTGACTAATAATAATCGTAAAACCTATGTATTGATATCTCTCTGTTAGTGTGTCAAGTGGGTGTAAAGCGGCATAAACACAGCAGTGAAAAGCAGCTAAACCCCATTATAAAAATAAATTACTTTGAAACACCCATGAAACAAAGACAGTGAAAGAGAGAGAAATTCTTACACAATGCGTTCAGGGGCTGTGATGCAACCTGGATTGACCATATCTAGACCCACAGCTGGATGAGACATAAGGGTGGACACTCTTGGGGCTGAGAGGTTTGGTGAGGTTGGGTGAGCAAACGCAGACCCTTTAAAGTAATACTGCGTGGTACCCATCGCATGGGTCCCAAATCTCCAGGTTCAAGGGCATCTTCCTACATCGAAAACATGCATGAGAAACCCAGAAGATGGTACACCGTGTGATGGGGAAAGGTTTCTAAAACGCACCTCATTTCTCATCTCCTTGTGCCCGGGTTCGCCATTCCAGCCACTTTACTAGCAATCTCCCTACTTGGAGCATCAGCACCTTTAACCTCCTGTTCCATACAGGTTGCAATCTGTCCTGAGGATAAACGGGAAGACGTGGAACCAACGAGAGACTAGCTCTTGGTGTTGGGACAGGCACAGGTCACTCTATATTCCCATCAGAAAGAAGAATTAACCACAGGCTCAGCCTGCCCCCCGGAACCAGAACAGGGCCTGAAGCCATCCTGCGCTTTTGCGGCCAGCTCCCAAAAAAGCGAGTTGTAAAATGGAGGTTCAGGGCACTGCAATTCACAAACCTGCAGAGTTATAAATGATAACTCTCGTCCACAAATATATTGAGGGAAGGCAAAGAAGAGGATTTGAAATCAAGGCAGAATTGCAGGAAACAGATTTCAGGAGGTAGATTCGAATCGCCTTTAAAGCACATGAAAAGCGGCAAAACGTTGACAATGATGCCCTTGGCCAAAAAGGGCGTATGCGTTTTTTCCTGAATATATTCAGGAAAAAACGCATACGACCTTTTTGGCCAACCAAGCAACCTGGAAAGGCAAATCAGCGCTACAGAGAAGTCTCGCTTCCCATCGGTCAAAAGGGCCATGCTGAAAAAAGTGTCAAAACCAGAAATGCAGGACAGGCCATGGAGAAATGGGAGCCTTGCTACACTGATGGGCGGGATGTAAATTGCCAACAGCCACTCTGGAGAAGTGTACGGTGTGTCCTGAAACATCTGAAAAACACAGCTTAGAGAGCATAGGGCACTTCCACTCATGGGGGTATAAATTGGGAAAATGAAAAATCAGCAAGACACAAGCACCCCAAAGTTTAGGGCTGCTCTGTTGACAAGGACCTCCACTTCATTCCACCTTAAATATCCCAGGAAAGAGAAAAATGGATAAAGAAGTTGTGGTCCTTATGTACAATGGAATATCACTCAGCCAGGAAATCAATGTCATAAGGTTAGTAGCAGCATGATGAGTGGATTTAGGTACGACGATTCTAAGTGAAATAAGTCACACAGAAAAGGACACTTCTCATAAGGTATCACTTATAGAGGGAATGTAAAAACCGTTACACTTGAACTGAATTACAAAACAGAACAGAGTCACACATGCAGAAAACACACTATGGCTGCTTAGCGGGAAAGGTGAGGTGGGGTGATACATAAAACAAGGGTATCAAATTAGCTCAGATACCGTTCCATAAACCCAATATGTAGTAGACAAGACCTACTCCTTGCTCAGAGAACTGGACTCAACACGCCCTATTCACCACACAAGAATATATCTGACTAGTAATAATCTTGAAACCTATGTATTGATATCTCTCTGTTAGTGTGTCAAGTGGGTGTAAAGCGGCATAAACACAGCCGTGAAAAGCAGCTAAACCCCATTATGAAAATAAATTACTTTGAAAAACCCATGAAACAACGACAGTGAAAGAGATAGAAATTCTTACACAATGAGTTCAGGGGCTGTGATGCAACCTGGATTGACCATATCTAGACCCACAGCTGGATGAGACATAAGGGTGGACACTCTTGGGGCTGAGAGGTTTGGTGAGGTTGGGTGAGCAAACGCAGACCCTTTAAAGTAATACTGCGTGGTACCCATCGCATGGGTCCCAAATCTACAGGTTCAAGGGCATCTTCCTACATCGAAAACATGCATGAGAAACCCAGAAGATGGTACACCGTGTGATGGGGAAAGGTTTCTAAAACGCACCTCATTTCTCATCTCCTTGTCCCCGGGTTCGCCATTCCAGCCGCTTTACTAGCAATCTCCCTACTTGGAGCATCAGCACCTTTAACCTCCTGTTCCATACAGGTTGCAATTTGTCCTGAGGATGAACGGGAAGACGGGGAACCAACGAGAGACTAGCTCTTGGTGTTGGGACAGGGACAGGTCAATCTATTTTCCCATCAGGAAGAAGAATTAACCACAGGCTCAGCCTGCCTCCCGGAACCAGAAGAGGGCCTGAAGCCATCCTGCGCTTTTGCGGCCAGCTCCCAAAAAAGCGAGTTGTAAAATGGAGGTTCAGGGCACTGCAATTCACAAACCTGCAGAGTTATAAATGATAACTCTCGTCCACAAATATATTGAGGGAAGGCAAAGAAGAGGATTTGAAATCAAGGAAGAATTGCAGGAAACAGATTTCAGGAGGTATATTCGAATCGCCTTTAAAGTACATGAAAAGCGGCAAAACGTTGACAATGATGCCCTTGGCCAAAAAGGGCGTATGCGTTTTTTCCTGAATATATACAGGGAAAAACGCATACGCCCTTTTTGGCCAACCAAGCAACCTGGAAAGGCAAATCAGCGCTACAAGGAAGTCTCGCTTCCCATCGGTCAAAAGGGCCATGCTGAAAAAAGTGTCAAAACCAGAAATGCAGGACAGGCCATGGAGAAATGGGAGCCTTGCTACACTGATGGGCAGGATGTAAATTGCCAAGAGCCACTCTGGAGAAGTGTCCGGTGAGTCCTGAAACATCTAAAAAACACAGCTTAGAGAGCATAGGGCACTTCCACTCATGGGGGTATAAATTGGGAAAATTAAAAATCAGCAAGACACAAGCACCCCAAAGTTTAGGGCTGCTCTGTTGACAAGGACCTCCACTTCATTCCACCTTAAATATCCCAGGAAAGAGAAAAATGGATAAAGAAGTTGTGGTCCTTATGTACAATGGAATATCACTCAGCCATGAAATCAATGTCGTAAGGTTAGTAACAGCATGATGAGTGGATTTAGGTACGACGATTCTAAGTGAAATAAGTCACACAGAAAAGGACACTTCTCATAAGGTATCACTGATAGAGGGAATGTAAAAACCGTTACACTTGAACTGAATTACAAAACAGAACAGAGTCACACATGCAGAAAACACACTATGGCTGCTTAACGGGAAAGGTGAGGTGGGGTGATACATAAAACAAGGGTGTCAAATTAGCTCAGATACCGTTCCATAAACGCAATATGTAATAGACAAGACCTACTCCTTGCTCAGAGAACTGGACTCAACACGCCCTATTCACCGCACAAGAATATATCTGACTAGTAATAATCGTAAAACCTATGTATTGATATCTCTCTGTTAGTGTGTCAAGTGGGTGTAAAGCGGCATAAACACAGCAGTGAAAAGCAGCTAAACCCCATTATAAAAATAAATTACTTTAAAAAACCCATGAAACAAAGACAGTGAAAGAGAGAGAAATTCTTACACAATGCGTTCAGGGCCTGTGATGCAACCTGGATTGACCATATCTAGACCCACAGCTGGATGAGACATAAGGGTGGACACTCTTGGGGCTGAGAGGTTTGGTGAGGTTGGGTGAGCAAACGCAGACCCTTTAAAGTAATACTGCGTGGTACCCATCGCATGGGTCCCAAATCTCCAGGTTCAAGGGCAACTTCCTACATCGAAAACATGCATGAGAAAAACCAGAAGATGGTGCACCGTGTGATGGGAAAAGGTTTCTAAAACGCACCTCATTTCTCATCTCCTTGTGCCCGGGTTCGCCATTCCAGCCGCTTTACTAGCAATCTCCCTACTTGGAGCATCAGCACCTTTAACCTCCTGTTCCGTACAGGTGGCAATTTGTCCTGAGGATGAACGGGAAGACGTGGAACCAACGAGAGACTAGCTCTTGGTGTTGGAACAGGCACAGGTCACTCTATTTTCCCATCAGAAAGAAGAATTAACCACAGGCTCATCCTGCCCCCCGGAACCAGAACAGGGCCTGAAGCCATCCTGCGCTTTTGCGGCCAGCTCCCAAAAAAGCGAGTTGTAAAATGGAGGTTCAGGGCACTGCAATTCACAAACCTGCAGAGTTATAAATGATAACTCTCGTCCACAAATATATTGAGGGAAGGCAAAGAAGAGGATTTGAAATCAAGGCAGAATTGCAGGAAACAGATTTCAGGAGGTAGATACGAATCGCCTTTAAAGCACATGAAAAGCGGCAAAACGTTGACAATGATGCCCTTGGCCAAAAAGGGCGTATGCGTTTTTTCCTGAATATATTCAGGAAAAAACGCATACGCCCTTTTTGGCCAACCAAGCAACCTGGAAAGGCAAATCAGCGCTACAAAGAAGTCTCGCTTCCCATCGGTCAAAAGGGCCATGCTGAAAAAAGTGTCAAAACCAGAAATGCAGGACAGGCCATGGAGAAATGGGAGCCTTGCTACACTGATGGGCGGGATGTAAATTGCCAAGAGCCACTCTGGAGAAGTGTCCGGTGAGTCCTGAAACATCTGAAAAACACAGCTTAGAGAGCATAGGGCACTTCCACTCATGGGGGTATAAATTGGGAAAATTAAAAATCAGCAAGACACAAGCACCCCAAAGTTTAGGGCTGCTCTGTTGACCAGGACCTCCACTTCATTCCACCTTCAATATCCCAGGAAAGAGAAAAATGGATAAAGAAGTGGTGGTCCTTATGTACAATGGAATATCACTCAGCCATGAAATCAATGTCGTAAGGTTAGTAGCAGCATGATGAGTGGATTTAGGTACGATGATTCTAAGTGAAATAAGTCACACAGAAAAGGACACTTCTCATAAGGTATCACTGATAGAGGGAATGTAAAAACCGTTACACTTGAACTGAATTACAAAACAGAACAGAGTCACACATGCAGAAAACACACTATGGCTGCTTAACGGGAAATGTGAGGTGGGGTGATACATAAAACAAGGGTATCAAATTAGCTCAGATACCGTTCCATAAACCCAATATGTAATAGACAAGACCTACTCCTTGCTCAGAGAACTGGACTCAACACGCCCTATTCACCGCACAAGAATATATCTGACTAATAATAATCGTAAAACCTATGTATTGATATCTCTCTGTTAGTGTGTCAAGTGGGTGTAAAGCGGCATAAACACAGCAGTGAAAAGCAGCTAAGCCCCATTATAAAAATAAATTACTTTGAAACACCCATGAAACAAAGACAGTGAAAGAGAGAGAAATTCTTACACAATGCTTTCAGGGGCTGTGATGCAACCTGGATTGACCATATCTAGACGCACAGCTGGATGCGACATAAGGGTGGACACTCTTGGGGCTGAGAGGTTTGGTGAGGTTGGGTGAGCAAACGCAGACCCTTTCAAGTAATACTGCGTGGTACCCATCGCATGGGTCCCAAATCTCCAGGTTCAAGGGCATCTTCCTACATCAAAAACATGCATGAGAAACCCAGAAGATGGTACACTGTGTGATGGGGAAAGGTTTCTAAAACGCACCTCATTTCTCATCTCCTTGTGCCCGGGTTCGCCATTCCAGCCGCTTTACTAGCAAGCTCCCTACTTGGAGCATCAGCACCTTTAACCTCCTGTTCCATACAGGTTGCAATCTGTCCTGAGGATAAACGGGAAGACGTGGAACCAACGAGAGACTAGCTCTTGGTGTTGGGACCGGCACAGGTCACTCTATATTCCCATCAGAAAGAAGAATTAACCACAGGCTCATCCTGCCCCCCGGAACCAGAACAGGGCCTGAAGCCATCCTGCACTTTTGCGGCCAGCTACCAAAAAAGCGAGTTGTAAAATGGAGGTTCAGGGCACTGCAATTCACAAACCTGCAGAGTTATAAATGATAACTCTCGTCCACAAATATATTGAGGGAAGGCAAAGAAGAGGATTTGAAATCAAGGCAGAATTGCAGGAAACAGATTTCAGGAGGTAGATACCAATCGCCTTTAAAGCACATGAAAAGCGGCAAAACGTTGACAATGATGCCCTTGGCCAAAAAGGGCGTATGCGTTTTTTCCTGAATATATTCAGGAAAAAACGCATACGCCCTTTTTGGCCAACCAAACAACCTGGAAAGGCAAATCAGCGCTACAAAGAAGTCTGGCTTCCCATCGGTGAAAAGGGCCATGCTGAAAAAAGTGTCAAAACCAGAAATGCAGGACAGGCCATGGAGAAATGGGAGCCTTGCTACACTGATGGGCGGGATGTAAATTGCCAAGAGCCACTCTGGAGAAGTGTCCGGGTGAGTCCTGAAACATCTGAAAAACACAGCTTAGAGAGCATAGGGCACTTCCACTCATGGGGGTATAAATTGGGAAAATTAAAAATCAGCAAGACACAAGCACCCCAAAGTTTAGGGCTGCTCTGTTGACCAGGACCTCCACTTCATTCCACCTTAAATATCCCAGGAAAGAGAAAAATGGATAAAGAAGTTGTGGTCCATATGTACATTGGAATATCACTCAGCCATGAAATCAATGTCGTAAGGTTAGTAGCAGCATGATGAGTGGATTTAGGTACGACGATTCTAAGTGAAATAAGTCACACAGAAAAGGACACTTCTCATAAGGTATCACTGATAGAGGGAATGTAAAAACCGTTACACTTGAACTGAATTACAAAACAGAACAGAGTCACACATGCAGAAAACACACTATGGCTGCTTAACGGGAAAGGTGAGGTGGGGTGATACATAAAACAAGGGTATCAAATTAGCTCAGATACCGTTCCATAAACCCAATATGTAATAGACAAGACCTACTCCTTGCTCAGAGAACTGGACTCAACACGCCCTATTCACTGCACAAGAATATATCTGACTAGTAATAATCGTAAAACCTATGTATTGATATCTCTCTGTTAGTGTGTCAAGTGGGTGTAAAGCGGCAAAAACACAGCAGTGAAAAGCAGCTAAACCCCATTATAAAAATAAATTACTTTGAAACACCCATGAAAGAAAGACAGTGAAAGTGAGGGAAATTCTTACACAATGCGTTCAGGGCTTGTGATGCAACCTGGATTGACCATATCTAGACCCACAGCTGGATGAGACATAAGGGTGGACACTCTTGGGGCTGAGAGGTTTGGTGAGGTTGGGTGAGCAAACACAGACCCTTTAAAGTAATACTGTGTGGTACCCATCGCATGGGTCCCAAATCTCCAGGTTCAAGGGCATCTTCCTACATCGAAAACATGCATGAGAAACCCAGAAGATGGTACAGCGTGTGATGGGGAAAGGTTTCTAAAAGGCACCTCATTTCTCATCTCCTTGTGCCCGGGTTCGCCATTCCAGCCGCTTTACTAGAAAGCTCCCTACTTGGAGCATCAGCACCTTTAACCTCCTGTTCCATACAGGTTGCAATCTGTCCTGAGGATAAACGGGAAGACGTGGAACCAACGAGAGACTAGCTCTTGGTGTTGGGACAGGCACAGGTCACTCTATTTTCCCATCAGGAAGAAGAATTAACCACAGGCTCAGCCTGCCCCCCCGGAACGAGAACAGGGCCTGAAGCCATTCTGCGATTTTACGGCCAGCTCCCATAAAAACGAGTTGTAAAATGGAGGTTCAGGGCACTGCAATTCACAAACCTGCAGAGTTATAAATGATAACTCTTGTCCACAAATATATTGAGGGAAGGCAAAGAAGAGGATTTGAAATCAAGGCAGAATTGCCGGAAAAAGATTTCAGGAGGTAGATTCGAATCGCCTTTAAAGCACATGAAAAACGGCAAAACGTTGACAATGATGCCCTTGGCCAAAAAGGGCGTATGCGTTTTTTCCTGAATATATTCAGGAAAAAACGCATACGGCCTTTTTGGCCAACCAAGCAACCTGGAAAGGCAAATCAGCGCTACAAAGATGTCTCGCTTCCCATCGGTCAAAAGGACCATGCTGAAAAAAGTGTCAAAACCAGAAATGCAGGACAGGCGGTGGAGAAATGGGAGCCTTGCTACACTGATGGGTGGCATGTAAATTGCCAACAGCCACTGTGGAGAAGTGTACGGTGAGTCCTGAAACATCTAAAAAACACAGCTTAGAGAGCATAGGGCACTTCCACTCATGGGGGTATAAATTGGGAAAATTAAAATCAGCAAGACACAAGCACCCCAAAGTTTAGGGCTGCTCTGTTGACAAGGACCTCCACTTCATTCCACCTTCAATATCCCAGGAAAGAGAAAAATGGGTAAAGAAGTGGTGGCCCTTATGTACAATGGAATATCACTCAGCCATGAAATCTATGTCATAAGGCAAGTAGCAGCATGATGAGTGGATTTAGGTACGACGATTCTAAGTGAAATAAGTCACACAGAAAAGGACACTTCTCATAAGGTATCACTGATAGAGGGAATGTAAAAACCGTTACACTTGAACTGAATTACAAAACAGAACAGAGTCACACATGCAGAAAACACACTATGGCTGCTTAACGGGAAAGGTGAGGTGGGGTGATACATAAAACAAGGGTTTCAAATTAGCTCAGATACCGTTCCATAAACCCAATATGTAATAGACAAGACCTACTCCTTGCTCAGAGAACTGGACTCAACACGCCCTATTCATGGCACAAGAATATATCTGACTAGTAATAATCGTAAAACCTATGTATTGATATCTCTCTGTTAGTGTGTCAAGTGGGTGTAAAGCGGCATAAACACAGCAGTTAAAAGCAGCTAAATCCCATAATGAAAATAAATTATTTGAAAAACCCATGAAACAAAGACAGTGAAAGAGATAGAAATTCTTACACAATGCGTTCAGGGGCTGTGATGCAACCTGGATTGACCATATCTAGACGCACAGCTGGATGAGACATAAGGGTGGACACTCTTGGGGCTGAGAGGTTTGGTGAGGTTGGGTGAGCAAACACAGACCCTTTAAAGTAATACTGCGTGGTACCCATTGCATGGGTTCCCAATCTCCAGGTTCAAGGGCATCTTCCTACATCGAAAACATGCATGAGAAACCCAGAAGATGGTACACCGTGTGATGGGGAAAGGTTTCTAAAACGCACCTCATTTCTCATCTCCTTGTGCCCGGGTTCGCCATTCCAGCCGCTTTGCTAGCAATCTCCCTACTTGGAGCATCAGCACCTTTCACCTCCTGTTCCGTACAGGTTGCAATTTGTCCTGAGGATGAACGGGAAGACGTGGAACCAACGAGAGACTAGCTCTTGGTGTTGGGACAGGCACAGGTCACTCTATTTTCCCATCAGAAAGAAGAATTAACCACAGGCTCAGCCTGCCCCCCGGAACCAGAACAGGGCCTGAAGCCATCCTGCGCTTTTGCGGCCAGCTCCCAAAAAAGCGAGTTGTAAAATGGAGGTTCAGGGCACTGCAATTCACAAACCTGCAGAGTTATAAATGATAACTCTCGTCCACAAATATATTGAGGGAAGGCAAAGAAGAGGTTTGAAATCAAGGCAGAATTGCAGGAAACAGATTTCAGGAGGTAGATTCGAATCGCCTTTAAAGTACATGAAAAGTGGCAAAACGTTGACAATGATGCCCTTGGCCAAAAAGGGCGTATGCGTTTTTTCCTGAATATATTCAGGAAAAAACGCATACGCCCTTTTTGGCCAACCAAGCAACCTGGAAAGGCAAATCAGCGCTACAAAGAAGTCTCGCTTCCCATCGGTCAAAAGGGCCATGCTGAAAAAAGTGTCAAAACCAGAAATGCAGGACAGGCCATGGAGAAATGGGAGCCTTGCTACACTGATGGGCGGGATGTAAATTGCCAAAAGCCACTCTGAAGAAGTGTCCGGTGAGTCCTGAAACATCTAAAAAACACAGCTTAGAGAGCATAGGGCACTTCCACTCATGGGGGTATAAATTGGGAAAATTAAAAATCAGCAAGACACAAGCACCCCAAAGTTTAGGGCTGCTCTGTTGAGCAGGACCTCCACTTCATTCCACCTAAAATATCCCAGGAAAGAGAAAAATGGATAAAGAAGTGGTGGTCCTTATGTACAATGGAATATCACTCAGCCATGAAATCAATGTCGTAAGGTTAGTAGCAGCATGATGAGTGGATTTAGGTACGACGATTCTAAGTGAAATAAGTCACACAGAAAAGGACACTTCTCATAAGGTATCACTGATAGAGGGAATGTAAAAACCGTTACACTTGAACTGAATTACAAAACAGAACAGAGTCACACATGCAGAAAACACACTATGGCTGCTTAACGGGAAAGGTGAGGTGGGGTGATACATAAAACAAGGGTATCAAATTAGCTCAGATACCGTTCCATAAACCCAATATGTAATAGACAAGACCTACTCCTTGCTCAGAGAACTGGACTCAACACGCCCTATTCACCGCACAAGAATATATCTGACTAATAATAATCGTAAAACCTATGTATTGATATCTCTCTGTTAGTGTGTCAAGTGGGTGTAAAGCGGCATAAACACAGCAGTGAAAAGCAGCTAAATCCCATTATGAAAATAAATTACTTTGAAAAACCCATGAAACAAAGACAGTGAAAGAGAGAGAAATTCTTACACAATGCGTTCAGGGCCTGTGATGCAACCTGGATTGACCATATCTAGACCCACAGCTGGATGAGACATAAGGGTGGACACTCTTGGGGCTGAGAGGTTTGGTGAGGTTGGGTGAGCAAACACAGACCCTTTAAAGTAATACTGCGTGGTACCCATCGCATGGGTCCCAAATCTCCAGGTTCAAGGGCATCTTCCTACATCGAAAACATGCATGAGAAACCCAGAAGATGGTACACCGTGTGATGGGGAATGGTTTCTAAAACGCACCTCATTTCTCATCTCATTGTGCCCGGGTTCGCCATTCCAGCCGCTTTACTAGCAATCTCCCTACTTGGAGCATCAGCACCTTTAACCTCCTGTTCCGTACAGGTTGCAATTTGTCCTGAGGATGAACGGGAAGACGTGGAACCAACGAGAGACTAGCTCTTGGTGTTGGGACAGGCACAGGTCACTCTATTTTCCCATCAGGAAGAAGAATTAACCACAGGCTCAGCCTGCCCCCCGTAACCAGAACAGGGCCTGAAGCCATCCTGCGCTTTTACGGCCAGCTACCAAAAAGCGAGTTGTAAAATGGAGGTTCAGGGCACTGCAATTCACAAACCTGCAGAGTTATAAATGATAACTCTCGTCCACAAATATATTGAGGGAAGGCAAAGAAGAGGATTTGAAATCAAGGCAGAATTGCAGGAAACAGATTTCAGGAGGTAGATTCGAATCGCATTTAAAGCACATGAAAAGCGGCAAAACGTTGACAATGATGCCCTTGGCCAAAAAGGGCGTATGCGTTTTTTCCTGAATATATTCAGGAAAAAACGCATACGCCCTTTTTGGCCAACCAAGCAACCTGGAAAGGCAAATCAGCGCTACAGAGAAGTCTCGCTTCCCATCGGTCAAAAGGGCCATGCTGAAAAAAGTGTCAAAACCAGAAATGCAGGACAGGCCATGGAGAAATGGGAGCCTTGCTACACTGATGGGCGGGATGTAAATTGCCAAGAGCCACTCTGGAGAAGTGTCCGGTGAGTCCTGAAACATCTGAAAAACACAGCTTAGAGAGCATAGGGCACTTCCACTCATGGGGGTATAAATTGGGAAAATGAAAAATCAGCAAGACACAAGCACCCCAAAGTTTAGGGCTGCTCTGTTGACCAGGACCTCCACTTCATTCCACCTTAAATATCCCAGGAAAGAGAAAAATGGATAAAGAAGTTGTGGTCCTTATGTACAATGGAATATCACTCAGCCAGGAAATAAATGTCATAAGGTTAGTAGCAGCATGATGAGTGGATTTAGGTACGACGATTCTAAGTGAAATAAATCACACAGAAAAGGACACTTCTCATAAGGTATCACTTATAGAGGGAATGTAAAAACCGTTACACTTGAACTGAATTACAAAACAGAACAGAGTCACACATGCAGAAAACACACTATGGCTGCTTAGCGGGAAAGGTGAGGTGGGGTGATACATAAAACAAGGGTATCAAATTAGCTCAGATACCGTTCCATAAATCCAATATGTAGTAGACAAGACCTACTCCTTGCTCAGAGAACTGGACTCAACACGCCCTATTCACCGCACAAGAATATATCTGACTAGTAATAATCTTGAAACCTATGTATTGATATCTCTCTGTTAGTGTGTCAAGTGGGTGTAAAGCGGCATAAACACAGCCGTGAAAAGCAGCTAAACCCCATTATGAAAATAAATTACTTTGAAAAACCCATGAAACAACGACAGTGAAAGAGATAGAAATTCTTACACAATGAGTTCAGGGGCTGTGATGCAACCTGGATTGACCATATCTAGACCCACAGCTGGATGAGACATAAGGGTGGACACTCTTGGGGCTGAGAGGTTTGGTGAGGTTGGGTGAGCAAACGCAGACCCTTTAAAGTAATACTGCGTGGTACCCATCGCATGGGTCCCAAATCTACAGGTTCAAGGGCATCTTCCTACATCGAAAACATGTATGAGAAACCCAGAAGATGGTACACCGTGTGATGGGGAAAGGTTTCTAAAACGCACCTCATTTCTCATCTCCTTGTGCCCGGTTCGCCATTCCAGCCGCTTTACTAGCAATCTCCCTACTTGGAGCATCAGCACCTTTAACCTCCTGTTCCGTACAGGTTGCAATTTGTCCTGAGGATGAACGGGAAGACGGGGAACCAACGAGAGACTAGCTCTTGGTGTCGGGACAGGCACAGGTCACTCTATTTTCCCATCAGGAAGAAGAATTAACCACAGGCTCAGCCTGCCCCCCGGAACCAGAACAGGGCCTGAAGCCATCCTGCGCTTTTGCGGCCAGCTCCCAAAAAAGCGAGTTGTAAAATGGAGGTTCAGGGCACTGCAATTCACAAACCTGCAGAGTTATAAAAGATAACTCTCGTCCACAAATATATTGAGGGTAGGCAAAGAAGAGGATTTGAAATCAAGGCAGAATTGCATGAAACAGATTTCAGGAGGTAGATACGAATCGCCTTTAAAGCACATGAAAAGCGGCAAAACGTTGACAATGATGCCCTTGGCCAAAAAGGGCGTATGCGTTTTTTCCTGAATATATTCAGGAAAAAACGCATACGCCCTTTTTGGCCAACCAAGCAACCTGGAAAGGCAAATCAGCGCTACAGAGAAGTCTCGCTTCCCATCGGTCAAAGGGCCATGCTGAAAAAAGTGTCAAAACCAGAAATGCAGGACAGGCCATGGAGAAATGGGAGCCTTGCTACACTGATGGGCGGGATGTAAATTGCCAACAGCCACTCTGGAGAAGTGTCCGGTGAGTCCTGAAACATCTGAAAAACACAGCTTAGAAAGCATAGGGCACTTCCACTCATGGGGGTATAAATTGGGAAAATTAAAAATCAGCAAGACACAAGCACCGCAAAGTTTAGGGCTGCTCTGTTGACAAGGACCTCCACTTCATTCCACCTTAAATATCCCAGGAAAGAGAAAAATGGATAAAGAAGTTGTGGTCCTTATGTACAATGGAATATCACTCAGCCATGAAATCAATGTCGTAAGGTTAGTAGCAGCATGATGAGTGGATTTAGGTACGACGATTCTAAGTGAAATAAGTCACACAGAAAAGGACACTTCTCATAAGGTATCACGGATAGAGGGAATGTAAAAACTGTTACACTTGAACTGAATTACAAAACAGAACAGAGTCACACATGCAGAAAACACACTATGGCTGCTTAACGGAAAATGTGAGGTGGGGTGATTCATAAAACAAGGGTATCAAATTAGCTCAGATACCGTTCCATAAACCCAATATGTAATAGAGAAGACCTACTCCTTGCTCAGCGAACTGGACTCAACACGCCCTATTCACCGCACAAGAATATATCTGACTAATAATAATCGTAAAACCTATGTATTGATATCTCTCTGTTAGTGTGTCAAGTGGGTGTAAAGCGGCATAAACACAGCAGTGAAAAGCAGCTAAACCCCATTATAAAAATAAATTACTTTGAAACACCCATGAAACAAAGACAGTGAACGAGAGAGAAATTCTTACACAATGCGTTCAGGGGCTGTGATGCAACCTGGATTGACCATATCTAGACCCACAGCTGGATGAGACATAAGGGTGGACACTCTTGGGGCTGAGAGGTTTGGTGAGGTTGGGTGAGCAAACGCAGACCCTTTAAAGTAATACTGCGTGGTACCCATCGCCTGGGTCCCAAATCTCCAGGTTCAAGGGCATCTTCCTACATCAAAAACATGCATGAGAAACCCAGAAGATGGTACACCGTGTGATGGGGAAAGGTTTCTAAAACGCACCTCATTTCTCATCTCCTTGTGCCCGGGTTCGCCATTCCAGCCACTTTACTAGCAATCTCCCTACTTGGAGCATCAGCACCTTTAACCTCCTGTTCCATACAGGTTGCAATCTGTCCTGAGGATAAACGGGAAGACGTGGAACCAACGAGAGACTAGCTCTTGGTGTTGGGACAGGCACAGGTCACTCTATATTCCCATCAGAAAGAAGAATTAACCACAGGCTCAGCCTGCCCCCCGGAACCAGAACAGGGCCTGAAGCCATCCTGCGCTTTTGCGGCCAGCTCCCAAAAAAGCGAGTTGTAAAATGGAGGTTCAGGGCACTGCAATTCACAAACCTGCAGAGTTATAAATGATAACTCTCGTCCACAAATATATTGAGGGAAGGCAAAGAAGAGGATTTGAAATCAAGGCAGAATTGCAGGAAACAGATTTCAGGAGGTAGATTCGAATCGCCTTTAAAGCACATGAAAAGCGGCAAAACGTTGACAATGATGCCCTTGGCCAAAAAGGGCGTATGCGTTTTTTCCTGAATATATTCAGGAAAAAACGCATACGCCCTTTTTGGCCAACCAAGCAACCTGGAAAGGCAAATCAGCGCTACAGAGAAGTCTCGCTTCCCATCGGTCAAAAGGGCCATGCTGAAAAAAGTGTCAAAACCAGAAATGCAGGACAGGCCATGGAGAAATGGGAGCCTTGCTACACTGATGGGCGGGATGTAAATTGCCAACAGCCACTCTGGAGAAGTGTACGGTGTGTCCTGAAACATCTGAAAAACACAGCTTAGAGAGCATAGGGCACTTCCACTCATGGGGGTATAAATTGGGAAAATGAAAAATCAGCAAGACACAAGCACCCCAAAGTTTAGGGCTGCTCTGTTGACAAGGACCTCCACTTCATTCCACCTTAAATATCCCAGGAAAGAGAAAAATGGATAAAGAAGTTGTGGTCCTTATGTACAATGGAATATCACTCAGCCAGGAAATCAATGTCATAAGGTTAGTAGCAGCATGATGAGTGGATTTAGGTACGACGATTCTAAGTGAAATAAGTCACACAGAAAAGGACACTTCTCATAAGGTATCACTTATAGAGGGAATGTAAAAACCGTTACACTTGAACTGAATTACAAAACAGAACAGAGTCACACATGCAGAAAACACACTATGGCTGCTTAGCGGGAAAGGTGAGGTGGGGTGATACATAAAACAAGGGTATCAAATTAGCTCAGATACCGTTCCATAAACCCAATATGTAGTAGACAAGACCTACTCCTTGCTCAGAGAACTGGACTCAACACGCCCTATTCACCGCACAAGAATATATCTGACTAGTAATAATCTTGAAACCTATGTATTGATATCTCTCTGTTAGTGTGTCAAGTGGGTGTAAAGCGGCATAAACACAGCCGTGAAAAGCAGCTAAACCCCATTATGAAAATAAATTACTTTGAAAAACCCATGAAACAACGACAGTGAAAGAGATAGAAATTCTTACACAATGAGTTCAGGGGCTGTGATGCAACCTGGATTGACCATATCTAGACCCACAGCTGGATGAGACCTAAGGGTGGACACTCTTGGGGCTGAGAGGTTTGGTGAGGTTGGGTGAGCAAACGCAGACCCTTTAAAGTAATACTGCGTGGTACCCATCGCCTGGGTCCCAAATCTCCAGGTTCAAGGGCATCTTCCTACATCAAAAACATGCATGAGAAACCCAGAAGATGGTACACCGTGTGATGGGGAAAGGTTTCTAAAACGCACCTCATTTCTCATCTCCTTGTGCCCGGGTTCGCCATTCCAGCCACTTTACTAGCAATCTCCCTACTTGGAGCATCAGCACCTTTAACCTCCTGTTCCATACAGGTTGCAATCTGTCCTGAGGATAAACGGGAAGACGTGGAACCAACGAGAGACTAGCTCTTGGTTTTGGGACAGGCACAGGTCACTCTATATTCCCATCAGAAAGAAGAATTAACCACAGGCTCAGCCTGCCCCCCGGAACCAGAACAGGGCCTGAAGCCATCCTGCGCTTTTGCGGCCAGCTCCCAAAAAAGCGAGTTGTAAAATGGAGGTTCAGGGCACTGCAATTCACAAACCTGCAGAGTTATAAATGATAACTCTCGTCCACAAATATATTGAGGGAAGGCAAAGAAGAGGATTTGAAATCAAGGCAGAATTGCAGGAAACAGATTTCAGGAGGTAGATTCGAATCGCCTTTAAAGCACATGAAAAGCGGCAAAACGTTGACAATGATGCCCTTGGCCAAAAAGGGCGTATGCGTTTTTTCCTGAATATATTCAGGAAAAAACGCATACGCCCTTTTTGGCCAACCAAGCAACCTGGAAAGGCAAATCAGCGCTACAGAGAAGTCTCGCTTCCCATCGGTCAAAAGGGCCATGCTGAAAAAAGTCTCAAAACCAGAAATGCAGGACAGGCCATGGAGAAATGGGAGCCTTGCTACACTGATGGGCGGGATGTAAATTGCCAACAGCCACTCTGGAGAAGTGTACGGTGTGTCCTGAAACATCTGAAAAACACAGCTTAGAGAGCATAGGGCACTTCCACTCATGGGGGTATAAATTGGGAAAATGAAAAATCAGCAAGACACAAGCACCCCAAAGTTTAGGGCTGCTCTGTTGACAAGGACCTCCACTTCATTCCACCTTAAATATCCCAGGAAAGAGAAAAATGGATAAAGAAGTTGTGGTCCTTATGTACAATGGAATATCACTCAGCCAGGAAATCAATGTCATAAGGTTAGTAGCAGCATGATGAGTGGATTTAGGTACGACGATTCTAAGTGAAATAAGTCACACAGAAAAGGACACTTCTCATAAGGTATCACTTATAGAGGGAATGTAAAAACCGTTACACTTGAACTGAATTACAAAACAGAACAGAGTCACACATGCAGAAAACACACTATGGCTGCTTAGCGGGAAAGGTGAGGTGGGGTGATACATAAAACAAGGGTATCAAATTAGCTCAGATACCGTTCCATAAACCCAATATGTAGTAGACAAGACCTACTCCTTGCTCAGAGAACTGGACTCAACACGCCCTATTCACCGCACAAGAATATATCTGTCTAGTAATAATCTTGAAACCTATGTATTGATATCTCTCTGTTAGTGTGTCAAGTGGGTGTAAAGCGGCATAAACACAGCCGTGAAAAGCAGCTAAACCCCATTATGAAAATAAATTACTTTGAAAAACCCATGAAACAACGACAGTGAAAGAGATAGAAATTCTTACACAATGAGTTCAGGGGCTGTGATGCAACCTGGATTGACCATATCTAGACCCACAGCTGGATGAGACATAAGGGTGGACACTCTTGGGGCTGAGAGGTTTGGTGAGGTTGGGTGAGCAAACGCAGACCCTTTAAAGTAATACTGCGTGGTACCCATCGCATGGGTCCTAAATCTACAGGTTCAAGGGCATCTTCCTACATCGAAAACATGCATGAGAAACCCAGAAGATGGTACACCGTGTGATGGGGAAAGGTTTCTAAAACGCACCTCATTTCTCAACTCCTTGTGCTCGGGTTCGCCATTCCAGCCACTTTACTAGCAATCTCCCTCCTTGGAGCATCATCACCTTTAACCTCCTGTTCCGTACAGGTTGCAATTTGTCCTGAGGATGAACGGGAAGACGTGGAACCAATGAGAGACTAGCTCTTGGTGTTGGGACAGGCACAGGTCACTCTATTTTCCTATCAGGAAGAAGAATTAACCACAGGCTCAGCCTGCCACCCGGAACCAGAACAGGGTCTGAAGCCATCCTGCGCTATTGCGGCCAGCTCCCTAAAAAGCGAGTTGTAAAATGGAGGTTCAGGGCACTGCAATTCACAAAACTGCAGACTTATAAATGATAACTCTCGTCCACAAATATATTGAGGGAAGGCAAAGAAGAGAATTTGAAATCAAGGCAGAATTGCAGGAAACAGATTTCAGGAGGTAGATTCGAATCGCCTTTAAAGCACATGAAAAGCGGCAAAACGTTGACAATGATGCCCTTGGCCAAAAAGGGCGTATGCGTTTTTTCCTGAATATATTCAGGAAAAAACGCATACGCCCTTTTTGGCCAACCAAGCAACCTGGAAAGGCAAATCAGCGCTACAAAGATGTCTCGCTTCCCATCGGTCAAAAGGGCCATGCTGAAAAAAGTGTCAAAACCAGAAATGCAGGACAGGCCATGGAGAAATGGGAGCCTTGCTACACTGATGGGCGGGATGTAAATTGTCAACAGCCACTCTGGAGAAGCGTACGGTGAGTCCTGAAACGTCTAAAAAGCAAAGCTTAGAGAGCATAGGGCACTTCCACTCATGGGGGTATAAATTGGGAAAATGAAAAATCAGCAAGACACAAGCACCCCAAAGTTTAGGGCTGCTCTGTTGACAAGGACCTCCACTTCATTCCACCTTCAATATCCCAGGAAAGAGAAAAATGGATAAAGAAGTTGTGGTCCTTATGTACAATGGAATATCACTCAGCCATGAAATCAATGTCATAAGGCTAGTAGCAGCATGATGAGTGGATTTAGGTACGACGATTCTAAGTGAAATAAGTCACACAGAAAAGGACACTTCTCATAAGGTATCACTGATAGAGGGAATGTAAAAACCGTTACACTTGAACTGAATTACAAAACAGAACAGAGTCACACATGCAGAAAACACACTATGGCTGCTTCACGGGAAAGGTGAGGTGGGGTGATACATAAAACAAGGGTTTCAAATTAGCTCAGATACCGTTCCATAAAACCAATATGTAATAGACAAGACCTACTCCTTGCTCAGAGAACTGGACTCAACACGCCCTACTCACCGCACAAGAATATATCTGACTAGTAATAATCTTAAAACCTATGTATAGATATCTCTCTGTTAGTGTGTCAAGTGGGTGTAAAGCGGCATAAACACAGAAGTGAAAAGCAGCTAAACCCCATTATAAAAATAAATTACTTTGAAAAACCCATGAAACAAAGACAGTGAAAGAGAGCGAAATTCTTACACAATTCGTTCAGGGGCTGTGATGCAACCTGGATTGACCATATCTAGACCCACAGCTGGATGAGACATAAGGGTGGATACTCTTGGGGCTGAGAGGTTTGGTGAGGTTGGGTGAGCAAACGCAGACCCTTTACAGTAATACTGCATGGTACCCATCGCATGGGTCACAAATCTCCAGGTTCAAGGGCATCTTCCTACATCGAAAACATGCATGAGATACCCAGAAGATGGTACACCGTGTGATGGGGAAAGGTTTCTAAAACGCACCTCATTTCTCATCTCCTTGTGGCCGGGTTCGCTATTCCAGCCGCTTTACTAGCAATCTCCCTACTTGGAGCATCAGCACCTTTAACCTCCTGTTCCGTACAGGTTGCAATTTGTCCTGAGGATGAACGGGAAGACGTGGAACCAATGAGAGACTAGCTCTTGGTGTTGGGACAGGCACAGGTCACTCTATTTTCCCATCAGGAAGAAGAATTAACCACAGGCTCATCCTGCCCCCGGAACCAGAACAGGGCCTGAAGGCATCCTGCGCTTTTGCGGCCAGCTCCCTAAAAAGCGAGTTGTAAAATGGAGGTTCAGGGCACTGCAATTCACAAACCTGCAGAGTTATAAATGATAACTCTCGTCCACAAATATATTGAGGGAAGGCAAAGAAGAGGATTTGAAATCAAGGCAGAATTGCAGGAAACAGATTTCAGGAGGTAGATACGAAGCTCCTTTAAAGCACATGAAAAGCGGCAAAACGTTGACAATGATGCCCTTGGCCAAAAAGGGCGTATGCGTTTTTTCCTGAATATATTCAGGAAAAAACGCATACGCCCTTTTTGGCCAACCAAGCAACCTGGAAAGGCAAATCAGCGCTACAAAGATGTCTCGCTTCCCATCGGTCAAAAGGGCCATGCTGAAAAAAGTCTCAAAACCAAAAATGCAGGACAGGCCATGGAGAAATGGGAGCCTTGCTACACTGATGGGCGGGATGTAAATTGTCAACAGCCACTCTGGAGAAGCGTACGGTGAGTCCTGAAACGTCTAAAAAGCAAAGCTTAGAGAGCATAGGGCACTTCCACTCATGGGGGTATAAATTGGGAAAATGAAAAATCAGCAAGACACAAGTACCCCAAAGTTTAGGGCTGCTCTGTTGACAAGGACCTCCACTTCATTCCACCTTCAATATCCCAGGAAAGAGAAAAATGGATAAAGAAGTTGTGGTCCTTATGTACAATGGAATATCACTCAGCCATGAAATCAATGTCATAAGGCTAGTAGCAGCATGATGAGTGGATTTAGGTTCGACGATTCTAAGTGAAATAAGTCACACAGAAAAGGACACTTCTCATAAGGTATCACTGATAGAGGGAATGTAAAAACCGTTACACTTGAACTGAATTACAAAACAGAACAGAGTCACACATGCAGAAAACACACTATGGCTGCTTAACGGGAAAGGTGAGGTGGGGTGATACATAAAACAAGGGTTTCAAATTAGCTCAGATACCGTTCCATAAAACCAATATGTAATAGACAAGACCTACTCCTTGCTCAGAGAACTGGACTCAACACGCCCTATTCACCGCACAAGAATATATCTGACTAGTAATAATCTTAAAACCTATGTATAGATATCTCTCTGTTAGTGTGTCAAGTGGGTGTAAAGCGGCATAAACACAGAAGTGAAAAGCAGCTAAACCCCATTATAAAAATAAATTACTTTGAATAACCCATGAAACAAAGACAGTGAAAGAGAGCGAAATTCTTACACAATTCGTTCAGGGGCTGTGATGCAACCTGGATTGACCATATCTAGACACACAGCTGGATGAGACATAAGGGTGGACACTCTTGGGGCTGAGAGGTTTGGTGAGGTTGGGTGAGCAAACGCAGACCCTTTACAGTAATACTGCGTTGTACCCATCGCATGGGTCACAAATCTCCAGGTTCAAGGGCATCTTCCTACATCGAAAACATGCATGAGATACCCAGAAGATGGTACACCGTGTGATGTGGAAAGGTTTCTAAAACGCACCTCACTTCTCATCTCCTTGTGGCCGGGTTCGCTATTCCAGCCGCTTTACTAGCAATCTCCCTACTTGGAGCATCAGCACCTTTAACCTCCTGTTCTGTACAGGTTGCAATTTGTCCTGAGGATGAACTGGAAGACGTGGAACCAATGAGAGACTAGCTCTTGGTGTTGGGACAGGCACAGGTCACTCTATTTTCCCATCAGGAAGAAGAATTAACCACAGGCTCAGCCTGCCACCCGGAACCAAAACAGGGCCTGAAGCCATCCTGCGCTATTGCGGCCAGCTCTCTAAAAAGCGAGTTGTAAAATGGAGGTTCAGGGCACTACAATTCACAAACCTGCAGACTTATAAATGATAACACTCGTCCACAAATATATTGAGGGAAGGCAAAGAAGAGGATTTGAAATCAAGGCAGAATTGCAGGAAACAGATTTCAGGAGGTAGATTCGAATCGCCTTTAAAGCACATGAAAAGCGGCAAAACGTTGACAATGATGCCCTTGGCCAAAAAGGGCGTATGCATTTTTTCCTGAATATATTCAGGAAAAAACGCATACGCCCTTTTTGGCCAACCAAGCAACCTGGAAAAGCAAATCAGCGCTACAAAGATGTCTCGCTTCCCATCGGTCAAAAGGGCCATGCTGAAAAAAGTGTCAAAACCAGAAATGCAGGACAGGCCATGGAGAAATGGGAGCATTGCTACACTGATGGGCGGGATGTAAATTGTCAACAGCCACTCTGCAGAAGCGTACGGTGAGTCCTGAAACGTCTAAAAAGCAAAGCTTAGAGAGCATAGGGCACTTCCACTCATGGGGGTATAAATTGGGAAAATGAAAAATCAGCAAGACACAAGCACCCCAAAGTTTAGGGCTGCTCTGTTGACAAGGACCTCCACTTCATTCCACCTTCAATATCCCAGGAAAGAGAAAAATGGATAAAGAAGTTGTGGTCCTTATGTACAATGGAATATCACTCAGCCATGAAATCACTGTCATAAGGGTAGTAGCAGCATGATGAGTGGATTTAGGTACGACGACTCTAAGTGAAATAAGTCACACAGAAAAGGACACTTCTCATAAGGTATCACTTATAGAGGGAATGTAAAAACCGTTACACTTGAACTGAATTACAAAACAGAACAGAGTCACACATGCAGAAAACACACTATGGCTGCTTAACGGGAAAGGTGAGGTGGGGTGATACATAAAACAAGGGTTTCAAATTAGCTCAGATACCGTTCCATAAACCCAATATGTAATAGACAAGACCTACTCCTTGCTCAGAGAACTGGACTCAACACGCCCTATTCACCGCACAAGAATATATCTGACTAGTAATAATCTTAAAAGCTATGTATTGATATCTCTCTGGTAGTGTGTCAAGTGGGTAAAAAGCGGCATAAACACAGCAGTGAAAAGCAGCTAAACCCCATTATAAAAATAAATTACTTTGAAAAACCCATGAAACAAAGACAGTGAAAGAGAGAGAAATTCTTACACAATGCGTTCAGGGGCTGTGATGCAACCTGGATTGACCATATCTAGACCCACAGCTGGATGAGACATAAGGGTGGACACTGTTGCGGCTGAGAGGTTTGGTGAGGTTGGGTGAGCAAACGCAGACCCTTTAAAGTAATACTGCGTGGTACCCATCGCATGGGTCCCAAATCTCCAGGTTCAAGGGCATCTTCCTACATCGAAAACATGCATGAGATACCCAGAAGATGGTACACCGTGTGATGGGGAAAGGTTTCTAAAACGCACCTCATTTCTCATCTCCTTGTGCCCGGGTTCGCCATTCCAGCCACTTTACTAGCAATCTCCCTACTTGGAGCATCAGCACCTTTAACCTCCTGTTCCATACAGGTTGCAATCTGTCCTGAGGATAAACGGGAAGACGTGGAACCAACGAGAGACTAGCTCTTGGTGTTGGGACAGGCACAGGTCACTCTATATTCCCATCAGAAAGAAGAATTAACCACAGGCTCAGCCTGCCCCCCGGAACCAGAACAGGGCCTGAAGCCATCCTGCGCTTTTGCGGCCAGCTCCCAAAAAAGCGAGTTGTAAAATGGAGGTTCAGGGCACTGCAATTCACAAACCTGCAGAGTTATAAATGATAACTCTCGTCCACAAATATATTGAGGGAAGGCAAAGAAGAGGATTTGAAATCAAGGCAGAATTGCAGGAAACAGATTTCAGGAGGTAGATTCGAATCGCCTTTAAAGCACATGAAAAGCGGCAAAACGTTGACAATGATGCCCTTGGCCAAAAAGGGCGTATGCGTTTTTTCCTGAATATATTCAGGAAAAAACGCATACGCCCTTTTTGGCCAACCAAGCAACCTGGAAAGGCAAATCAGCGCTACAGAGAAGTCTCGCTTCCCATCGGTCAAAAGGGCCATGCTGAAAAAAGTGTCAAAACCAGAAATGCAGGACAGGCCATGGAGAAATGGGAGCCTTGCTACACTGATGGGCGGGATGTAAATTGCCAACAGCCACTCTGGAGAAGTGTACGGTGTGTCCTGAAACATCTGAAAAACACAGCTTAGAGAGCATAGGGCACTTCCACTCATGGGGGTATAAATTGGGAAAATGAAAAATCAGCAAGACACAAGCACCCCAAAGTTTAGGGCTGCTCTGTTGACAAGGACCTCCACTTCATTCCACCTTAAATATCCCAGGAAAGAGAAAAATGGATAAAGAAGTTGTGGTCCTTATGTACAATGGAATATCACTCAGCCAGGAAATCAATGTCATAAGGTTAGTAGCAGCATGATGAGTGGATTTAGGTACGACGATTCTAAGTGAAATAAGTCACACAGAAAAGGACACTTCTCATAAGGTATCACTTATAGAGGGAATGTAAAAACCGTTACACTTGAACTGAATTACAAAACAGAACAGAGTCACACATGCAGAAAACACACTATGGCTGCTTAGCGGGAAAGGTGAGGTGGGGTGATACATAAAACAAGGGTATCAAATTAGCTCAGATACCGTTCCATAAACCCAATATGTAGTAGACAAGACCTACTCCTTGCTCAGAGAACTGGACTCAACACGCCCTATTCACCGCACAAGAATATATCTGACTAGTAATAATCTTGAAACCTATGTATTGATATCTCTCTGTTAGTGTGTCAAGTGGGTGTAAAGCGGCATAAACACAGCCGTGAAAAGCAGCTAAACCCCATTATGAAAATAAATTACTTTGAAAAACCCATGAAACAACGACAGTGAAAGAGATAGAAATTCTTACACAATGAGTTCAGGGGCTGTGATGCAACCTGGATTGACCATATCTAGACCCACAGCTGGATGAGACCTAAGGGTGGACACTCTTGGGGCTGAGAGGTTTGGTGAGGTTGGGTGAGCAAACGCAGACCCTTTAAAGTAATACTGCGTGGTACCCATCGCCTGGGTCCCAAATCTCCAGGTTCAAGGGCATCTTCCTACATCAAAAACATGCATGAGAAACCCAGAAGATGGTACACCGTGTGATGGGGAAAGGTTTCTAAAACGCACCTCATTTCTCATCTCCTTGTGCCCGGGTTCGCCATTCCAGCCACTTTACTAGCAATCTCCCTACTTGGAGCATCAGCACCTTTAACCTCCTGTTCCATACAGGTTGCAATCTGTCCTGAGGATAAACGGGAAGACGTGGAACCAACGAGAGACTAGCTCTTGGTGTTGGGACAGGCACAGGTCACTCTATATTCCCATCAGAAAGAAGAATTAACCACAGGCTCAGCCTGCCCCCCGGAACCAGAACAGGGCCTGAAGCCATCCTGCGCTTTTGCGGCCAGCTCCCAAAAAAGCGAGTTGTAAAATGGAGGTTCAGGGCACTGCAATTCACAAACCTGCAGAGTTATAAATGATAACTCTCGTCCACAAATATATTGAGGGAAGGCAAAGAAGAGGATTTGAAATCAAGGCAGAATTGCAGGAAACAGATTTCAGGAGGTAGATTCGAATCGCCTTTAAAGCACATGAAAAGCGGCAAAACGTTGACAATGATGCCCTTGGCCAAAAAGGGCGTATGCGTTTTTTCCTGAATATATTCAGGAAAAAACGCATACGCCCTTTTTGGCCAACCAAGCAACCTGGAAAGGCAAATCAGCGCTACAGAGAAGTCTCGCTTCCCATCGGTCAAAAGGGCCATGCTGAAAAAAGTCTCAAAACCAGAAATGCAGGACAGGCCATGGAGAAATGGGAGCCTTGCTACACTGATGGGCGGGATGTAAATTGCCAACAGCCACTCTGGAGAAGTGTACGGTGTGTCCTGAAACATCTGAAAAACACAGCTTAGAGAGCATAGGGCACTTCCACTCATGGGGGTATAAATTGGGAAAATGAAAAATCAGCAAGACACAAGCACCCCAAAGTTTAGGGCTGCTCTGTTGACAAGGACCTCCACTTCATTCCACCTTAAATATCCCAGGAAAGAGAAAAATGGATAAAGAAGTTGTGGTCCTTATGTACAATGGAATATCACTCAGCCAGGAAATCAATGTCATAAGGTTAGTAGCAGCATGATGAGTGGATTTAGGTACGACGATTCTAAGTGAAATAAGTCACACAGAAAAGGACACTTCTCATAAGGTATCACTTATAGAGGGAATGTAAAAACCGTTACACTTGAACTGAATTACAAAACAGAACAGAGTCACACATGCAGAAAACACACTATGGCTGCTTAGCGGGAAAGGTGAGGTGGGGTGATACATAAAACAAGGGTATCAAATTAGCTCAGATACCGTTCCATAAACCCAATATGTAGTAGACAAGACCTACTCCTTGCTCAGAGAACTGGACTCAACACGCCCTATTCACCGCACAAGAATATATCTGTCTAGTAATAATCTTGAAACCTATGTATTGATATCTCTCTGTTAGTGTGTCAAGTGGGTGTAAAGCGGCATAAACACAGCCGTGAAAAGCAGCTAAACCCCATTATGAAAATAAATTACTTTGAAAAACCCATGAAACAACGACAGTGAAAGAGATAGAAATTCTTACACAATGAGTTCAGGGGCTGTGATGCAACCTGGATTGACCATATCTAGACCCACAGCTGGATGAGACATAAGGGTGGACACTCTTGGGGCTGAGAGGTTTGGTGAGGTTGGGTGAGCAAACGCAGACCCTTTAAAGTAATACTGCGTGGTACCCATCGCATGGGTCCTAAATCTACAGGTTCAAGGGCATCTTCCTACATCGAAAACATGCATGAGAAACCCAGAAGATGGTACACCGTGTGATGGGGAAAGGTTTCTAAAACGCACCTCATTTCTCAACTCCTTGTGCTCGGGTTCGCCATTCCAGCCACTTTACTAGCAATCTCCCTCCTTGGAGCATCATCACCTTTAACCTCCTGTTCCGTACAGGTTGCAATTTGTCCTGAGGATGAACGGGAAGACGTGGAACCAATGAGAGACTAGCTCTTGGTGTTGGGACAGGCACAGGTCACTCTATTTTCCTATCAGGAAGAAGAATTAACCACAGGCTCAGCCTGCCACCCGGAACCAGAACAGGGTCTGAAGCCATCCTGCGCTATTGCGGCCAGCTCCCTAAAAAGCGAGTTGTAAAATGGAGGTTCAGGGCACTGCAATTCACAAAACTGCAGACTTATAAATGATAACTCTCGTCCACAAATATATTGAGGGAAGGCAAAGAAGAGAATTTGAAATCAAGGCAGAATTGCAGGAAACAGATTTCAGGAGGTAGATTCGAATCGCCTTTAAAGCACATGAAAAGCGGCAAAACGTTGACAATGATGCCCTTGGCCAAAAAGGGCGTATGCGTTTTTTCCTGAATATATTCAGGAAAAAACGCATACGCCCTTTTTGGCCAACCAAGCAACCTGGAAAGGCAAATCAGCGCTACAAAGATGTCTCGCTTCCCATCGGTCAAAAGGGCCATGCTGAAAAAAGTGTCAAAACCAGAAATGCAGGACAGGCCATGGAGAAATGGGAGCCTTGCTACACTGATGGGCGGGATGTAAATTGTCAACAGCCACTCTGGAGAAGCGTACGGTGAGTCCTGAAACGTCTAAAAAGCAAAGCTTAGAGAGCATAGGGCACTTCCACTCATGGGGGTATAAATTGGGAAAATGAAAAATCAGCAAGACACAAGCACCCCAAAGTTTAGGGCTGCTCTGTTGACAAGGACCTCCACTTCATTCCACCTTCAATATCCCAGGAAAGAGAAAAATGGATAAAGAAGTTGTGGTCCTTATGTACAATGGAATATCACTCAGCCATGAAATCAATGTCATAAGGCTAGTAGCAGCATGATGAGTGGATTTAGGTACGACGATTCTAAGTGAAATAAGTCACACAGAAAAGGACACTTCTCATAAGGTATCACTGATAGAGGGAATGTAAAAACCGTTACACTTGAACTGAATTACAAAACAGAACAGAGTCACACATGCAGAAAACACACTATGGCTGCTTCACGGGAAAGGTGAGGTGGGGTGATACATAAAACAAGGGTTTCAAATTAGCTCAGATACCGTTCCATAAAACCAATATGTAATAGACAAGACCTACTCCTTGCTCAGAGAACTGGACTCAACACGCCCTACTCACCGCACAAGAATATATCTGACTAGTAATAATCTTAAAACCTATGTATAGATATCTCTCTGTTAGTGTGTCAAGTGGGTGTAAAGCGGCATAAACACAGAAGTGAAAAGCAGCTAAACCCCATTATAAAAATAAATTACTTTGAAAAACCCATGAAACAAAGACAGTGAAAGAGAGCGAAATTCTTACACAATTCGTTCAGGGGCTGTGATGCAACCTGGATTGACCATATCTAGACCCACAGCTGGATGAGACATAAGGGTGGATACTCTTGGGGCTGAGAGGTTTGGTGAGGTTGGGTGAGCAAACGCAGACCCTTTACAGTAATACTGCATGGTACCCATCGCATGGGTCACAAATCTCCAGGTTCAAGGGCATCTTCCTACATCGAAAACATGCATGAGATACCCAGAAGATGGTACACCGTGTGATGGGGAAAGGTTTCTAAAACGCACCTCATTTCTCATCTCCTTGTGGCCGGGTTCGCTATTCCAGCCGCTTTACTAGCAATCTCCCTACTTGGAGCATCAGCACCTTTAACCTCCTGTTCCGTACAGGTTGCAATTTGTCCTGAGGATGAACGGGAAGACGTGGAACCAATGAGAGACTAGCTCTTGGTGTTGGGACAGGCACAGGTCACTCTATTTTCCCATCAGGAAGAAGAATTAACCACAGGCTCATCCTGCCCCCGGAACCAGAACAGGGCCTGAAGGCATCCTGCGCTTTTGCGGCCAGCTCCCTAAAAAGCGAGTTGTAAAATGGAGGTTCAGGGCACTGCAATTCACAAACCTGCAGAGTTATAAATGATAACTCTCGTCCACAAATATATTGAGGGAAGGCAAAGAAGAGGATTTGAAATCAAGGCAGAATTGCAGGAAACAGATTTCAGGAGGTAGATACGAAGCTCCTTTAAAGCACATGAAAAGCGGCAAAACGTTGACAATGATGCCCTTGGCCAAAAAGGGCGTATGCGTTTTTTCCTGAATATATTCAGGAAAAAACGCATACGCCCTTTTTGGCCAACCAAGCAACCTGGAAAGGCAAATCAGCGCTACAAAGATGTCTCGCTTCCCATCGGTCAAAAGGGCCATGCTGAAAAAAGTCTCAAAACCAAAAATGCAGGACAGGCCATGGAGAAATGGGAGCCTTGCTACACTGATGGGCGGGATGTAAATTGTCAACAGCCACTCTGGAGAAGCGTACGGTGAGTCCTGAAACGTCTAAAAAGCAAAGCTTAGAGAGCATAGGGCACTTCCACTCATGGGGGTATAAATTGGGAAAATGAAAAATCAGCAAGACACAAGTACCCCAAAGTTTAGGGCTGCTCTGTTGACAAGGACCTCCACTTCATTCCACCTTCAATATCCCAGGAAAGAGAAAAATGGATAAAGAAGTTGTGGTCCTTATGTACAATGGAATATCACTCAGCCATGAAATCAATGTCATAAGGCTAGTAGCAGCATGATGAGTGGATTTAGGTTCGACGATTCTAAGTGAAATAAGTCACACAGAAAAGGACACTTCTCATAAGGTATCACTGATAGAGGGAATGTAAAAACCGTTACACTTGAACTGAATTACAAAACAGAACAGAGTCACACATGCAGAAAACACACTATGGCTGCTTAACGGGAAAGGTGAGGTGGGGTGATACATAAAACAAGGGTTTCAAATTAGCTCAGATACCGTTCCATAAAACCAATATGTAATAGACAAGACCTACTCCTTGCTCAGAGAACTGGACTCAACACGCCCTATTCACCGCACAAGAATATATCTGACTAGTAATAATCTTAAAACCTATGTATAGATATCTCTCTGTTAGTGTGTCAAGTGGGTGTAAAGCGGCATAAACACAGAAGTGAAAAGCAGCTAAACCCCATTATAAAAATAAATTACTTTGAATAACCCATGAAACAAAGACAGTGAAAGAGAGCGAAATTCTTACACAATTCGTTCAGGGGCTGTGATGCAACCTGGATTGACCATATCTAGACACACAGCTGGATGAGACATAAGGGTGGACACTCTTGGGGCTGAGAGGTTTGGTGAGGTTGGGTGAGCAAACGCAGACCCTTTACAGTAATACTGCGTTGTACCCATCGCATGGGTCACAAATCTCCAGGTTCAAGGGCATCTTCCTACATCGAAAACATGCATGAGATACCCAGAAGATGGTACACCGTGTGATGTGGAAAGGTTTCTAAAACGCACCTCACTTCTCATCTCCTTGTGGCCGGGTTCGCTATTCCAGCCGCTTTACTAGCAATCTCCCTACTTGGAGCATCAGCACCTTTAACCTCCTGTTCTGTACAGGTTGCAATTTGTCCTGAGGATGAACTGGAAGACGTGGAACCAATGAGAGACTAGCTCTTGGTGTTGGGACAGGCACAGGTCACTCTATTTTCCCATCAGGAAGAAGAATTAACCACAGGCTCAGCCTGCCACCCGGAACCAAAACAGGGCCTGAAGCCATCCTGCGCTATTGCGGCCAGCTCTCTAAAAAGCGAGTTGTAAAATGGAGGTTCAGGGCACTACAATTCACAAACCTGCAGACTTATAAATGATAACACTCGTCCACAAATATATTGAGGGAAGGCAAAGAAGAGGATTTGAAATCAAGGCAGAATTGCAGGAAACAGATTTCAGGAGGTAGATTCGAATCGCCTTTAAAGCACATGAAAAGCGGCAAAACGTTGACAATGATGCCCTTGGCCAAAAAGGGCGTATGCATTTTTTCCTGAATATATTCAGGAAAAAACGCATACGCCCTTTTTGGCCAACCAAGCAACCTGGAAAAGCAAATCAGCGCTACAAAGATGTCTCGCTTCCCATCGGTCAAAAGGGCCATGCTGAAAAAAGTGTCAAAACCAGAAATGCAGGACAGGCCATGGAGAAATGGGAGCATTGCTACACTGATGGGCGGGATGTAAATTGTCAACAGCCACTCTGCAGAAGCGTACGGTGAGTCCTGAAACGTCTAAAAAGCAAAGCTTAGAGAGCATAGGGCACTTCCACTCATGGGGGTATAAATTGGGAAAATGAAAAATCAGCAAGACACAAGCACCCCAAAGTTTAGGGCTGCTCTGTTGACAAGGACCTCCACTTCATTCCACCTTCAATATCCCAGGAAAGAGAAAAATGGATAAAGAAGTTGTGGTCCTTATGTACAATGGAATATCACTCAGCCATGAAATCACTGTCATAAGGGTAGTAGCAGCATGATGAGTGGATTTAGGTACGACGACTCTAAGTGAAATAAGTCACACAGAAAAGGACACTTCTCATAAGGTATCACTTATAGAGGGAATGTAAAAACCGTTACACTTGAACTGAATTACAAAACAGAACAGAGTCACACATGCAGAAAACACACTATGGCTGCTTAACGGGAAAGGTGAGGTGGGGTGATACATAAAACAAGGGTTTCAAATTAGCTCAGATACCGTTCCATAAACCCAATATGTAATAGACAAGACCTACTCCTTGCTCAGAGAACTGGACTCAACACGCCCTATTCACCGCACAAGAATATATCTGACTAGTAATAATCTTAAAAGCTATGTATTGATATCTCTCTGGTAGTGTGTCAAGTGGGTAAAAAGCGGCATAAACACAGCAGTGAAAAGCAGCTAAACCCCATTATAAAAATAAATTACTTTGAAAAACCCATGAAACAAAGACAGTGAAAGAGAGAGAAATTCTTACACAATGCGTTCAGGGGCTGTGAT
Organism: Balaenoptera borealis; assembly: GCF_965194805.1. NCBI lineage: Eukaryota > Metazoa > Chordata > Mammalia > Artiodactyla > Balaenopteridae > Balaenoptera > Balaenoptera borealis. Next base: position 179,251 of record NW_028123622.1, read on the forward strand.
GCAACCTGGATTGACCATATCTAGACCCACAGCTGGATGAGACATAAGGGTGGACACTGTTGCGGCTGAGAGGTTTGGTGAGGTTGGGTGAGCAAACGCAGACCCTTTAAAGTAATACTGCGTGGTACCCATCGCATGGGTCCCAAATCTCCAGGTTCAAGGGCATCTTCCTACATCGAAAACATGCATGAGATACCCAGAAGATGGTACACCGTGTGATGGGGAAAGGTTTCTAAAACGCACCTCATTTCTCATCTGCTTGTGCCCGGGTTCGCCATTCCAGCCACTTTACTAGCAATCTCCCTCCTTGGAGCATCAGCACCTTTAACTTCCTGTTCCGTACAGGTTGCAATTTGTACTGAGGATGAACGGGAATACGTGGAACCAATGAAAGACTAGCTCTTGGTGTTGGGACAGGCACAGGTCACTCTATTTTCCCATCAGGAAGAAAAATTAACCATAGGCTCAGCCTGCCCCCCGGAACCAGAACAGGGCCTGAAGCCATCCTGCGCTTTTGCGGCCAGCTCCCTAAAAAGCGAGTTATAAAATGGAGGTTAAGGGCACTGCAATTCACAAACCTGCAGACTTATAAATGATAACTCTCATCCACAAATATATTGAGGGAAGGCAAAGAAGAGGATTTGAAATCAAGGCAGAATTGCAGGAAACAGATTTCAGGAGGTAGATTCGAATCGCCTTTAAAGCACATGAAAAGCGGCAAAACGTTGACAATGATGCCCTTGGCCAAAAAGGGCGTATGCGTTTTTTCCTGAATATATTCAGGAAAAAACGCATACGCCCTTTTTGGCCAACCAAGCAACCTGGAAAGGCAAATCAGCGCTACAAAGATGTCTCGCTTCCCATCGGTCAAAAGGGCCATGCTGAAAAAAGTGTCAAAACCAGAAACGCAGGACAGGCCATGGAGAAATGGGAGCCTTGCTACACTGATGGGCGGGATGTAAATTGTCAACAGCCACTCTGGAGAAGTGTACGGTGAATCCTGAAACGTCTAAAAAGCAAAGCTTAGAGAGCATAGGGCACTTCCACTCATGGGGGTATAAATTGGGAAAATGAAAAATCAGCAAGACACAAGCACCCCAAAGTTTAGGGCTGCTCTGTTGACAAGGACCTCCACTTCATTCCACCTTCAATATCCCAGGAAAGAGAAAAATGGATAAAGAAGTTGTGGTCCTTATGTACAATGGAATATCACTCAGCCGTGAAATCAATGTCATAAGGCTAGTAGCAGGATGATGAGTGGATTTAGGTACGACGACTCTAAGTGAAATAAGTCACACAGAAAAGGACACTTCTCAGAAGGTATCACTTATAGAGGGAATGTAAAAACCGTTACACTTGAACTGAATTACAAAACAGAACAGAGTCACACATGCAGAAAACACACTATGGCTGCTTAACGGGAAAGGTGAGGTGGGGTGATACATAAAACAAGGGTTTCAAATTAGCTCAGATACCGTTCCATAAACCCAATATGTAATAGACAAGACCTACTCCTTGCTCAGAGAACTGGACTCAACACGCCCTATTCACCGCACAAGAATATATCTGACTAGTAATAATCTTAAAAGCTATGTATTGATATCTCTCTGTTAGTGTGTCAAGTGGGTGTAAAGCGGCATAAACACAGCAGTGAAAAGCAGCTAAACCCCATTATAAAAATAAATTACTTTGAAAAACCCATGAAACAAAGACAGTGAAAGAGAGCGAAATTCTTACACAATGCGTTCAGGGGCTGTGATGCAACCTGGATTAACCATATCTAGACCCACAGCTGGATGAGACATAAGGGTGAACACTGTTGCGGCTGAGAGGTTTGGTGAGGTTGGGTGAGCAAACGCAGACCCTTTAAAGTAATACTGCGTGGTACCCATCGCATGGGTCCCAAATCTCTAGGTTCAAGGGAATCTTCCTACATCGAAAACATGCATGAGAAACCCAGAAGATGGTACACCGTGTGATGGGGAAAGGTTTCTAAAACGCACCTCATTTCTCATCTCCTTGTGCTCGGGTTCGCCATTCCAGCCACTTTACTAGCAATCTCCCTCCTTGGAGCATCATCACCTTTAACCTCCTGTTCCGTACAGGTTGCAATTTGTCCTGAGGATGAACGGGAAGACGTGAAACCAATGAGAGACTATCTCTTGGTGTTGGGACAGGCACAGGTCACTCTATTTTCCCATCAGGAAGAAGAATTAACCACAGGCTCAGCCTGCCCCCGGAACAAGTACAGGGCCTGAAGCCATCGTGCGCTTTTGCGGCCATCTCCCAAAAACGCGAGTTGTAAAATGGAGGTTCAGGGCACTGCAATTCACAAACCTGCAGAGTTATAAATGATAACTCTCGCCCACAAATATATTGAGGGAAGGCAAAGAAGAGGATTTGAAATCAAGGCAGAATTGCAGGAAACAGATTTCAGGAGGTAGATTCGAATCGCCTTTAAAGCACATGAAAAGCGGCAAAACGTTGACAATGATGCCCTTGGCCAAAAAGGGCGTATGCGTTTTTTCCTGAATATATTCAGGAAAAAACGCATACGCCCTTTTTGGCCAACCAAGCAACCTGGAAAGGCAAATCAGCGCTACAAAGATGTCTCGCTTCCCATCGGTCAAAAGGGCCATGCTGAAAAAAGTCTCAAAACCAGAAATGCAGGACAGGCCATGGAGAAATGGGAGCCTTGCTACACTGATGGGCGGGATGTAAATTGTCAACAGCCACTCTGGAGAAGCGTACGGTGAGTCCTGAAACGTCTAAAAAGCAAAGCTTAGAGAGCATAGGGCACTTCCACTCATGGGGGTATAAATTGGGAAAATTAAAAATCAGCAAGACACAAGCACCCCAAAGTTTAGGGCTGCTCTGTTGACAAGGACCTCCACTTCATTCCACCTTCAATATCCCAGGAAAGAGAAAAATGGATAAAGAAGTTGTGGTCCTTATGTACAATGGAATATCACTCAGCCATGAAATCAATGTCATAAGGCTAGTAGCAGCATGATGAGTGGATTTAGGTACGACGATTCTAAGTGAAATAAGTCACACAGAAAAGGACACTTCTCATAAGGTATCACTGATAGAGGGAATGTAAAAACCGTTACACTTGAACTGAATTACAAAACAGAACAGAGTCACACATGCAGAAAACACACTATGGCTGCTTCACGGGAAAGGTGAGGTGGGGTGATACATAAAACAAGGGTTTCAAATTAGCTCAGATACCGTTCCATAAAACCAATATGTAATAGACAAGACCTACTCCTTGCTCAGAGAACTGGACTCAACACGCCCTATTCACCGCACAAGAATATATCTGACTAGTAATAATCTTAAAACCTATGTATAGATATCTCTCTGTTAGTGTGTCAAGTGGGTGTAAAGCGGCATAAACACAGAAGTGAAAAGCAGCTAAACCCCATTATAAAAATAAATTACTTTGAATAACCCATGAAACAAAGACAGTGAAAGAGAGCGAAATTCTTACACAATTCGTTCAGGGGCTGTGATGCAACCTGGATTGACCATATCTAGACACACAGCTGGATGAGACATAAGGGTGGACACTCTTGGGGCTGAGAGGTTTGGTGAGGTTGGGTGAGCAAACGCAGACCCTTTAAAGTAATACTGTGTGGTACCCATCGCATGGGTCCCAAATCTCCAGGTTCAAGGGCATCTTCCTACATCGAAAACATGCATGAGAAACCCAGAAGATGGTACACCGTGTGATGGGGAAAGGTTTCTAAAACGCACCTCATTTCTCATCTCCTTGTGCTCGGGTTCGCCATTCCAGCCACTTTACTAGCAATCTCCCTCCTTGGAGCATCATCACCTTTAACCTCCTGTTCCGTACAGGTTGCAATTTGTCCTGAGGATGAACGGGAAGACGTGGAACCAATGAGAGACTAGCTCTTGGTGTTGGCACAGGCACAGGTCACTCTATTTTCCCATCAGGAAGAAGAATTAACCACAGGCTCAGCCTGTCCCCCGGAACAAGAACAGGGCCTGAAGCCATCCTGCGCTTTTGCGGCCATCTCCCAAAAACGCGAGTTGTAAAATGGAGGTTCAGGGCACTGCAATTCACAAACCTGCAGAGTTATTAATGATAACTCTCGTCCACAAATATATTGAGGGAAGGCAACGAAGAGGATTTGAAATCAAGGCAGAATTGCAGGAAACAGATTTCAGGAGGTAGATTCGAATCGCCTTTAAAGCACATGAAAAGCGGCAAAACGTTGACAATGATGCCCTTGGCCAAAAAGGGCGTATGCGTTTTTTCCTGAATATATTCAGGAAAAAACGCATACGCCCTTTTTGGCCAACCAAGCAACCTGGAAAGGCAAATCAGCGCTACAAAGATGTCTCGCTTCCCATCGGTCAAAAGGGCCATGCTGAAAAAAGTGTCAAAACCAGAAATGCAGGACAGGCCATGGAGAAATGGGAGCCTTGCTACACTGATGGGCGGGATGTAAATTGTCAACAGCCACTCTGGAGAAGCGTACGGTGAGTCCTGAAACGTCTAAAAAGCAAAGCTTAGAGAGCATAGGGCACTTCCACTCATGGAGGTATAAATTGGGAAAATTAAAAATCAGCAAGACACAAGCACCCCAAAGTTTAGGGCTGCTCTGTTGACAAGGACCTCCACTTCATTCCACCTTCAATATCCCAGGAAAGAGAAAAATGGATAAAGAAGTTGTGGTCCTTATGTACAATGGAATATCACTCAGCCATGAAATCACTGTCATAAGGCTAGTAGCAGCATGATGAGTGGATTTAGGTACGACGATTCTAAGTGAAATAAGTCACACAGAAAAGGACACTTCTCATAAGGTATCACTGATAGAGGGAATGTAAAAACCGTTACACTTGAACTGAATTACAAAACAGAACAGAGTCACACATGCAGAAAACACACTATGGCTGCTTCACGGGAAAGGTGAGGTGGGGTGATACATAAAACAAGGGTTTCAAATTAGCTCAGATACCGTTCCATAAAACCAATATGTAATAGACAAGACCTACTCCTTGCTCAGAGAACTGGACTCAACACGCCCTATTCACCGCACAAGAATATATCTGACTAGTAATAATCTTAAAACCTATGTATAGATATCTCTCTGTTAGTGTGTCAAGTGGGTGTAAAGCGGCATAAACACAGAAGTGAAAAGCAGCTAAACCCCATTATAAAAATAAATTACTTTGAATAACCCATGAAACAAAGACAGTGAAAGAGAGCGAAATACTTACACAATTCGTTCAGGGGCTGTGATGCAACCTGGATTGACCATATCTAGACACACAGCTGGATGAGACATAAGGGTGGACACTCTTGGGGCTGAGAGGTTTGGTGAGGTTGGGTGAGCAAACGCAGACCCTTTAAAGTAATACTGTGTGGTACCCATCGCATGGGTCCCAAATCTCCAGGTTCAAGGGCATCTTCCTACATCGAAAACATGCATGAGAAACCCAGAAGATGGTACACCGTGTTATGGGGAAAGGTTTCTAAAACGCACCTCATTTCTCATCTCCTTGTGCTCGGGTTCGCCATTCCAGCCACTTTACTAGCAATCTCCCTCCTTGGAGCATCATCACCTTTAACCTCCTGTTCCGAACAGGTTGCAATTTGTCCTGAGGATGAACGGGAAGACGTGGAACCAATGAGAGACTAGCTCTTGGTGTTGGCACAGGCACAGGTCACTCTATTTTCCCATCAGGAAGAAGAATTAACCACAGGCTCAGCCTGTCCCCCGGAACAAGAACAGGGCCTGAAGCCATCCTGCGCTTTTGCGGCCATCTCCCTAAAAAGCGAGTTGTAAAATGGAGGTTCAGGGCACTGCAATTCACAAACCTGCAGAGTTATAAATGATAACTCTCATCCACAAATATATTGAGGGAAGGCAAAGAAGAGGATTTGAAATCAAGGCAGAATTGCAGGAAACAGATTTCAGGAGGTAGGTTCGAATCGCCTTTAAAGCACATGAAAAGCGGCAAAACGTTGACAATGATGCCCTTGGCCAAAAAGGGCGTATGCGTTTTTTCCTGAATATATTCAGGAAAAAACGCATACGCCCTTTTTGGCCAACCAAGCAACCTGGAAAGGCAAATCAGCGCTACAAAGATGTCTCGCTTCCCATCGGTCAAAAGGGCCATGCTGAAAAAAGTGTCAAAACCAGAAATGCAGGACAGGCCATGGAGAAATGGGAGCATTGCTACACTGATGGGCGGGATGTAAATTGTCAACAGCCACTCTGCAGAAGCGTACGGTGAGTCCTGAAACGTCTAAAAAGCAAAGCTTAGAGAGCATAGGGCACTTCCACTCATGGGGGTATAAATTGGGAAAATTAAAAATCAGCAAGACACAAGCACCCCAAAGTTTAGGGCTGCTCTGTTGACAAGGACCTCCACTTCATTCCACCTTCAATATCCCAGGAAAGAGAAAAATGGATAAAGAAGTTGTGGTCCTTATGTACAATGGAAAATCACTCAGCCATGAAATCACTGTCATAAGGGTAGTAGCAGCATGATGAGTGGATTTAGGTACGACGACTCTAAGTGAAATAAGTCACACAGAAAAGGACACTTCTCATAAGGTATCACTTATAGAGGGAATGTAAAAACCGTTACACTTGAACTGAATTACAAAACAGAACAGAGTCACACATGCAGAAAACACACTATGGCTGCTTAACGGGAAAGGTGAGGTGGGGTGATACATAAAACAAGGGTTTCAAATTAGCTCAGATACCGTTCCATAAACCCAATATGTAATAGACAAGACCTACTCCTTGCTCAGAGAACTGGACTCAACACGCCCTATTCACCGCACAAGAATATATCTGACTAGTAATAATCTTAAAACCTATGTATTGATATGTCTCTGTTAGTGTGTCAAGTGGGTAAAAAGCGGCATAAACACAGCAGTGAAAAGCAGCTAAACCCCATTATAAAAATAAATTACTTTGAAAAACCCATGAAACAAAGACAGTGAAAGAGAGAGAAATTCTTACACAATGCGTTCAGGGGCTGTGATGCAACCTGGATTGACCATATCTAGACCCACAGCTGGATGAGACATAAGGGTGGACACTGTTGCGGCTGAGAGGTTTGGTGAGGTTGGGTGAGCAAACGCAGACCCTTTAAAGTAATACTGCGTGGTACCCATCGCATGGGTCCCAAATCTCCAGGTTCAAGGGCATCTTCCTACATCGAAAACATGCATGAGATACCCAGAAGATGGTACACCGTGTGATGGGGAAAGGTTTCTAAAACGCACCTCATTTCTCATCTGCTTGTGCCCGGGTTCGCCATTCCAGCCACTTTACTAGCAATCTCCCTCCTTGGAGCATCAGCACCTTTAACTTCCTGTTCCGTACAGGTTGCAATTTGTACTGAGGATGAACGGGAATACGTGGAACCAATGAAAGACTAGCTCTTGGTGTTGGGACAGGCACAGGTCACTCTATTTTCCCATCAGGAAGAAAAATTAACCATAGGCTCAGCCTGCCCCCCGGAACCAGAACAGGGCCTGAAGCCATCCTGCGCTTTTGCGGCCAGCTCCCTAAAAAGCGAGTTGTAAAATGGAGGTTCAGGGCACTGCAATTCACAAACCTGCAGACTTATAAATGATAACTCTCATCCACAAATATATTGAGGGAAGGCAAAGAAGAGGATTTGAAATCAAGGCAGAATTGCAGGAAACAGATTTCAGGAGGTAGATTCGAATCGCCTTTAAAGCACATGAAAAGCGGCAAAACGTTGACAATGATGCCCTTGGCCAAAAAGGGCGTATGCGTTTTTTCCTGAATATATTCAGGAAAAAACGCATACGCCCTTTTTGGCCAACCAAGCAACCTGGAAAGGCAAATCAGCGCTACAAAGATGTCTCGCTTCCCATCGGTCAAAAGGGCCATGCTGAAAAAAGTGTCAAAACCAGAAACGCAGGACAGGCCATGGAGAAATGGGAGCCTTGCTACACTGATGGGCGGGATGTAAATTGTCAACAGCCACTCTGGAGAAGTGTACGGTGAATCCTGAAACGTCTAAAAAGCAAAGCTTAGAGAGCATAGGGCACTTCCACTCATGGGGGTATAAATTGGGAAAATGAAAAATCAGCAAGACACAAGCACCCCAAAGTTTAGGGCTGCTCTGTTGACAAGGACCTCCACTTCATTCCACCTTCAATATCCCAGGAAAGAGAAAAATGGATAAAGAAGTTGTGGTCCTTATGTACAATGGAATATCACTCAGCCGTGAAATCAATGTCATAAGGCTAGTAGCAGGATGATGAGTGGATTTAGGTACGCCGACTCTAAGTGAAATAAGTCACACAGAAAAGGACACTTCTCAGAAGGTATCACTTATAGAGGGAATGTAAAAACCGTTACACTTGAACTGAATTACAAAACAGAACAGAGTCACACATGCAGAAAACACACTATGGCTGCTTAACGGGAAAGGTGAGGTGGGGTGATACATAAAACAAGGGTTTCAAATTAGCTCAGATACCGTTCCATAAACCCAATATGTAATAGACAAGACCTACTCCTTGCTCAGAGAACTGGACTCAACACGCCCTATTCACCGCACAAGAATATATCTGACTAGTAATAATCTTAAAACCTATGTATTGATATCTCTCTGTTAGTGTGTCAAGTGGGTGTAAAGCGGCATAAACACAGCAGTGAAAAGCAGCTAAACCCCATTATAAAAATAAATTACTTTGAAAAACCCATGAAACAAAGACAGTGAAAGAGAGCGAAATTTTTACACAATGCGTTCAGGGGCTGTGATGCAACCTGGATTGACCATATCTAGACCCACAGCTGGATGAGACATAAGGGTGAACACTGTTGCGGCTGAGAGGTTTGGTGAGGTTTGGTGAGCAAACGCAGACCCTTTAAAGTAATACTGCGTGGTACCCATCGCATGGGTCCCAAATCTCTAGGTTCAAGGGAATCTTCCTACATCGAAAACATGCATGAGAAACCCAGAAGATGGTACACCGTGTGATGGGGAAAGGTTTCTAAAACGCACCTCATTTCTCATCTCCTTGTGCTCGGGTTCGCCATTCCAGCCACTTTACCAGCAATCTCCCTCCTTGGAGCATCATCACCTTTAACCTCCTGTTCCGTACAGGTTGCAATTTGTCCTGAGGATGAACGGGAAGACGTGAAACAAATGAGAGACTATCTCTTGGTGTTGGGACAGGCACAGGTTACTATATTTTCCCATCAGGAAGAAAAATTAACCACAGGCTGAGCCTGCCCCCGGAACAAGAACAGGGCCTGAAGCCATCGTGCGCTTTTGCGGCCATCTCCCAAAAACGCGAGTTGTAAAATGGAGGTTCAGGGCACTGCAATTCACAAACCTGCAGAGTTATAAATGATAACTCTCGTCCACAAATATATTGAGGGAAGGCAAAGAAGAGGATTTGAAATCAAGGCAGAATTGCAGGAAACAGATTTCAGGAGGTAGATTCGAATCGCCTTTAAAGCACATGAAAAGCGGCAAAACGTTGACAATGATGCCCTTGGCCAAAAAGGGCGTATGCGTTTTTTCCTGAATATATTCAGGAAAAAACGCATAAGCCCTTTTTGGCCAACCAAGCAACCTGGAAAGGCAAATCAGCGCTACAAAGATGTCTCGCTTCCCATCGGTCAAAAGGGCCATGCTGAAAAAAGTGTCAAAACTAGAAATGCAGGACAGGCCATGGAGAAATGGGAGCCTTGCTACACTGATGGGCGGGATGTAAATTGTCAACAGCCACTCTGGAGAAGCGTATGGTGAGTCCTGAAACGTCTAAAAAGCAAAGCTTAGAGAGCATAGGGCACTTCCACTCATGGGGGTATAAATTGGGAAAATTAAAAATCAGCAAGACACAAGCACCCCAAAGTTTAGGGCTGCTCTGTTGACAAGGACCTCCACTTCATTCCACCTTCAATATCCCAGGAAAGAGAAAAATGGATAAAGAAGTTGTGGTCCTTATGTACAATGGAATATCACTCAGCCATGAAATCAATGTCATAAGGCTAGTAGCAGCATGATGAGTGGATTTAGGTACGACGATTCTAAGTGAAATAAGTCACACAGAAAAGGACACTTCTCATAAGGTATCACTGATAGAGGGAATGTAAAAACCGTTACACTTGAACTGAATTACAAAACAGAACAGAGTCACACATGCAGAAAACACACTATGGCTGCTTAACGGGAAAGGTGAGGTGGGGTGATACATAAAACAAGGGTTTCAAATTAGCTCAGATACCGTTCCATAAAACCAATATGTAATAGACAAGACCTACTCCTTGCTCAGAGAACTGGACTCAACACGCCCTATTCACCGCACAAGAATATATCTGACTAGTAATAATCTTAAAACCTATGTATAGATATCTCTCTGTTGGTGTGTCAAGTGGGTGTAAAGCGGCATAAACACAGAAGTGAAAAGCAGCTAAACCCCATTATAAAAATAAATTACTTTGAATAACCCATGAAACAAAGACAGTGAAAGAGAGCGAAATTCTTACACAATTCGTTCAGGGGCTGTGATGCAACCTGGATTGACCATATCTAGACACACAGCTGCATGAGACATAAGGGTGGACACTCTTGGGGCTGAGAGGTTTGGTGAGGTTGGGTGAGCAAACGCAGACCCTTTAAAGTAATACTGTGTGGTACCCATCGCATGGGTCCCAAATCTCCAGGTTCAAGGGCATCTTCCTACATCGAAAACATGCATGAGAAACCCAGAAGATGGTACACCGTGTGATGGGGAAAGGTTTCTAAAACGCACCTCATTTCTCATCTCCTTGTGCTCGGGTTCGCCATTCCAGCCACTTTACTAGCAATCTCCCTCCTTGGAGCATCATCACCTTTAACCTCCTGTTCCGTACAGGTTGCAATTTGTCCTGAGGATGAACGGGAAGACGTGGAACCAATGAGAGACTAGCTCTTGGTGTTGGCACAGGCACAGGTCACTCTATTTTCCCATCAGGAAGAAGAATTAACCACAGGCTCAGCCTGTCCCCCGGAACAAGAACAGGGCCTGAAGCCATCCTGCGCTTTTGCGGCCATCTCCCAAAAACGCGAGTTGTAAAATGGAGGTTCAGGGCACTGCAATTCACAAACCTGCAGAGTTATTAATGATAACTCTCGTCCACAAATATATTGAGGGAAGGCAACGAAGAGGATTTGAAATCAAGGCAGAATTGCAGGAAACAGATTTCAGGAGGTAGATTCGAAGCTCCTTTAAAGCACATGAAAAGCGGCAAAACGTTGACAATGATGCCCTTGGCCAAAAAGGGCGTATGCGTTTTTTCCTGAATATATTCAGGAAAAAACGCATACGCCCTTTTTGGCCAACCAAGCAACCTGGAAAGGCAAATCAGCGCTACAAAGATGTCTCGCTTCCCATCGGTTAAAAAGGCCATGCTGAAAAAAGTGTCAAAACCAGAAATGCAGGACAGGCCATGGAGAAATGGGAGCCTTGCTACACTGATGGGCGGGATGTAAATTGCCAACAGCCACTCTGGAGAAGTGTACGGTGAGTCCTGAAACATCTAAAAAACAAAGCTTAGAGAGCATAGGGCACTTCCACTCATGGGGTTATAAATTGGGAAAATTAAAAATCAGCAAGACACAAGCACCCCAAAGTTTAGGGCTGCTCTGTTGACAAGGACCTCCACTTCATTCCACCTTCAATATCCCAGGAAAGAGAAAAATGGATAAAGAAGTTGTGGTCCTTATGTACAATGGAATATCACTCAGCCGTGAAATCAATGTCATAAGGCTAGTAGCAGCATGATGAGTGGATTTAGGTACGACGACTCTAAGTGAAATAAGTCACACAGAAAAGGACACTTCTCATAAGGTATCACTTATAGAGGGAATGTAAAAACCGTTACACTTGAACTGAATTACAAAACAGAACAGAGGCACACATGCAGAAAACACACTATGGCTGCTTAACGGGAAAGGTGAGGTGGGGTGATACATAAAACAAGGGTTTCAAATTAGCTCAGATACCGTTCCATAAACCCAATATGTAATAGACAAGACCTACTCCTTGCTCAGAGAACTGGACTCAACACGCCCTATTCACTGCACAAGAATATATCTGACTAGTAATAATCTTAAAACCTATGTATTGATATCTCTCTGTTAGTGTGTCAAGTGGGTAAAAAGCGGCATAAACACAGCAGTGTAAAGCAGCTAAACCCCATTATAAAAATAAATTACTTTGAAAAACCCGTGAAACAAAGACAGTGAAAGAGAGCGAAATTCTTACACAATGCGTTCAGGGGCTGTGATGCAACCTGGATTGACCATATCTAGACCCACAGCTGGATGAGACATAAGGGTGGACACTCTTGGGGCTGAGAGGTTTGGTGAGGTTGGGTGAGCAAACGCAGACCCTTTAAAGTAATACTGCGTGGTACCGATCGCATGGGTCCCAAATCTCCAGGTTCAAGGGCATCTTCCTACAGCGAAAACATGCATGAGATACCCAGAAGATGGTACACCGTGTGATGGGGAAAGGTTTCTAAAACGCACCTCATTTCTCATCTGCTTGTGCCCGGGTTCGCCATTCCAGCCACTTTACTAGCAATCTCCCTCCTTGGAGCATCAGCACCTTTAACCTCCTGTTCCGTACAGGTTGCAATTTGTACTGAGGATGAACGGGAAGACGTGGAACCAATGAAAGACTAGCTCTTGGTGTTGGGACAGGCACAGGTCACTCTATTTTCCCATCAGGAAGAATAATTAACCACAGGCTCAGCCTGCCCCCCGGAACCAGAACAGGGCCTGAAGCCATCCTGCGCTTTTGCGGCCAGCTCCCTAAAAAGCGAGTTGTAAAATGGAGGTTCAGGGCACTGCAATTCACAAACCTGCAGACTTATAAATGATAACTCTCATCCACAAATATATTGAGAGAAGGCAAAGAAGAGGATTTGAAATCAAGGCAGAATTGCAGGAAACAGATTTCAGGAGGTAGATTCGAATCGCCTTTAAAGCACATGAAAAGCGGCAAAACGTTGACAATGATGCCCTTGGCCAAAAAGGGCGTATGCGTTTTTTCCTGAATATATTCAGGAAAAAACGCATACGCCCTTTTTGGCCAACCAAGCAACCTGGAAAGGCAAATCAGCGCTACAAAGATGTCTCGCTTCCCATCGGTCAAAAGGGCCATGCTGAAAAAAGTGTCAAAACCAGAAACGCAGGACAGGCCATGGAGAAATGGGAGCCTTGCTACACTGATGGGCGGGATGTAAATTGTCAACAGCCACTCTGGAGAAGTGTACGGTGAATCCTGAAACGTCTAAAAAGCAAAGCTTAGAGAGCATAGGGCACTTCCACTCATGGGGGTATAAATTGGGAAAATTAAAAATCAGCAAGACACAAGCACCCCAAAGTTTAGGGCTGCTCTGTTGACAAGGACCTCCACTTCATTCCACCTTCAATATCCCAGGAAAGAGAAAAATGGATAAAGAAGTTGTGGTCCTTATGTACAATGGAATATCACTCAGCCATGAAATCAATGTCATAAGGCTAGTAGCAGCATGATGAGTGGATTTAGGTACGACGATTCTAAGTGAAATAAGTCACACAGAAAAGGACACTTCTCATAAGGTATCACTGATAGAGGGAATGTAAAAACCGTTACACTTGAACTGAATTACAAAACAGAACAGAGTCACACATGCAGAAAACACACTATGGCTGCTTAACGGGAAAGGTGAGGTGGGGTGATACATAAAACAAGGGTTTCAAATTAGCTCAGATACCGTTCCATAAAACCAATATGTAATAGACAAGACCTACTCCTTGCTCAGAGAACTGGACTCAACACGCCCTATTCACCGCACAAGAATATATCTGACTAGTAATAATCTTAAAACCTATGTATTGATATCTCTCTGTTAGTGTGTCAAGTGGGTGTAAAGCGGCATAAACACAGCAGTGAAAAGCAGCTAAACCCCATTATAAAAATAAATTACTTTGAAAAACCCATGAAACAAAGAGAGTGAAAGAGAGCGAAATTCTTACACAATGCGTTCAGGGGCTGTGATGCAACCTGGATTGACCATATCTAGACGCACAGCTGGATGAGACATAAGGGTGGACACTCTTGGGGCTGAGAGGTTTGGTGAGGTTGGGTGAGCAAACGCAGACCCTTTAAAGTAATACTGCGTGGTACCGATCGCATGGGTCCCAAATCTCCAGGTTCAAGGGCATCTTCCTACATCGAAAACATGCATGAGATACCCAGAAGATGGTACACCGTGTGATGGGGAAAGGTTTCTGAAACGCACCTCATTTCTCATCTGCTTGTGCCCGGGTTCGCCATTCCAGCCACTTTACTAGCAATCTCCCTCCTTGGAGCATCAGCACCTTTAACCTCCTGTTCCGTACAGGTTGCAATTTGTACTGAGGATGAACGGGAAGACGTGGAACCAATGAAAGACTAGCTCTTGGTGTTGGGACAGGCACAGGTCACTCTATTTTCCCATCAGGAAGAAGAATTAACCACAGGCTCAGCCTGCCCCCCGGAACCAGAACAGGGCCTGAAGCCATCCTGCGCTTTTGCGGCCAGCTCCCTAAAAAGCGAGTTGTAAAATGGAGGTTCAGGGCACTGCAATTCACAAACCTGCAGACTTATAAATGATAACTCTCATCCACAAATATATTGAGGGAAGGCAAAGAAGAGGATTTGAAATCAAGGCAGAATTGCAGGAAACAGATTTCAGGAGGTAGATTCGAATCGCCTTTAAAGCACATGAAAAGCGGCAAAACGTTGACAATGATGCCCTTGGCCAAAAAGGGCGTATGCGTTTTTTCCTGAATATATTCAGGAAAAAACGCATACGCCCTTTTTGGCCAACCAAGCAACCTGGAAAGGCAAATCAGCGCTACAAAGATGTCTCGCTTCCCATCGGTCAAAAGGGCCATGCTGAAAAAAGTGTCAAAACCAGAAACGCAGGACAGGCCATGGAGAAATGGGAGCCTTGCTACACTGATGGGCGGGATGTAAATTGTCAACAGCCACTCTGGAGAAGTGTACGGTGAATCCTGAAACGTCTAAAAAGCAAAGCTTAGAGAGCATAGGGCACTTCCACTCATGGGGGTATAAATTGGGAAAATTAAAAATCAGCAAGACACAAGCACCCCAAAGTTTAGGGCTGCTCTGTTGACAAGGACCTCCACTTCATTCCACCTTCAATATCCCAGGAAAGAGAAAAATGGATAAAGAAGTTGTGGTCCTTATGTACAATGGAATATCACTCAGCCATGAAATCAATGTCATAAGGCTAGTAGCAGCATGATGAGTGGATTTAGGTACGACGATTCTAAGTGAAATAAGTCACACAGAAAAGGACACTTCTCATAAGGTATCACTGATAGAGGGAATGTAAAAACCGTTACACTTGAACTGAATTACAAAACAGAACAGAGTCACACATGCAGAAAACACACTATGGCTGCTTAACGGGAAAGGTGAGGTGGGGTGATACATAAAACAAGGGTTTCAAATTAGCTCAGATACCGTTCCATAAAACCAATATGTAATAGACAAGACCTACTCCTTGCTCAGAGAACTGGACTCAACACGCCCTATTCACCGCACAAGAATATATCTGACTAGTAATAATCTTAAAACCTATGTATTGATATCTCTCTGTTAGTGTGTCAAGTGGGTGTAAAGCGGCATAAACACAGCAGTGAAAAGCAGCTAAACCCCATTATAAAAATAAATTACTTTGAAAAACCCATGAAACAAAGACAGTGAAAGAGAGCGAAATTCTTACACAATGCGTTCAGGGGCTGTGATGCAACCTGGATTGACCATATCTAGACGCACAGCTGGATGAGACATAAGGGTGGACACTCTTGGGGCTGAGAGGTTTGGTGAGGTTGGGTGAGCAAACGCAGACCCTTTAAAGTAATACTGCGTGGTACCGATCGCATGGGTCCCAAATCTCCAGGTTCAAGGGCATCTTCCTACATCGAAAACATGCATGAGATACCCAGAAGATGGTACACCGTGTGATGGGGAAAGGTTTCTGAAACGCACCTCATTTCTCATCTGCTTGTGCCCGGGTTCGCCATTCCAGCCACTTTACTAGCAATCTCCCTCCTTGGAGCATCAGCACCTTTAACCTCCTGTTCCGTACAGGTTGCAATTTGTACTGAGGATGAACGGGAAGACGTGGAACCAATGAAAGACTAGCTCTTGGTGTTGGGACAGGCACAGGTCACTCTATTTTCCCATCAGGAAGAAGAATTAACCACAGGCTCAGCCTGCCCCCCGGAACCAGAACAGGGCCTGAAGCCATCCTGCGCTTTTGCGGCCAGCTCCCTAAAAAGCGAGTTGTAAAATGGAGGTTCAGGGCACTGCAATTCACAAACCTGCAGAGTTATAAATGATAACTCTCATCCACAAATATATTGAGGGAAGTGAAAGAAGAGGATTTGAAATCAAGGCAGAATTGCAGGAAACAGATTTCAGGAGGTAGATTCGAATCGCCTTTAAAGCACATGAAAAGCGTCAAAACGTTGACAATGATGCCCTTGGCCAAAAAGGGCGTATGCGTTTTTTCCTGAATATATTCAGGAAAAAACCCATACGCCCTTTTTGGCCAAGCAAGCAACCTGGAAAGGCAAATCAGCGCTACAAAGATGTCTCGCTTCCCATCGGTCAAAAGGGCCATGCTGAAAAAAGTGTCAAAACCAGAAACGCAGGACAGGCCATGGAGAAATGGGAGCCTTGCTACACTGATGGGCGGGATGTAAATTGTCAACAGCCACTCTGGAGAAGTGTACGGTGAGTCCTGAAACGTCTAAAAAGCAAAGCTTAGAGAGCATAGGGCACTTCCACTCATGGGGGTATAAATTGGGAAAATGAAAAATCAGCAAGACACAAGCACCCCAAAGTTTAGGGCTGCTCTGTTGACAAGGACCTCCACTTCATTCCACCTTCAATATCCCAGGAAAGAGAAAAATGGATAAAGAAGTTGTGGTCCTTATGTACAATGGAATATCACTCAGCCATGAAATCAATGTCATAAGGCTAGTAGCAGCATGATGAGTGGATTTAGGTACGACGACTCTAAGTGAAATAAGTCACACAGAAAAGGACACTTCTCATAAGGTATCACTTATAGAGGGAATGTAAAAACCGTTACACTTGAACTGAATTACAAAACAGAACAGAGTCACACATGCAGAAAACACACTATGGCTGCTTAACGGGAAAGGTGAGGTGGGGTGATACATAAAACAAGGGTTTCAAATTAGCTCAGATACCGTTCCATAAACCCAATATGTAATAGACAAGACCTACTCCTTGCTCAGAGAACTGGACTCAACACGCCCTATTCACCGCACAAGAATATATCTGACTAGTAATAATCTTAAAACCTATGTATTGATATCTCTCTGTTAGTGTGTCAAGTGGGTAAAAAGCGGCATAAACACAGCAGTGAAAAGCAGCTAAACCCCATTATAAAAATAAATTACTTTGAAAAACCCATGAAACAAAGACAGTGAAAGAGAGAGAAATTCTTACACAATGCGTTCAGGGGCTGTGATGCAACCTGGATTGACCATATCTAGACCCACAGCTGGATGAGACATAAGGGTGGACACTGTTGCGGCTGAGAGGTTTGGTGAGGTTGGGTGAGCAAACGCAGACCCTTTCAAGTAATACTGCGGGGTACCCATCGCATGGGTCCCAAATCTCCAGGTTCCAGGGCATCTTCCTACATCGAAAACATGCATGAGATACCCAGAAGATGGTACACCGTGTGATGGGGAAAGGTTTCTAAAACGCACCTCATTTCTCATCTTCTTGTGCCCGGGTTCGCCATTCCAGCCACTTTACTAGCAATCTCCCTCCTTGGAGCATCAGCACCTTTAACCTCCTGTTCCGTACAGGTTGCAATTTGTCCTGAGGATGAACGGGAAGACGTGGAACCAATGAGAGACTAGCTCTTGGTGTTGGGACAGGCACAGGTCACTCTATTTTCCTATCAGGAAGAAGAATTAACCACAGGCTCAGCCTGCCACCCGGAACCAGAACAGGGTCTGAAGCCATCCTGCGCTATTGCGGCCAGCTCCCTAAAAAGCGAGTTGTAAAATGGAGGTTCAGGGCACTGCAATTCACAAAACTGCAGACTTATAAATGATAACTCTCGTCCACAAATATATTGAGGGAAGGCAAAGAAGAGAATTTGAAATCAAGGCAGAATTGCAGGAAACAGATTTCAGGAGGTAGATTCGAATTGCCTTTAAAGCACATGAAATGCGGCAAAACGTTGACAATGATGCCCTTGGCCAAAAAGGGCGTATGCGTTTTTTCCTGAATATATTCAGGAAAAAACGCATACGCCCTTTTTGGCCAAGCAAGCAACCTGGAAAGGTAAATCAGTGCTACAAAGAAGTCTCGCTTCCCATCGGTCAAAAGGGCCATGCTGAAAAAAGTGTCAAAACCAGAAATGCAGGACATGCCATGGAGAAATGGGAGCCTTGCTACACTGATGGGCGGGATGTAAATTGCCAACAGCCACTCTGGAGAAGCGTACGGTGTGTCCTGAAACATCTAAAAAACACAGCTTAGAGAGCATAGGGCACTTCCACTCATGGGGGTATAAATTGGGAAAATGAAAAATCAGCAAGACACAAGCACCCCAAAGTTTAGGGCTGCTCTGTTGACAAGGACCTCCACTTCATTCCACCTTCAATATCCCAGGAAAGAGAAAAATGGATAAAGAAGTTGTGGTCCATATGTACAATGGAATATCACTCAGCCATGAAATCAATGTCATAAGGCTAGTAGCAGCATGATGAGTGGATTTATGTACGACGATTCTAAGTGAAATAAGTCACACAGAAAAGGACACTTCTCATAAGGTATCACTTATAGAGGGAATGTAAAAACCGTTACACTTGAACTGAATTACAAAACAGAACAGAGTCACACATGCAGAAAACACACTATGGCTGCTTAACGGGAAAGGTGAGGTGGGGTGATACATAAAACAAGGGTTTCAAATTAGCTCAGATACCGTTCCATAAACCCAATATGTAATAGACAAGACCTACTCCTTGCTCAGAGAACTGGACTCAACACGCCCTATTCACCGCACAAGAATATATCTGACTAGTAATAATCTTAAAAGCTATGTATTGATATCTCTCTGTTAGTGTGTCAAGTGGGTGTAAAGCGGCATAAACACAGCAGTGAAAAGCAGCTAAACCCCATTATAAAAATAAATTACTTTGAAAAACCCATGAAACAAAGACAGTGAAAGAGAGCGAAATTCTTACACAATGCGTTCAGGGGCTGTGATGCAACCTGGATTGACCATATCTAGACCCACAGCTGGATGAGACATAAGGGTGGACACTGTTGCGGCTGAGAGGTTTGGTGAGGTTGGGTGAGCAAACGCAGCCCCTTTAAAGTAATACTGCGTGGTACCCATCGCATGGGTCCCAAATCTCCAGGTTCAAGGGCATCTTCCTACATCGAAAACATGCATGAGAAACCCAGAAGATGGTACACCGTGTGATGGGGAAAGGTTTCTAAAACGCACCTCATTTCTCATCTCCTTGTGCCCGGGTTCGCTATTCCAGCCGCTTTACTAACAATCTCCCTACTTGGAGAATCAGCACCTTTAACCTCCTTCTCCGTACAGGTTGCAATTTGTCCTGAGGGTGAACGGGAAGACGTGGAACCAATGAGAGACTAGCTCTTGGTGTTGGGACAGGCACAGGTCACTCTATTTTCCCATCAGGAAGAAGAATTAACCACAGGCTCAGCCTGCCCCCGGAACCAGAACAGGGCCTGAAGGTATCCTGCGCTTTTGCGGCCAGCTCCCTAAAAAGCGAGTTGCAAAATGGAGGTTCAGGGCACTGCAATTCACAAACCTGCAGAGTTATAAATGATAACTCTCGTCCACAAATATATTGAGGGAAGGCAAAGAAGAGGATTTGAAATCAAGGCAGAATTGCAGGAAACAGATTTCAGGAGGTAGATTCGAATCGCCTTTAAAGCACATGAAAAGCGGCAAAACGTTGACAATGATGCCCTTGGCCAAAAAGGGCGTATGCGTTTTTTCCTGAATATATTCAGGAAAAAACGCATACGCCCTTTTTGGCCAACCAAGCAACCTGGAAAGGCAAATCAGCGCTACAAAGATGTCTCGCTTCCCATCGGTCAAAAGGGCCATGCTGAAAAAAGTGTCAAAACCAGAAATGCAGGACAGGCCATGGAGAAATGGGAGTCTTGCTACACTGATGGGCGGGATGTAAATTGTCAACAGCCACTCTGGAGAAGTGTACGGTGAGTCCTGAAACGTCTGAAAAGCAAAGCTTAGAGAGCATAGGGCACTTCCACTCATGGGGGTATATATTGGGAAAATTAAAATTCAGCAAGACACAAGCACCCCAAAGTTTAGGACTGCTCTGTTGACAAGGACCTCCACTTCATTCCACCTTCAATATCCCAGGAAAGAGAAAAATGGATAAAGAAGTTGTGGTCCTTATGTACAATGGAATATCACTCAGCCATGAAATCAATGTCATAAGGCTAGTAGCAGCATGATGAGTGGATTTAGGTACGACGATTCTAAGTGAAATAAGTCACAGAGAAAAGGACACTTCTCATAAGGTATCACTTATAGAGGGAATGTAAAAACCGTTACACTTGAACTGAATTACAAAACAGAACAGAGTCACACATGCAGAAAACACACTATGGCTGCTTAACGGGAAAGGTGAGGTGGGGTGATACATAAAACAAGGGTTTCAAATTAGCTCAGATACCGTTCCATAAACCCAATATGTAATAGACAAGACCTACTCCTTGCTCAGAGAACTGGACTCAACACGCCCTATTCACCGCACAAGAATATATCTGACTAGTAATAATCTTAAAAGCTATGTATTGATATCTCTCTGTTAGTGTGTCAAGTGGGTGTAAAGCGGCATAAACACAGCAGTGAAAAGCAGCTAAACCCCATTATAAAAATAAATTACTTTGAAAAACCCATGAAACAAAGACAGTGAAAGAGAGCGAAATTCTTACACAATGTGTTCAGGGGCTGTGATGCAACCTGGATTGACCATATCTAGACCCACAGCTGGATGAGACATAAGGGTGGACACTGTTGCGGCTGAGAGGTTTGGTGAGGTTGGGTGAGGAAACGCAGACCCTTTAAAGTAATACTGTGTGGTACCCATCGCATGGGTCCCAAATCTCCAGGTTCAAGGGCATCTTCCTACATCGAAAACATGCATGAGAAACCCAGAAGATGGTACACCGTGTGATGGGGAAAGGTTTCTAAAACGCACCTCATTTCTCATCTCCTTGTGCTCGGGTTCGCCATTCCAGCCACTTTACTAGCAATCTCCCTCCTTGGAGCATCATCACCTTTAACCTCCTGTTCCGTACAGGTTGCAATTTGTCCTGAGGATGAACGGGAAGACGTGGAACCAATGAGAGACTAGCTCTTGGTGTTGGCACAGGCACAGGTCACTCTATTTTCCCATCAGGAAGAAGAATTAACCACAGGCTCAGCCTGCCCCCCGGAACAAGAACAGGGCCTGAAGCCATCCTGCGCTTTTGCGGCCATCTCCCAAAAACGCGAGTTGTAAAATGGAGGTTCAGGGCACTGCAATTCACAAACCTGCAGAGTTATAAATGATAACTCTCGTCCACAAATATATTGAGGGAAGGCAAAGAAGAGGATTTGAAATCAAGGCAGAATTGCAGGAAACAGATTTCAGGAGGTAGATTCGAATCGCCTTTAAAGCACATGAAAAGCGGCAAAACGTTGACAATGATGCCCTTGGCCAAAAAGGGCGTATGCGTTTTTTCCTGAATATATTCAGGAAAAAACGCATACGCCCTTTTTGGCCAACCAAGCAACCTGGAAAGGCAAATCAGCGCTACAAAGATGTCTCGCTTCCCATTGGTCAAAAGGACCATGCTGAAAAAAGTGTCAAAACCAGAAATGCAGGACAGGCCATGGAGAAATGGGAGCCTTGCTACACTGATGGGCGGGATGTAAATTGTCAACAGCCACTCTGGAGAAGTGTACGGTGAGTCCTCAAACGTCTAAAAGCAAAGCTTAGAGAGCATAGGGCACTTCCACTCATGGGGGTATAAATTGGGAAAATTAAAAATCAGCAAGACACAAGCACCCCAAAGTTTAGGGCTGCTCTGTTGACAAGGACCTCCACTTCATTCCACCTTCAATATCCCAGGAAAGAGAAAAATGGATAAAGAAGTTGTGGTCCTTATGTACAATGGAATATCACTCAGCCGTGAAATCAATGTCATAAGGCTAGTAGCAGCATGATGAGTGGATTTAGGTACGACGACTCTAAGTGAAATAAGTCACACAGCAAAGGACACTTCTCATAAGGTATCACTTATAGAGGGAATGTAAAAACCGTTACACTTGAACTGAATTACAAAACAGAACAGAGTCACACATGCAGAAAACACACTATGGCTGCTTAACGGGAAAGGTGAGGTGGGGTGATACATAAAACAAGGGTTTCAAATTAGCTCAGATACCGTTCCATAAACCCAATATGTAATAGACAAGACCTACTCCTTGCTCAGAGAACTGGACTCAACACGCCCTATTCACTGCACAAGAATATATCTGACTAGTAATAATCTTAAAACCTATGTATTGATATCTCTCTGTTAGTGTGTCAAGTGGGTAAAAAGCGGCATAAACACAGCAGTGTAAAGCAGCTAAACCCCATTATAAAAATAAATTACTTTGAAAAACCCGTGAAACAAAGACAGTGAAAGAGAGCGAAATTCTTACACAATGCGTTCAGGGGCTGTGATGCAACCTGGATTGACCATATCTAGACCCACAGCTGGATGAGACATAAGGGTGGACACTCTTGGGGCTGAGAGGTTTGGTGAGGTTGGGTGAGCAAACGCAGACCCTTTAAAGTAATACTGCGTGGTACCGATCGCATGGGTCCCAAATCTCCAGGTTCAAGGGCATCTTCCTACAGCGAAAACATGCATGAGATACCCAGAAGATGGTACACCGTGTGATGGGGAAAGGTTTCTAAAACGCACCTCATTTCTCATCTGCTTGTGCCCGGGTTCGCCATTACAGCCACTTTACTAGCAATCTCCCTCCTTGGAGCATCAGCACCTTTAACCTCCTGTTCCGTACAGGTTGCAATTTGTACTGAGGATGAACGGAAAGACGTGGAACCAATGAAAGACTAGCTCTTGGTGTTGGGACAGGCACAGGTCACTCTATTTTCCCATCAGGAAGAATAATTAACCACAGGCTCAGCCTGCCCCCCGGAACCAGAACAGGGCCTGAAGCCATCCTGCGCTTTTGCGGCCAGCTCCCTAAAAAGCGAGTTGTAAAATGGAGGTTCAGGGCACTGCAATTCACAAACCTGCAGACTTATAAATGATAACTCTCATCCACAAATATATTGAGAGAAGGCAAAGAAGAGGATTTGAAATCAAGGCAGAATTGCAGGAAACAGATTTCAGGAGGTAGATTCGAATCGCCTTTAAAGCACATGAAAAGCGGCAAAACGTTGACAATGATGCCCTTGGCCAAAAAGGGCGTATGCGTTTTTTCCTGAATATATTCAGGAAAAAACGCATACGCCCTTTTTGGCCAACCAAGCAACCTGGAAAGGCAAATCAGCGCTACAAAGATGTCTCGCTTCCCATCGGTCAAAAGGGCCATGCTGAAAAAAGTGTCAAAACCAGAAACGCAGGACAGGCCATGGAGAAATGGGAGCCTTGCTACACTGATGGGCGGGATGTAAATTGTCAACAGCCACTCTGGAGAAGTGTACGGTGAATCCTGAAACGTCTAAAAAGCAAAGCTTAGAGAGCATAGGGCACTTCCACTCATGGGGGTATAAATTGGGAAAATTAAAAATCAGCAAGACACAAGCACCCCAAAGTTTAGGGCTGCTCTGTTGACAAGGACCTCCACTTCATTCCACCTTCAATATCCCAGGAAAGAGAAAAATGGATAAAGAAGTTGTGGTCCTTATGTACAATGGAATATCACTCAGCCATGAAATCAATGTCATAAGGCTAGTAGCAGCATGATGAGTGGATTTAGGTACGACGATTCTAAGTGAAATAAGTCACACAGAAAAGGACACTTCTCATAAGGTATCACTGATAGAGGGAATGTAAAAACCGTTACACTTGAACTGAATTACAAAACAGAACAGAGTCACACATGCAGAAAACACACTATGGCTGCTTAACGGGAAAGGTGAGGTGGGGTGATACATAAAACAAGGGTTTCAAATTAGCTCAGATACCGTTCCATAAACCCAATATGTAATAGACAAGACCTACTCCTTGCTCAGAGAACTGGACTCAACACGCCCTATTCACCGCACAAGAATATATCTGACTAGTAATAATCTTAAAACCTATGTATTGATATCTCTCTGTTAGTGTGTCAAGTGGGTGTAAAGCGGCATAAACACAGCAGTGAAAAGCAGCTAAACCCCATTATAAAAATAAATTACTTTGAAAAACCCATGAAACAAAGAGAGTGAAAGAGAGCGAAATTCTTACACAATGCGTTCAGGGGCTGTGATGCAACCTGGATTGACCATATCTAGACGCACAGCTGGATGAGACATAAGGGTGGACACTCTTGGGGCTGAGAGGTTTGGTGAGGTTGGGTGAGCAAACGCAGACCCTTTAAAGTAATACTGCGTGGTACCGATCGCATGGGTCCCAAATCTCCAGGTTCAAGGGCATCTTCCTACATCGAAAACATGCATGAGATACCCAGAAGATGGTACACCGTGTGATGGGGAAAGGTTTCTGAAACGCACCTCATTTCTCATCTGCTTGTGCCCGGGTTCGCCATTCCAGCCACTTTACTAGCAATCTCCCTCCTTGGAGCATCAGCACCTTTAACCTCCTGTTCCGTACAGGTTGCAATTTGTACTGAGGATGAACGGGAAGACGTGGAACCAATGAAAGACTAGCTCTTGGTGTTGGGACAGGCACAGGTCACTCTATTTTCCCATCAGGAAGAAGAATTAACCACAGGCTCAGCCTGCCCCCCGGAACCAGAACAGGGCCTGAAGCCATCCTGCGCTTTTGCGGCCAGCTCCCTAAAAAGCGAGTTGTAAAATGGAGGTTCAGGGCACTGCAATTCACAAACCTGCAGACTTATAAATGATAACTCTCATCCACAAATATATTGAGGGAAGGCAAAGAAGAGGATTTGAAATCAAGGCAGAATTGCAGGAAACAGATTTCAGGAGGTAGATTCGAATCGCCTTTAAAGCACATGAAAAGCGGCAAAACGTTGACAATGATGCCCTTGGCCAAAAAGGGCGTATGCGTTTTTTCCTGAATATATTCAGGAAAAAACGCATACGCCCTTTTTGGCCAACCAAGCAACCTGGAAAGGCAAATCAGCGCTACAAAGATGTCTCGCTTCCCATCGGTCAAAAGGGCCATGCTGAAAAAAGTGTCAAAACCAGAAACGCAGGACAGGCCATGGAGAAATGGGAGCCTTGCTACACTGATGGGCGGGATGTAAATTGTCAACAGCCACTCTGGAGAAGTGTACGGTGAATCCTGAAACGTCTAAAAAGCAAAGCTTAGAGAGCATAGGGCACTTCCACTCATGGGGGTATAAATTGGGAAAATTAAAAATCAGCAAGACACAAGCACCCCAAAGTTTAGGGCTGCTCTGTTGACAAGGACCTCCACTTCATTCCACCTTCAATATCCCAGGAAAGAGAAAAATGGATAAAGAAGTTGTGGTCCTTATGTACAATGGAATATCACTCAGCCATGAAATCAATGTCATAAGGCTAGTAGCAGCATGATGAGTGGATTTAGGTACGACGATTCTAAGTGAAATAAGTCACACAGAAAAGGACACTTCTCATAAGGTATCACTGATAGAGGGAATGTAAAAACCGTTACACTTGAACTGAATTACAAAACAGAACAGAGTCACACATGCAGAAAACACACTATGGCTGCTTAACGGGAAAGGTGAGGTGGGGTGATACATAAAACAAGGGTTTCAAATTAGCTCAGATACCGTTCCATAAAACCAATATGTAATAGACAAGACCTACTCCTTGCTCAGAGAACTGGACTCAACACGCCCTATTCACCGCACAAGAATATATCTGACTAGTAATAATCTTAAAACCTATGTATTGATATCTCTCTGTTAGTGTGTCAAGTGGGTGTAAAGCGGCATAAACACAGCAGTGAAAAGCAGCTAAACCCCATTATAAAAATAAATTACTTTGAAAAACCCATGAAACAAAGACAGTGAAAGAGAGCGAAATTCTTACACAATGCGTTCAGGGGCTGTGATGCAACCTGGATTGACCATATCTAGACGCACAGCTGGATGAGACATAAGGGTGGACACTCTTGGGGCTGAGAGGTTTGGTGAGGTTGGGTGAGCAAACGCAGACCCTTTAAAGTAATACTGCGTGGTACCGATCGCATGAGTCCCAAATCTCCAGGTTCAAGGGCATCTTCCTACATCGAAAACATGCATGAGATACCCAGAAGATGGTACACCGTGTGATGGGGAAAGGTTTCTGAAACGCACCTCATTTCTCATCTGCTTGTGCCCGGGTTCGCCATTCCAGCCACTTTACTAGCAATCTCCCTCCTTGGAGCATCAGCACCTTTAACCTCCTGTTCCGTACAGGTTGCAATTTGTACTGAGGATGAACGGGAAGACGTGGAACCAATGAAAGACTAGCTCTTGGTGTTGGGACAGGCACAGGTCACTCTATTTTCCCATCAGGAAGAAGAATTAACCACAGGCTCAGCCTGCCCCCCGGAACCAGAACAGGGCCTGAAGCCATCCTGCGCTTTTGCGGCCAGCTCCCTAAAAAGCGAGTTGTAAAATGGAGGTTCAGGGCACTGCAATTCACAAACCTGCAGAGTTATAAATGATAACTCTCATCCACAAATATATTGAGGGAAGTGAAAGAAGAGGATTTGAAATCAAGGCAGAATTGCAGGAAACAGATTTCAGGAGGTAGATTCGAATCGCCTTTAAAGCACATGAAAAGCGGCAAAACGTTGACAATGATGCCCTTGGCCAAAAAGGGCGTATGCGTTTTTTCCTGAATATATTCAGGAAAAAACCCATACGCCCTTTTTGGCCAACCAAGCAACCTGGAAAGGCAAATCAGCGCTACAAAGATGTCTCGCTTCCCATCGGTCAAAAGGGCCATGCTGAAAAAAGTGTCAAAACCAGAAACGCAGGACAGGCCATGGAGAAATGGGAGCCTTGCTACACTGATGGGCGGGATGTAAATTGTCAACAGCCACTCTGGAGAAGTGTACGGTGAGTCCTGAAACGTCTAAAAAGCAAAGCTTAGAGAGCATAGGGCACTTCCACTCATGGGGGTATAAATTGGGAAAATGAAAAATCAGCAAGACACAAGCACCCCAAAGTTTAGGGCTGCTCTGTTGACAAGGACCTCCACTTCATTCCACCTTCAATATCCCAGGAAAGAGAAAAATGGATAAAGAAGTTGTGGTCCTTATGTACAATGGAATATCACTCAGCCATGAAATCAATGTCATAAGGCTAGTAGCAGCATGATGAGTGGATTTAGGTACGACGACTCTAAGTGAAATAAGTCACACAGAAAAGGACACTTCTCATAAGGTATCACTTATAGAGGGAATGTAAAAACCGTTACACTTGAACTGAATTACAAAACAGAACAGAGTCACACATGCAGAAAACACACTATGGCTGCTTAACGGGAAAGGTGAGGTGGGGTGATACATAAAACAAGGGTTTCAAATTAGCTCAGATACCGTTCCATAAACCCAATATGTAATAGACAAGACCTACTCCTTGCTCAGAGAACTGGACTCAACACGCCCTATTCACCGCACAAGAATATATCTGACTAGTAATAATCTTAAAACCTATGTATTGATATCTCTCTGTTAGTGTGTCAAGTGGGTAAAAAGCGGCATAAACACAGCAGTGAAAAGCAGCTAAACCCCATTATAAAAATAAATTACTTTGAAAAACCCATGAAACAAAGACAGTGAAAGAGAGAGAAATTCTTACACAATGCGTTCAGGGGCTGTGATGCAACCTGGATTGACCATATCTAGACCCACAGCTGGATGAGACATAAGGGTGGACACTGTTGCGGCTGAGAGGTTTGGTGAGGTTGGGTGAGCAAACGCAGACCCTTTCAAGTAATACTGCGGGGTACCCATCGCATGGGTCCCAAATCTCCAGGTTCCAGGGCATCTTCCTACATCGAAAACATGCATGAGATACCCAGAAGATGGTACACCGTGTGATGGGGAAAGGTTTCTAAAACGCACCTCATTTCTCATCTTCTTGTGCCCGGGTTCGCCATTCCAGCCACTTTACTAGCAATCTCCCTCCTTGGAGCATCAGCACCTTTAACCTCCTGTTCCGTACAGGTTGCAATTTGTCCTGAGGATGAACGGGAAGACGTGGAACCAATGAAAGACTAGCTCTTGGTGTTGGGACAGGCACAGGTCACTCTATTTTCCCATCAGGAAGAAGAATTAACCACAGGCTCAGCCTGCCCCCGGAACCAGAACAGGGCCTGAAGCCATCCTGTGCTTTTGCGGCCAGCTCCCTAAAAAGCGAGTTGTAAAATGGAGGTTCAGGGCACTGCAATTCACAAACCTGCAGACTTATAAATGATAACTCTCATCCACAAATATATTGAGGGAAGGCAAAGAAGAGGATTTGAAATCAAGGCAGAATTGCAGGAAACAGATTTCAGGAGGTAGATTCGAATCGCCTTTAAAGCACATGAAAAGCGGCAAAACGTTGACAATGATGCCCTTGGCCAAAAAGGGCGTATGCGTTTTTTCCTGAATATATTCAGGAAAAAACGCATACGCCCTTTTTGGCCAACCAAGCAACCTGGAAAGGCAAATCAGCGCTACAAAGATGTCTCGCTTCCCATCGGTCAAAAGGGCCATGCTGAAAAAAGTGTCAACACCAGAAATGCAGGACAGGCCATGGAGAAATGGGAGCCTTGCTACACTGATGGGCGGGATGTAAATTGTCAACAGCCACTCTGGAGAAGTGTACGGTGAGTCCTGAAACGTCTAAAAAGCAAAGCTTAGAGAGCATAGGGCACTTCCACTCATGGGGTTATAAATTGGGAAAATGAAAAATCAGCAAGACACAAGCACCCCAAAGTTTAGGGCTGCTCTGTTGACAAGGACCTCCACTTCATTCCACCTTCAATATCCCAGGAAAGAGAAAAATGGATAAAGAAGTTGTGGTCCTTATGTACAATGGAATATCACTCAGCCATGAAATCAATGTCATAAGGCTAGTAGCAGCATGATGAGTGGATTTAGGTACGACGATTCTAAGTGAAATAAGTCACACAGAAAAGGACACTTCTCATAAGGTATCACTGATAGAGGGAATGTAAAAACCGTTACACTTGAACTGAATTACAAAACAGAACAGAGTCACACATGCAGAAAACACACTATGGCTGCTTAACGGGAAAGGTGAGGTGGGGTGATACATAAAACAAGGGTTTCAAATTAGCTCAGATACCGTTCCATAAACCCAATATGTAATAGACAAGACCTACTCCTTGCTCAGAGAACTGGACTCAACACGCCCTATTCACCGCACAAGAATATATCTGACTAGTAATAATCTTAAAACCTATGTATTGATATCTCTCTGTTAGTGTGTCAAGTGGGTGTAAAGCGGCATAAACACAGCAGTGAAAAGCAGCTAAACCCCATTATAAAAATAAATTACTTTGAAAAACCCATGAAACAAAGACAGTGAAAGAGAGAGAAATTCTTACACAATGCGTTCAGGGGCTGTGATGCAACCTGGATTGACCATATCTAGACCCACAGCTGGATGAGACATAAGGGTGGACACTGTTGCGGCTGAGAGGTTTGGTGAGGTTGGGTGAGCAAACGCAGACCCTTTAAAGTAATACTGCGTGGTACCCATCGCATGGGTCCCAAATCTCCAGGTTCAAGGGAATCTTCCTACATCGAAAACATGCATGAGAAACCCAGAAGATGGTACACCGTGTGATGGGGAAAGGTTTCTAAAACGCACCTCATTTCTCATCTCCTTGTGCTCGGGTTCGCCATTCCAGCCACTTTACTAGCAATCTCCCTCCTTGGAGCATCATCACCTTTAACCTCCTGTTCCGTACAGGTTGCAATTTGTCCTGAGGATGAACGGGAAGACGTGGAACCAATGAGAGACTAGCTCTTGGTGTTGGGACAGGCATAGGTCACTCTATTTTCCTATCAGGAAGAAGAATTAACCACAGGCTCAGCCTGCCACCCGGAACCAGAACAGGGTCTGAAGCCATCCTGCGCTATTGCGGCCAGCTCCCTAAAAAGCGAGTTGTAAAATGGAGGTTCAGGGCACTGCAATTCACAAAACTGAAGACTTATAAATGATAACTCTCGTCCACAAATATATTGAGGGAAGGCAAAGAAGAGAATTTGAAATCAAGGCAGAATTGCAGGAAACAGATTTCAGGAGGTAGATTCGAATCGCCTTTAAAGCACATGAAATGCGGCAAAACGTTGACAATGATGCCCTTGGCCAAAAAGGGCGTATGCGTTTTTTCCTGAATATATTCAGGAAAAAACGCATACGCCCTTTTTGGCCAAGCAAGCAACCTGGAAAGGTAAATCAGTGCTACAAAGAAGTCTCGCTTCCCATCGGTCAAAAGGGCCATGCTGAAAAAAGTGTCAAAACCAGAAATGCAGGACATGCCATGGAGAAATGGGAGCCTTGCTACACTGATGGGCGGGATGTAAATTGCCAACAGCCACTCTGGAGAAGCGTACGGTGTGTCCTGAAACATCTAAAAAACACAGCTTAGAGAGCATAGGGCACTTCCACTCATGGGGGTATAAATTGGGAAAATGAAAAATCAGCAAGACACAAGCACCCCAAAGTTGAGGGCTGCTCTGTTGACAAGGACCTCCACTTCATTCCACCTTCAATATCCCAGGAAAGAGAAAAATGGATAAAGAAGTTGTGGTCCATATGTACAATGGAATATCACTCAGCCATGAAATCAATGTCATAAGGCTAGTAGCAGCATGATGAGTGGATTTATGTACGACGATTCTAAGTGAAATAAGTCACACAGAAAAGGACACTTCTCATAAGGTATCACTTATAGAGGGAATGTAAAAACCGTTACACTTGAACTGAATTACAAAACAGAACAGAGTCACACATGCAGAAAACACACTATGGCTGCTTAACGGGAAAGGTGAGGTGGGGTGATACATAAAACAAGGGTTTCAAATTAGCTCAGATACCGTTCCATAAACCCAATATGTAATAGACAAGACCTACTCCTTGCTCAGAGAACTGGACTCAACACGCCCTATTCACCGCACAAGAATATATCTGACTAGTAATAATCTTAAAAGCTATGTATTGATATCTCTCTGTTAGTGTGTCAAGTGGGTGTAAAGCGGCATAAACACAGCAGTGAAAAGCAGCTAAACCCCATTATAAAAATAAATTACTTTGAAAAACCCATGAAACAAAGACAGTGAAAGAGAGCGAAATTCTTACACAATGCGTTCAGGGGCTGTGATGCAACCTGGATTGACCATATCTAGACCCACAGCTGGATGAGACATAAGGGTGGACACTGTTGCGGCTGAGAGGTTTGGTGAGGTTGGGTGAGCAAACGCAGCCCCTTTAAAGTAATACTGCGTGGTACCCATCGCATGGGTCCCAAATCTCCAGGTTCAAGGGCATCTTCCTACATCGAAAACATGCATGAGAAACCCAGAAGATGGTACACCGTGTGATGGGGAAAGGTTTCTAAAACGCACCTCATTTCTCATCTCCTTGTGCCCGGGTTCGCTATTCCAGCCGCTTTACTAACAATCTCCCTACTTGGAGAATCAGCACCTTTAACCTCCTTCTCCGTACAGGTTGCAATTTGTCCTGAGGGTGAACGGGAAGACGTGGAACCAATGAGAGACTAGCTCTTGGTGTTGGGACAGGCACAGGTCACTCTATTTTCCCATCAGGAAGAAGAATTAACCACAGGCTCAGCCTGCCCCCGGAACCAGAACAGGGCCTGAAGGTATCCTGCGCTTTTGCGGCCAGCTCCCTAAAAAGCGAGTTGCAAAATGGAGGTTCAGGGCACTGCAATTCACAAACCTGCAGAGTTATAAATGATAACTCTCGTCCACAAATATATTGAGGGAAGGCAAAGAAGAGGATTTGAAATCAAGGCAGAATTGCAGGAAACAGATTTCAGGAGGTAGATTCGAATCGCCTTTAAAGCACATGAAAAGCGGCAAAACGTTGACAATGATGCCCTTGGCCAAAAAGGGCGTATGCGTTTTTTCCTGAATATATTCAGGAAAAAACGCATACGCCCTTTTTGGCCAACCAAGCAACCTGGAAAGGCAAATCAGCGCTACAAAGATGTCTCGCTTCCCATCGGTCAAAAGGGCCATGCTGAAAAAAGTGTCAAAACCAGAAATGCAGGACAGGCCATGGAGAAATGGGAGTCTTGCTACACTGATGGGCGGGATGTAAATTGTCAACAGCCACTCTGGAGAAGTGTACGGTGAGTCCTGAAACGTCTGAAAAGCAAAGCTTAGAGAGCATAGGGCACTTCCACTCATGGGGGTATATATTGGGAAAATTAAAATTCAGCAAGACACAAGCACCCCAAAGTTTAGGACTGCTCTGTTGACAAGGACCTCCACTTCATTCCACCTTCAATATCCCAGGAAAGAGAAAAATGGATAAAGAAGTTGTGGTCCTTATGTACAATGGAATATCACTCAGCCATGAAATCAATGTCATAAGGCTAGTAGCAGCATGATGAGTGGATTTAGGTACGACGATTCTAAGTGAAATAAGTCACAGAGAAAAGGACACTTCTCATAAGGTATCACTTATAGAGGGAATGTAAAAACCGTTACACTTGAACTGAATTACAAAACAGAACAGAGTCACACATGCAGAAAACACACTATGGCTGCTTAACGGGAAAGGTGAGGTGGGGTGATACATAAAACAAGGGTTTCAAATTAGCTCAGATACCGTTCCATAAACCCAATATGTAATAGACAAGACCTACTCCTTGCTCAGAGAACTGGACTCAACACGCCCTATTCACCGCACAAGAATATATCTGACTAGTAATAATCTTAAAAGCTATGTATTGATATCTCTCTGTTAGTGTGTCAAGTGGGTGTAAAGCGGCATAAACACAGCAGTGAAAAGCAGCTAAACCCCATTATAAAAATAAATTACTTTGAAAAACCCATGAAACAAAGACAGTGAAAGAGAGCGAAATTCTTACACAATGCGTTCAGGGGCTGTGATGCAACCTGGATTGACCATATCTAGACCCACAGCTGGATGAGACATAAGGGTGGACACTGTTGCGGCTGAGAGGTTTGGTGAGGTTGGGTGAGGAAACGCAGACCCTTTAAAGTAATACTGTGTGGTACCCATCGCATGGGTCCCAAATCTCCAGGTTCAAGGGCATCTTCCTACATCGAAAACATGCATGAGAAACCCAGAAGATGGTACACCGTGTGATGGGGAAAGGTTTCTAAAACGCACCTCATTTCTCATCTCCTTGTGCTCGGGTTCGCCATTCCAGCCACTTTACTAGCAATCTCCCTCCTTGGAGCATCATCACCTTTAACCTCCTGTTCCGTACAGGTTGCAATTTGTCCTGAGGATGAACGGGAAGACGTGGAACCAATGAGAGACTAGCTCTTGGTGTTGGCACAGGCACAGGTCACTCTATTTTCCCATCAGGAAGAAGAATTAACCACAGGCTCAGCCTGCCCCCCGGAACAAGAACAGGGCCTGAAGCCATCCTGCGCTTTTGCGGCCATCTCCCAAAAACGCGAGTTGTAAAATGGAGGTTCAGGGCACTGCAATTCACAAACCTGCAGAGTTATAAATGATAACTCTCGTCCACAAATATATTGAGGGAAGGCAAAGAAGAGGATTTGAAATCAAGGCAGAATTGCAGGAAACAGATTTCAGGAGGTAGATTCGAATCGCCTTTAAAGCACATGAAAAGCGGCAAAACGTTGACAATGATGCCCTTGGCCAAAAAGGGCGTATGCGTTTTTTCCTGAATATATTCAGGAAAAAACGCATACGCCCTTTTTGGCCAACCAAGCAACCTGGAAAGGCAAATCAGCGCTACAAAGATGTCTCGCTTCCCATTGGTCAAAAGGACCATGCTGAAAAAAGTGTCAAAACCAGAAATGCAGGACAGGCCATGGAGAAATGGGAGCCTTGCTACACTGATGGGCGGGATGTAAATTGTCAACAGCCACTCTGGAGAAGTGTACGGTGAGTCCTCAAACGTCTAAAAGCAAAGCTTAGAGAGCATAGGGCACTTCCACTCATGGGGGTATAAATTGGGAAAATTAAAAATCAGCAAGACACAAGCACCCCAAAGTTTAGGGCTGCTCTGTTGACAAGGACCTCCACTTCATTCCACCTTCAATATCCCAGGAAAGAGAAAAATGGATAAAGAAGTTGTGGTCCTTATGTACAATGGAATATCACTCAGCCGTGAAATCAATGTCATAAGGCTAGTAGCAGCATGATGAGTGGATTTAGGTACGACGACTCTAAGTGAAATAAGTCACACAGCAAAGGACACTTCTCATAAGGTATCACTTATAGAGGGAATGTAAAAACCGTTACACTTGAACTGAATTACAAAACAGAACAGAGTCACACATGCAGAAAACACACTATGGCTGCTTAACGGGAAAGGTGAGGTGGGGTGATACATAAAACAAGGGTTTCAAATTAGCTCAGATACCGTTCCATAAACCCAATATGTAATAGACAAGACCTACTCCTTGCTCAGAGAACTGGACTCAACACGCCCTATTCACCGCACAAGAATATATCTGACTAGTAATAATCTTAAAACCTATGTATTGATATCTCTCTGTTAGTGTGTCAAGTGGGTAAAAAGCGGCATAAACACAGCAGTGAAAAGCAGCTAAACCCCATTATAAAAATAAATTACTTTGTAAAACCCATGAAACAAAGACAGTGAAAGAGAGAGAAGTTCTTACACAATGCGTTCAGGGGCTGTGATGCAACCTGGATTGACCATATCTAGACCCA
Organism: Balaenoptera borealis; assembly: GCF_965194805.1. Lineage (NCBI taxonomy): Eukaryota > Metazoa > Chordata > Mammalia > Artiodactyla > Balaenopteridae > Balaenoptera > Balaenoptera borealis. The sequence continues at coordinate 214,473 of NW_028123622.1, forward strand.
CAGCTGGATGAGACATAAGGGTGGACACTGTTGCGGCTGAGAGGTTTGGTGAGGTTGGGTGAGCAAACGCAGACCCTTTAAAGTAATACTGCGTGGTACCCATCGCATGGGTCCCAAATCTCCAGGTTCCAGGGCATCTTCCTACATCGAAAACATGCATGAGATACCCAGAAGATGGTACACCGTGTGATGGGGAAAGGTTTCTAAAACGCACCTCATTTCTCATCTGCTTGTGCCCGGGTTCGCCTTTGCAGCCACTTAACTAGCAATCTCCCTCCTTGGAGCATCAGCACCTTTAACCTCCTGTTCCGTACAGGTTGCAATTTGTACTGAGGATGAACGGGAAGACGTGGAACCAATGAGAGACTAGCTCTTGGTGTTGGGACAGGCACAGGTCAATCTATTTTCCCATCAGGAAGAAGAATTAACCACAGGCTCAGCCTGCCCCCGGAACCAGTACAGGGCCTGAAGGCATCCTGCGCTTTTGCGGCCAGCTCCCTAAAAAGCGAGTTGCAAAATGGAGGTTCAGGGCACTGCAATTCACAAACCTGCAGAGTTATAAATGATAACTCTCGTCCACAAATATATTGAGGGAAGGCAAAGAAGAGGATTTGAAATCAAGGCAGAATTGCAGGAAACAGATTTCAGGAGGTAGATTCGAATCGCCTTTAAAGCACATGAAAAGCGGCAAAACGTTGACAATGATGCCCTTGGCCAAAAAGGGCGTATGCGTTTTTTCCTGAATATATTCAGGAAAAAACGCATACGCCCTTTTTGGCCAACCAAGCAACCTGGAAAGGCAAATCAGCGCTACAAAGATGTCTCGCTTCCCATCGGTCAAAAGGGCCATGCTGAAAAAAGTGTCAAAACCAGAAATGCAGGACAGGCCATGGAGAAATGGGAGCCTTGCTACACTGATGGGCGGGATGTAAATTGTCAACAGCCACTCTGAAGAAGTGTACGGTGAGTCCTGAAACGTCTGAAAAGCAAAGCTTAGAGAGCATAGGGCACTTCCACTTATGTGGGTATAAATTGGGAAAATTAAAATTCAGCAAGACACAAGCACCCCAAAGTTTAGGACTGCTCTGTTGACAAGGACCTCCACTTCATTCCACCTTCAATATCCCAGGAAAGAGAAAAATGGATAAAGAAGTTGTGGTCCTTATGTACAATGGAATATCACTCAGCCATGAAATCAATGTCATAAGGCTAGTAGCAGCATGATGAGTGGATTTAGGTACGACGATTCTAAGTGAAATAAGTCACACAGAAAAGGACACTTCTCATAAGGTATCACTAATAGAGGGAATGTAAAAACCGTTACACTTGAACTGAATTACAAAACAGAACAGAGTCACACATGCAGAAAACACACTATGGCTGCTTAACGGGAAAGGTGAGGTGGGGTGATACATAAAACAAGGGTTTCAAATTAGCTCAGATACCGTTCCATAAACCCAATATGTAATAGACAAGACCTACTCCTTGCTCAGAGAACTGGACTCAACACGCCCTATTCACCGCAAAAGAATATATCTGACTAGTAATAATCTTAAAACCTATGTATTGATATCTCTCTGTTAGTGTGTCAAGTGGGTAAAAAGCGGCATAAACACAGCAGGGAAAAGCAGCTAAACCCCATTATAAAAATAAATTACTTTGAAAAACCCATGAAACAAAGACAGTGAAAGAGAGCGAAATTCTTACACAATGCGTTCAGGGGCTGTGATGCAACCTGGATTGACCATATCTAGACCCACAGCTGGATGAGACATAAGGGTGGACACTGTTGCGGCTGAGAGGTTTGGTGAGGTTGGGTGAGGAAACGCAGACCCTTTAAAGTAATACTGTGTGGTACCCATCGCATGGGTCCCAAATCTCCAGGTTCAAGGGCATCTTCCTACATCGAAAACATGCATGAGAAACCCAGAAGATGGTACACCGTGTGATGGGGAAAGTTTTCTAAAACGCACCTCATTTCTCATCTCCTTGTGCTCGGGTTCGCCATTCCAGCCACTTTACTAGCAATCTCCCTCCTTGGAGCATCATCACCTTTAACCTCCTGTTCCGTACAGGTTGCAATTTGTCCTGAGGATGAACGGGAAGACGTGGAACCAATGAGAGACTAGCTCTTGGTGTTGGCACAGGCACAGGTCACTCTATTTTCCCATCAGGAAGAAGAATTAACCACAGGCTCAGCCTGCCCCCCAGAACAAGAACAGGGCCTGAAGCCATCCTGCGCTTTTGCGGCCATCTCCCAAAAACGCGAGTTGTAAAATGGAGGTTCAGGGCACTGCAATTCACAAACCTGCAGAGTTATAAATGATAACTCTCGTCCACAAATATATTGAGGGAAGGCAAAGAAGAGGATTTGAAATCAAGGCAGAATTGCAGGAAACAGATTTCAGGAGGTAGATTCGAATCGCCTTTAAAGCACATGAAAAGCGGCAAAACGTTGACAATGATGCCCTTGGCCAAAAAGGGCGTATGCGTTTTTTCCTGAATATATTCAGGAAAAAACGCATACGCCCTTTTTGGCCAACCACGCAACCTGGAAAGGCAAATCAGCGCTACAAAGATGTCTCGCTTCCCATTGGTCAAAAGGACCATGCTGAAAAAAGTGTCAAAACCAGAAATGCAGGACAGGCCATGGAGAAATGGGAGCCTTGCTACACTGATGGGCGGGATGTAAATTGTCAACAGCCACTCTGGAGAAGTGTACGGTGAGTCCTCAAACGTCTAAAAGCAAAGCTTAGAGAGCATAGGGCACTTCCACTCATGGGGGTATAAATTGGGAAAATTAAAAATCAGCAAGACACAAGCACCCCAAAGTTTAGGGCTGCTCTGTTGACAAGGACCTCCACTTCATTCCACCTTCAATATCCCAGGAAAGAGAAAAATGGATAAAGAAGTTGTGGTCCTTATGTACAATGGAATATCACTCAGCCGTGAAATCAATGTCATAAGGCTAGTAGCAGCATGATGAGTGGATTTAGGTACGACGACTCTAAGTGAAATAAGTCACACAGCAAAGGACACTTCTCATAAGGTATCACTTATAGAGGGAATGTAAAAACCGTTACACTTGAACTGAATTACAAAACAGAACAGAGTCACACATGCAGAAAACACACTATGGCTGCTTAACGGGAAAGGTGAGGTGGGGTGATACATAAAACAAGGGTTTCAAATTAGCTCAGATACCGTTCCATAAACCCAATATGTAATAGACAAGACCTACTCCTTGCTCAGAGAACTGGACTCAACACGCCCTATTCACCGCACAAGAATATATCTGACTAGTAATAATCTTAAAACCTATGTATTGATATCTCTCTGTTAGTGTGTCAAGTGGGTAAAAAGCGGCATAAACACAGCAGTGAAAAGCAGCTAAACCCCATTATAAAAATAAATTACTTTGTAAAACCCATGAAACAAAGACAGTGAAAGAGAGAGAAATTCTTACACAATGCGTTCAGGGGCTGTGATGCAACCTGGATTGACCATATCTAGACTCACAGCTGGATCAGACATAAGGGTGGACACTCTTGGGGCTGAGAGGTTTGGTGAGGTTGGGTGAGCAAACGCAGACCCTTTAAAGTTATACTGCATGGTACCCATCGCATGGGTCCCAAATCTCCAGGTTCAAGGGCATCTTCCTACATCGAAAACATGCATGAGAAACCCAGAAGATGGTACACCGTGTGATGGGGAAAGGTTTCTAAAACGCACCTCATTTCTCATCTGCTTGTGCCCGGGTTCGCTATTCCAGCCGCTTTACTAGCAATCTCCCTACTTGGAGCATCATCACCTTTAACCTCCTGTTCCGTACAGGTTGCAATTTGTCCTGAGGATGAACGGGAAGACGTGGAACCAATGAGAGACTAGCTCTTGGTGTTGGGACAGGCACAGGTCACTCTATTTTCCCATCAGGAAGAAGAATTAACCACAGGCTCAGCCTGCCCCCCGGATCAAGAACTGGGCCTGAAGCCATCCTGCGCTTTTGCGGCCATCTCCCAAAAACGCGAGTTGTAAAATGGAGGTTCAGGGCACTGCAATTCACAAACCTGCAGAGTTATAAATGATAACTCTCGTCCACAAATATATTGAGGGAAGGCAAAGAAGAGGATTTGAAATCAAGGCAGAATTGCAGGAAACAGATTTCAGGAGGTAGATTCAAATCGCCTTTAAAGCACATGAAAAGCGGCAAAACGTTGACAATGATGCCCTTGGCCAAAAAGGGCGTATGCGTTTTTTCCTGAATATATTCAGGAAGAAACGCATACGCCCTTTTTGGCCAACCAAGCAACCTGGAAAGGCAAATCAGCGCTACAAAGAAGTCTCGCTTCCCATCGGTTAAAAGGGCCATGCTGAAAAAAGTGTCAAAACCAGAAATGCAGGACAGGCCATGGAGAAATGGGAGCCTTGCTACACTGATGGGCGGGATGTAAATTGCCAACAGCCACTCTGGAGAAGAGTACGGTGTGTCCTGAAACATCTAAAAAACACAGCTTAGAGAGCATAGGGCACTTCCACTCATGGGGGTATAAATTGGGAAAATGAAAAATCAGCAAGACACAAGCACCCCAAAGTTTAGGGCTGCTCTGTTGACAAGGACCTCCACTTCATTCCACCTTCAATATCCCAGGAAAGAGAAAAATGGATAAAGAAGTTGTGGTCCTTATGTACAATGGAATATCACTCTGCCATGAAATCAATGTCATAAGGCTAGTAGCAGCATGATGAGTGGATTTAGGTACGACGATTCTAAGTGAAATAAGTCACACAGAAAAGGACACTTCTCATAAGGTATCACTGATAGAGGGAATGTAAAAACCGTTACACTTGAACAGAATTACAAAACAGAACAGAGTCACACATGCAGAAAACACACTATGGCTGCTTAACGGGAAAGGTGAGGTGGGGTGATACATAAAACAAGGGTTTCAAATTAGCTCAGATACCGTTCCATAAACCCAATATGTAATAGACAAGACCTACTCCTTGCTCAGAGAACTGGACTCAACACGCCCTATTCACCGCCCAAGAATATATCTGACTAGTAATAATCTTAAAACCTATGTATTGATATCTCTCTGTTAGTGTGTCAAGTGGGTGTAAAGCGGCATAAACACAGCAGTGAAAAGCAGCTAAACCCCATTATAAAAATAAATTACTTTGAAAAACCCATGAAACAAAGACAGTGAAAGAGATAGAAATTCTTACACAATGCGTTCACGGGCTGTGATGCAACCTGGATTGACCATATCTAGACCCACAGCTGGATGAGACATAAGGGTGGACACTCTTGGGGCTGAGAGGTTTGGTGAGGTTAGGTGAGCAAACGCAAACCCTTTTAAGTAACACTGCGTGGTACCCATCGCATGGGTCCCAAATCTCCAGGTTCAAGGGCATCTTCCTACATCGAAAACATGCATGAGATACCCAGAAGATGGTACACCGTGTGATGGGGAAAGGTTTCTAAAACGCACCTCATTTCTCATCTCCTTGTGCTCGGGTTCGCCATTCCAGCCACTTTACTAGCAATCTCCCTCCTTGGAGCATCATCACGTTTAACCTCCTGTTCCGTACAGGTTGCAATTTGTCCTGAGGATGAACGGGAAGACGTGGAACCAATGAGAGACTAGCTCTTGGTGTTGGGACAGGCACAGGTCACTCTATTTTCCCATCAGGAAGAAGAATTAACCACAGGCTCAGCCTGCCCCCCGGAACAAGAACAGGGCCTGAAGCCATCCTGCGCTTTTGCGGCCATCTCCCAAAAACGCGAGTTGTAAAATGGAGGTTCAGGGCACTGCAATTCACAAACCTGCAGAGTTATAAATGATAACTCTCGTCCACAAATATATTGAGGGAAGGCAAAGAAGAGGATTTGAAATCAAGGCAGAATTGCAGGAAACAGATTTCAGGAGGTAGATTCGAATCGCCTTTAAAGCACATGAAAAGCGGCAAAACGTTGACAATGATGCCCTTGGCCAAAAAGGGCGTATGCGTTTTTTCCTGAATATATTCAGGAAAAAACGCATACGCCCTTTTTGGCCAACCAAGCAACCTGGAAAGGCAAATCAGCGCTACAAAGATGTCTCGCTTCCCATCGGTCAAAAGGGCCATGCTGAAAAAAGTGTCAAAACCAGAAATGCAGGACAGGCCATGGAGAAATGGGAGCCTTGCTACACTGATGGGCGGGATGTAAATTGCCAACAGCCACTCTGGAGAAGTGTACGGTGAGTCCTGAAACGTCTAAAAAGCAAAGCTTAGGGAGCATAGGGCACTTCCACTCATGGGGGTATAAATTGGGAAAATGAAAAATCAGCAAGACACAAGCACCCCAAAGTTTAGGGCTGCTCTGTTGACAAGGACCTCCACTTCATTCCACCTTCAATATCCCAGGAAAGAGAAAAATGGATAAAGAAGTTGTGGTCCTTATGTACAATGGAATATCACTCAGCCATGAAATCAATGTCATAAGGCTAGTAGCAGCATGATGAGTGGATTTAGGTACGACGATTCTAAGTGAAATAAGTCACACAGAAAAGGACACTTCTCATAAGGTATCACTGATAGAGGGAATGTAAAAACCGTTACACTTGAACTGAATTACAAAACAGAACAGAGTCACACATGCAGAAAACACACTATGGCTGCTTAACGGGAAAGGTGAGGTGGGGTGATACATAAAACAAGGGTTTCAAATTAGCTCAGATACCGTTCCATAAAACCAATATGTAATAGACAAGACCTACTCCTTGCTCAGAGAACTGGACTCAACACGCCCTATTCACCGCACAAGAATATATCTGACTAGTAATAATCTTAAAACCTATGTATTGATATCTCTCTGTTAGTGTGTCAAGTGGGTGTAAAGCGGCATAAACACAGCAGTGAAAAGCAGCTAAACCCCATTATAAAAATAAATTACTTTGAAAAACCCGTGAAACAAAGACAGTGAAAGAGAGCGAAATTCTTACACAATGCGTTCAGGGGCTGTGATGCAACCTGGATTGACCATATCTAGACCCACAGCTGGATGAGACATAAGGGTGGACACTCTTGGGGCTGAGAGGTTTGGTGAGGTTGGGTGAGCAAACGCAGACCCTTTAAAGTAATACTGCGTGGTACCGATCGCATGGGTCCCAAATCTCCAGGTTCAAGGGCATCTTCCTACATTGAAAACATGCATGAGATACCCAGAAGATGGTACACCGTGTGATGGGGAAAGGTTTCTAAAACGCACCTCATTTCTCATCTGCTTGTGCCCGGGTTCGCCATTCCAGCCACTTTACTAGCAATCTCCCTCCTTGGAGCATCAGCACCTTTAACCTCCTGTTCCGTACAGGTTGCAATTTGTACTGAGGATGAACGGGAAGACGTGGAACCAATGAAAGACTAGCTCTTGGTGTTGGGACAGGCACAGGTCACTCTATTTTCCCATCAGGAAGAAGAATTAACCACAGGCTCAGCCTGCCCCCCGGAACCAGAACAGGGCCTGAAGCCATCCTGCGCTTTTGCGGCCAGCTCCCTAAAAAGCGAGTTGTAAATTGGAGGTTCAGGGCACTGCAATTCACAAACCTGCAGAGTTATAAATGATAACTCTCATCCACAAATATATTGAGGGAAGGCAAAGAAGAGGATTTGAAATCAAGGCAGAATTGCAGGAAACAGATTTCAGGAGGTAGATTCGAATCGCCTTTAAAGCACATGAAAAGCGGCAAAACGTTGACAATGATGCCCTTGGCCAAAAAGGGCGTATGCGTTTTTTCCTGAATATATTCAGGAAAAAACGCATACGCCCTTTTTGGCCAACCAAGCAACCTGGAAAGGCAAATCAGCGCTACAAAGATGTCTCGCTTCCCATCGGTTAAAAAGGCCATGCTGAAAAAAGTGTCAAAACCAGAAATGCAGGACAGGCCATGGAGAAATGGGAGCCTTGCTACACTGATGGGCGGGATGTATATTGCCAACAGCCACTCTGGAGAAGCGTACGGTGAGTCCTGAAACATCTAAAAAACAAAGCTTAGAGAGCATAGGGCACTTCCACTCATGGGGTTATAAATTGGGAAAATTAAAAATCAGCAAGACACAAGCACCCCAAAGTTTAGGGCTGCTCTGTTGACAAGGACCTCCACTTCATTCCACCTTCAATATCCCAGGAAAGAGAAAAATGGATAAAGAAGTTGTGGTCCTTATGTACAATGGAATATCACTCAGCCGTGAAATCAATGTCATAAGGCTAGTACCAGCATGATGAGTGAATTTAGGTACGACGACTCTAAGTGAAATAAGTCACACAGAAAAGGGCACTTCTCATAAGGTATCACTTATAGAGGGAATGTAAAAACCGTTACACTTGAACTGAATTACAAAACAGAACAGAGTCACACATGCAGAAAACACACTATGGCTGCTTAACGGGAAAGGTGAGGTGGGGTGATACATAAAACAAGGGTTTCAAATTAGCTCAGATACCGTTCCATAAACCCAATATGTAATAGACAAGACCTACTCCTTGCTCAGAGAACTGGACTCAACACGCCCTATTCACCGCACAAGAATACATCTGACTAGTAATAATCTTAAAACCTATGTACTGATATCTCTCTGTTAGTGTGTCAAGTGGGTAAAAAGCGGCATAAACACAGCAGTGAAAAGCAGCTAAACCCCATTATAAAAATAAATTACTTTGAAAAACCCATGAAACAAAGACAGTGAAAGAGAGAGAAATTCTTACACAATGCGTTCAGGGGCTGTGATGCAACCTGGATTGACCATATCTAGACCCACAGCTGGATGAGACATAAGGGTGGACACTGTTGCGGCTGAGAGGTTTGGTGAGGTTGGGTGAGCAAACGCAGACCCTTTAAAGTAATACTGCGTGGTACCCATCGCATGGGTCCCAAATCTCCAGGTTCAAGGGCATCTTCCTACATAGAAAACATGCATGAGAATCCCAGAAGATGGTACACCGTGTGATGGGGAAAGGTTTCTAAAACGCACCTCATTTCTCATCTGCTTGTGCCCGGGTTCGCCATTCCAGCCACTTTACTAGCAATCTCCCTCCTTGGAGCATCAGCACCTTTAACCTCCTCTTCCGTACAGGTTGCAATTTGTCCTGAGGATGAACTGGAAGACGTGGAACCAATGAGAGACTAGCTCTTGGTGTTGGGACAGGCACAGGTCACTCTATTTTCCCATCAGGAAGAAGAATTAACCACAGGCTCAGCCTGCCACTCGGAACCAGAACAGGGCCTGAAGCCAGCCGGTGCTATTGCGGCCAGCTCCCTAAAAAGCGAGTTGTAAAATGGAGGTTCAGGGCACTGCAATTCACAAACCTGCAGACTTATAAATGATAACTCTCGTCCACAAATATATTGAGGGAAGGCAAAGAAGAGGATTTGAAATCAAGGCAGAATTGCAGGAAACAGATTTCAGGAGGTAGATTCGAATCGCCTTTAAAGCACATGAAAAGCGGCAAAACGTTGGCAATGATGCCCTTGGCCAAAAAGGGCGTATGCGTTTTTTCCTGAATATATTCAGGAAAAAACGCATACGCCCTTTTTGGCCAACCAAGCAACCTGGAAAGGCAAATCAGCACTACAAAGATGTCTCGCTTCCCATCGGTCAAAAGGGCCATGCTGAAAAAAGTGTCAAAACCAGAAATGCAGGACAGGCCATGGAGAAATGGGAGCCTTGCTACACTGATGGGCGGGATGTAAATTGTCAACAGCCACTCTGGAGAAGTGTACGGTGAGTCCTGAAACATCTAAAAAACAAAGCTTAGAGAGCATAGGGCACTTCCACTCATGGGGTTATAAATTGGGAAAATGAAAAATCAGCAAGACACAAGCACCCCAAAGTTTAGGGCTGCTCTGTTGACAAGGACCTCCACTTCATTCCACCTTCAATATCCCAGGAAAGAGAAAAATGGATAAAGAAGTTGTGGTCCTTATGTACAATGGAATATCACTCAGCCGTGAAATCAATGTCATAAGGCTAGTAGCAGCATGATGAGTGGATTTAGGTACGACGACTCTAAGTGAAATAAGTCACACAGAAAAGGACACTTCTCATAAGGTATCACTTATAGAGGGAATGTAAAAACCGTTACACTTGAACTGAATTACAAAACAGAACAGAGTCACACATGCAGAAAACACACTATGGCTGCTTAACGGGAAAGGTGAGGTGGGGTGATACATAAAACAAGGGTTTCAAATTAGCTCAGATACCGTTCCATAAACCCAATATGTAATAGACAAGACCTACTCCTTGCTCAGAGAACTGGAGTCAACACGCCCTATTCACCGCACAAGAATATATCTGACTAGTAATAATCTTAAAACCTATGTACTGATATCTCTCTGTTAGTGTGTCAAGTGGGTAAAAAGCGGCATAAACACAGCAGTGAAAAGCAGCTAAACCCCATTATAAAAATAAATTACTTTGAAAAACCCATGAAACAAAGACAGTGAAAGAGAGAGAAATTCTTACACAATGCGTTCAGGGGCTGTGATGCAACCTGGATTGACCATATCTAGACCCACAGCTGGATGAGACATAAGGGTGGACACTGTTGCGGCTGAGAGCTTTGGTGAGGTTGGGTGAGCAAACGCAGACCCTTTAAAGTAATACTGCGTGGTACCCATCGCATGGGTCCCAAATCTCCAGGTTCCAGGGCATCTTCCTACATCGAAAACATGCATGAGATACCCAGAAGATGGTACACCGTGTGATGGGGAAAGGTTTCTAAAACGCACCTCATTTCTCATCTGCTTGTGCCCGGGTTCGCCATTCCAGCCACTTAACTAGCAATCTCCCTCCTTGGAGCATCAGCACCTTTAACCTCCTGTTCCGTACAGGTTGCAATTTGTACTGAGGATGAACGGGAAGACGTGGAACCAATGAAAGACTAGCTCTTGGTGTTGGGACAGGCACAGGTCACTCTATTTTCCCATCAGGAAGAAGAATTAACCACAGGCTCAGCCTGCCCCCCGGAACCAGAACAGGGCCTGAAGCCATCCTGCGCTTTTGCGGCCAGCTCCCTAAAAAGCGAGTTGTAAATTGGAGGTTCAGGGCACTGCAATTCACAAACCTGCAGAGTTATAAATGATAACTCTCATCCACAAATATATTGAGGGAAGGCAAAGAAGAGGATTTGAAATCAAGGCAGAATTGCAGGAAACAGATTTCAGGAGGTAGATTCGAATCGCCTTTAAAGCACATGAAAAGCGGCAAAACGTTGACAATGATGCCCTTGGCCAAAAAGGGCGTATGCGTTTTTTCCTGAATATATTCAGGAAAAAACGCATACGCCCTTTTTGGCCAACCAAGCAACCTGGAAAGGCAAATCAGCGCTACAAAGATGTCTCGCTTCCCATCGGTTAAAAAGGCCATGCTGAAAAAAGTGTCAAAACCAGAAATGCAGGACAGGCCATGGAGAAATGGGAGCCTTGCTACACTGATGGGCGGGATGTAAATTGCCAACAGCCACTCTGGAGAAGCGTACGGTGAGTCCTGAAACATCTAAAAAACAAAGCTTAGAGAGCATAGGGCACTTCCACTCATGGGGTTATAAATTGGGAAAATTAAAAATCAGCAAGACACAAGCACCCCAAAGTTTAGGGCTGCTCTGTTGACAAGGACCTCCACTTCATTCCACCTTCAATATCCCAGGAAAGAGAAAAATGGATAAAGAAGTTGTGGTCCTTATGTACAATGGAATATCACTCAGCCGTGAAATCAATGTCATAAGGCTAGTACCAGCATGATGAGTGAATTTAGGTACGACGACTCTAAGTGAAATAAGTCACACAGAAAAGGGCACTTCTCATAAGGTATCACTTATAGAGGGAATGTAAAAACCGTTACACTTGAACTGAATTACAAAACAGAACAGAGTCACACATGCAGAAAACACACTATGGCTGCTTAACGGGAAAGGTGAGGTGGGGTGATACATAAAACAAGGGTTTCAAATTAGCTCAGATACCGTTCCATAAACCCAATATGTAATAGACAAGACCTACTCCTTGCTCAGAGAACTGGACTCAACACGCCCTATTCACCGCACAAGAATATATCTGACTAGTAATAATCTTAAAACCTATGTATTGATATCTCTCTGTTAGTGTGTCAAGTGGGTGTAAAGCGGCATAAACACAGCAGTGAAAAGCAGCTAAACCCCATTATAAAAATAAATTACTTTGAAAAACCCATGAAACAAAGACAGTGAAAGAGAGCGAAATTCTTACACAATGCGTTCAGGGGCTGTGATGCAACCTGGATTGACCATATCTAGACCCACAGCTGGATGAGACATAAGGGTGGACACTGTTGCGGCTGAGAGGTTTGGTGAGGTTGGGTGAGCAAACGCAGCCCCTTTAAAGTAATACTGCGTGGTACCGATCGCATGGGTCCCAAATCTCCAGGTTCAAGGGCATCTTCCTACATCGAAAACATGCATGAGAAACCCAGAAGATGGTACACCGTGTGATGGGGAAAGGTTTCTAAAACGCACCTCATTTCTCATCTGCTTGTGCCCGGGTTCGCCATTCCAGCCACTTTACTAGCAATCTCCCTCCTTGGAGCATCAGCACCTTTAACCTCCTCTTCCGTACAGGTTGCAATTTGTCCTGAGGATGAACTGGAAGACGTGGAACCAATGAGAGACTAGCTCTTGGTGTTGGGACAGGCACAGGTCACTCTATTTTCCCATCAGGAAGAAGAATTAACCAAAGGCTCAGCCTGCCACTCGGAACCAGAACAGGGCCTGAAGCCAGCCGGTGCTATTGCGGCCAGCTCCCTAAAAAGCGAGTTGTAAAATGGAGGTTCAGGGCACTGCAATTCACAAACCTGCAGACTTATAAATGATAACTCTCGTCCACAAATATATTGAGGGAAGGCAAAGAAGAGGATTTGAAATCAAGGCAGAATTGCAGGAAACAGATTTCAGGAGGTAGATTCGAATCGCCTTTAAAGCACATGAAAAGCGGCAAAACGTTGGCAATGATGCCCTTGGCCAAAAAGGGCGTATGCGTTTTTTCCTGAATATATTCAGGAAAAAACGCATACGCCCTTTTTGGCCAACCAAGCAACCTGGAAAGGCAAATCAGCACTACAAAGATGTCTCGCTTCCCATCAGTCAAAAGGGCCATGCTGAAAAAAGTGTCAAAACCAGAAATGCAGGACAGGCCATGGAGAAATGGGAGCCTTGCTACACTGATGGGCGGGATGTAAATTGTCAACAGCCACTCTGGAGAAGTGTACGGTGAGTCCTGAAACATCTAAAAAACAAAGCTTAGAGAGCATAGGGCACTTCCACTCATGGGGTTATAAATTGGGAAAATGAAAAATCAGCAAGACACAAGCACCCCAAAGTTTAGGGCTGCTCTGTTGACAAGGACCTCCACTTCATTCCACCTTCAATATCCCAGGAAAGAGAAAAATGGATAAAGAAGTTGTGGTCCTTATGTACAATGGAATATCACTCAGCCGTGAAATCAATGTCATAAGGCTAGTAGCAGCATGATGAGTGGATTTAGGTACGACGACTCTAAGTGAAATAAGTCACACAGAAAAGGACACTTCTCATAAGGTATCACTTATAGAGGGAATGTAAAAACCGTTACACTTGAACTGAATTACAAAACAGAACAGAGTCACACATGCAGAAAACACACTATGGCTGCTTAACGGGAAAGGTGAGGTGGGGTGATACATAAAACAAGGGTTTCAAATTAGCTCAGATACCGTTCCATAAACCCAATATGTAATAGACAAGACCTACTCCTTGCTCAGAGAACTGGACTCAACACGCCCTATTCACCGCACAAGAATACATCTGACTAGTAATAATCTTAAAACCTATGTACTGATATCTCTCTGTTAGTGTGTCAAGTGGGTAAAAAGCGGCATAAACACAGCAGTGAAAAGCAGCTAAACCCCATTATAAAAATAAATTACTTTGAAAAACCCATGAAACAAAGACAGTGAAAGAGAGAGAAATTCTTACACAATGCGTTCAGGGGCTGTGATGCAACCTGGATTGACCATATCTAGACCCACAGCTGGATGAGACATAAGGGTGGACACTGTTGCGGCTGAGAGGTTTGGTGAGGTTGGGTGAGCAAACGCAGACCCTTTAAAGTAATACTGCGTGGTACCCATCGCATGGGTCCCAAATCTCCAGGTTCCAGGGCATCTTCCTACATCGAAAACATGCATGAGATACCCAGAAGATGGTACACCGTGTGATGGGGAAAGGTTTCTAAAACGCACCTCATTTCTCATCTGCTTGTGCCCGGGTTCGCCATTCCAGCCACTTAACTAGCAATCTCCCTCCTTGGAGCATCAGCACCTTTAACCTCCTGTTCCGTACAGGTTGCAATTTGTACTGAGGATGAACGGGAAGACGTGGAACCAATGAAAGACTAGCTCTTGGTGTTGGGACAGGCACAGGTCACTCTATTTTCCCATCAGGAAGAAGAATTAACCACAGGCTCAGCCTGCCCCCCGGAACCAGAACAGGGCCTGAAGCCATCCTGCGCTTTTGCGGCCAGCTCCCTAAAAAGCGAGTTGTAAAATGGAGGTTCAGGGCACTGCAATTCACAAACCTGCAGAGTTATAAATGATAACTCTCATCCACAAATATATTGAGGGAAGGCAAAGAAGAGGATTTGAAATCAAGGCAGAATTGCAGGAAACAGATTTCAGGAGGTAGATTCGAATCGCCTTTAAAGCACATGAAAAGCGGCAAAACGTTGACAATGATGCCCTTGGCCAAAAAGGGCGTATGCGTTTTTTCCTGAATATATTCAGGAAAAAACGCATACGCCCTTTTTGGCCAACCAAGCAACCTGGAAAGGCAAATCAGCGCTACAAAGATGTCTCGCTTCCCATCGGTCAAAAGGGCCATGCTGAAAAAAGTGTCAAAACCAGAAATGCAGGACAGGCCATGGAGAAATGGGAGCCTTGCTACACTGATGGGCGGGATGTAAATTGTCAACAGCCACTCTGGAGAAGTGTACGGTGAGTCCTGAAACGTCTAAAAAGCAAAGCTTAGGGAGCATAGGGCACTTCCACTCATGGGGGTATAAATTGGGAAAATGAAAAATCAGCAAGACACAAGCACCCCAAAGTTTAGGGCTGCTCTGTTGACAAGGACCTCCACTTCATTCCACCTTCAATATCCCAGGAAAGAGAAAAATGGATAAAGAAGTTGTGGTCCTTATGTACAATGGAATATCACTCAGCCATGAAATCAATGTCATAAGGCTAGTAGCAGCATGATGAGTGGATTTAGGTACGACGATTCTAAGTGAAATAAGTCACACAGAAAAGGACACTTCTCATAAGGTATCACTGATAGAGGGAATGTAAAAACCGTTACACTTGAACTGAATTACAAAACAGAACAGAGTCACACATGCAGAAAACACACTATGGCTGCTTAACGGGAAAGGTGAGGTGGGGTGATACATAAAACAAGGGTTTCAAATTAGCTCAGATACCGTTCCATAAAACCAATATGTAATAGACAAGACCTACTCCTTGCTCAGAGAACTGGACTCAACACGCCCTATTCACCGCACAAGAATATATCTGACTAGTAATAATCTTAAAACCTATGTATTGATATCTCTCTGTTAGTGTGTCAAGTGGGTGTAAAGCGGCATAAACACAGCAGTGAAAAGCAGCTAAACCCCATTATAAAAATAAATTACTTTGAAAAACCCGTGAAACAAAGACAGTGAAAGAGAGCGAAATTCTTACACAATGCGTTCAGGGGCTGTGATGCAACCTGGATTGACCATATCTAGACCCACAGCTGGATGAGACATAAGGGTGGACACTCTTGGGGCTGAGAGGCTTGGTGAGGTTGGGTGAGCAAACGCAGACCCTTTAAAGTAATACTGCGTGGTACCGATCGCATGGGTCCCAAATCTCCAGGTTCAAGGGCATCTTCCTACATTGAAAACATGCATGAGATACCCAGAAGATGGTACACCGTGTGATGGGGAAAGGTTTCTAAAACGCACCTCATTTCTCATCTGCTTGTGCCCGGGTTCGCCATTCCAGCCACTTTACTAGCAATCTCCCTCATTGGAGCATCAGCACCTTTAACCTCCTGTTCCGTACAGGTTGCAATTTGTACTGAGGATGAACGGGAAGACGTGGAACCAATGAAAGACTAGCTCTTGGTGTTGGGACAGGCACAGGTCACTCTATTTTCCCATCAGGAAGAAGAATTAACCACAGGCTCAGCCTGCCCCCCGGAACCAGAACAGGGCCTGAAGCCATCCTGCGCTTTTGCGGCCAGCTCCCTAAAAAGCGAGTTGTAAATTGGAGGTTCAGGGCACTGCAATTCACAAACCTGCAGAGTTATAAATGGTAACTCTCATCCACAAATATATTGAGGGAAGGCAAAGAAGAGGATTTGAAATCAAGGCAGAATTGCAGGAAACAGATTTCAGGAGGTAGATTCGAATCGCCTTTAAAGCACATGAAAAGCGGCAAAACGTTGACAATGATGCCCTTGGCCAAAAAGGGCGTATGCGTTTTTTCCTGAATATATTCAGGAAAAAACGCATACGCCCTTTTTGGCCAACCAAGCAACCTGGAAAGGCAAATCAGCGCTACAAAGATGTCTCGCTTCCCATCGGTTAAAAAGGCCATGCTGAAAAAAGTGTCAAAACCAGAAATGCAGGACAGGCCATGGAGAAATGGGAGCCTTGCTACACTGATGGGCGGGATGTAAATTGCCAACAGCCACTCTGGAGAAGCGTACGGTGAGTCCTGAAACATCTAAAAAACAAAGCTTAGAGAGCATAGGGCACTTCCACTCATGGGGTTATAAATTGGGAAAATTAAAAATCAGCAAGACACAAGCACCCCAAAGTTTAGGGCTGCTCTGTTGACAAGGACCTCCACTTCATTCCACCTTCAATATCCCAGGAAAGAGAAAAATGGATAAAGAAGTTGTGGTCCTTATGTACAATGGAATATCACTCAGCCGTGAAATCAATGTCATAAGGCTAGTAGCAGCATGATGAGTGGATTTAGGTACGACGACTCTAAGTGAAATAAGTCACACAGAAAAGGACACTTCTCATAAGGTATCACTGATAGAGGGAATGTAAAAACCGTTACACTTGAACTGAATTACAAAACAAAACAGAGTCACACATGCAGAAAACACACTATGGCTGCTTAACGGGAAAGGTGAGGTGGGGTGATACATAAAACAAGGGTTTCAAATTAGCTCAGATACCCTTCCATAAACCCAATATGTAATAGACAAGACCTACTCCTTGCTCAGAGAACTGGACTCAACACGCCCTATTCACCGCACAAGAATACATCTGACTAGTAATAATCTTAAAACCTATGTACTGATATCTCTCTGTTAGTGTGTCAAGTGGGTAAAAAGCGGCATAAACACAGCAGTGAAAAGCAGCTAAACCCCATTATAAAAATAAATTACTTTGAAAAACCCATGAAACAAAGACAGTGAAAGAGAGAGAAATTCTTACACAATGCGTTCAGGGGCTGTGATGCAACCTGGATTGACCATATCTAGACCCACAGCTGGATGAGACATAAGGGTGGACACTGTTGCGGCTGAGAGGTTTGGTGAGGTTGGGTGAGCAAACGCAGACCCTTTAAAGTAATACTGCGTGGTACCCATCGCATGGGTCCCAAATCTCCAGGTTCAAGGGCATCTTCCTACATCGAAAACATGCATGAGATACCCAGAAGATGGTACACCGTGTGATGGGGAAAGGTTTCTAAAACGCACCTCATTTCTCATCTGCTTGTGCCCGGGTTCGCCATTCCAGCCACTTTACTAGCAATCTCCCTCCTTGGAGCATCAGCACCTTTAACCTCCTGTTCCGTACAGGTTGCAATTTGTCCTGAGGATGAACTGGAAGACGTGGAACCAATGAGAGACTAGCTCTTGGTGTTGGGACAGGCACAGGTCACTCTATTTTCCCATCAGGAAGAAGAATTAACCAAAGGCTCAGCCTGCCACTCGGAACCAGAACAGGGCCTGAAGCCAGCCGGTGCTATTGCGGCCAGCTCCCTAAAAAGCGAGTTGTAAAATGGAGGTTCAGGGCACTGCAATTCACAAACCTGCAGACTTATAAATGATAACTCTCGTCCACAAATATATTGAGGGAAGGCAAAGAAGAGGATTAGAAATCAAGGCAGAATTGCAGGAAACAGATTTCAGGAGGTAGATTCGAATCGCCTTTAAAGCACATGAAATGCGGCAAAACGTTGGCACTGATGCCCTTGGCCAAAAAGGGCGTATGCGTTTTTTCCTGAATATATTCAGGAAAAAACGCATACGCCCTTTTTGGCCAACCAAGCAACCTGGAAAGGCAAATCAGCGCTACAAAGATGTCTCGCTTCCCATCGGTCAAAAGGGCCATGCTGAAAAAAGTGTCAAAACCAGAAATGCAGGACAGGCCATGGAGAAATGGGAGCCTTGCTACACTGATGGGCGGGATGTAAATTGTCAACAGCCACTCTGGAGAAGTGTACGGTGAGTCCTGAAACATCTAAAAAACAAAGCTTAGAGAGCATAGGGCACTTCCACTCATGGGGTTATAAATTGGGAAAATGAAAAATCAGCAAGACACAAGCACCCCAAAGTTTAGGGCTACTCTGTTGACAAGGACCTCCACTTCATTCCACCTTCAATATCCCAGGAAAGAGAAAAATGGATAAAGAAGTTGTGGTCCTTATGTACAATGGAATATCACTCAGCCGTGAAATCAATGTCATAAGGCTAGTAGCAGCATGATGAGTGGATTTAGGTACGACGACCCTAAGTGAAATAAGTCACACAGAAAAGGACACTTCTCATAAGGTATCACTTATAGAGGGAATGTAAAAACCGTTACACTTGAACTGAATTACAAAACAGAACAGAGTCACACATGCAGAAAACACACTATGGCTGCTTAACGGGAAAGGTGAGGTGGGGTGATACATAAAACAAGGGTTTCAAATTAGCTCAGATACCATTCCATAAACCCAATATGTAATAGACAAGACCTACTCCTTGCTCAGAGAACTGGACTCAACACGCCCTATTCACCGCACAAGAATATATCTGACTAGTAATAATCTTAAAACCTATGTACTGATATCTCTCTGTTAGTGTGTCAAGTGGGTAAAAAGCGGCATAAACACAGCAGTGAAAAGCAGCTAAACCCCATTATAAAAATAAATTACTTTGAAAAACCCATGAAACAAAGACAGTGAAAGAGAGAGAAATTCTTACACAATGCGTTCAGGGGCTGTGATGCAACCTGGATTGACCATATCTAGACCCACAGCTGGATGAGACATAAGGGTGGACACTGTTGCGGCTGAGAGGTTTGGTGAGGTTGGGTGAGCAAACGCAGACCCTTTAAAGTAATACTGCGTGGTACCCATCGCATGGGTCCCAAATCTCCAGGTTCCAGGGCATCTTCCTACATCGAAAACATGCATGAGATACCCAGAAGATGGTACACCGTGTGATGGGGAAAGGTTTCTAAAACGCACCTCATTTCTCATCTGCTTGTGCCCGGGTTCGCCATTCCAGCCACTTAACTAGCAATCTCCCTCCTTGGAGCATCAGCACCTTTAACCTCCTGTTCCGTACAGGTTGCAATTTGTACTGAGGATGAACGGGAAGACGTGGAACCAATGAAAGACTAGCTCTTGGTGTTGGGACAGGCACAGGTCACTCTATTTTCCCATCAGGAAGAAGAATTAACCACAGGCTCAGCCTGCCCCCCGGAACCAGAACAGGGCCTGAAGCCATCCTGCGCTTTTGCGGCCAGCTCCCTAAAAAGCGAGTTGTAAAATGGAGGTTCAGGGCACTGCAATTCACAAACCTGCAGAGTTATAAATGATAACTCTCATCCACAAATATATTGAGGGAAGGCAAAGAAGAGGATTTGAAATCAAGGCAGAATTGCAGGAAACAGATTTCAGGAGGTAGATTCGAATCGCCTTTAAAGCACATGAAAAGCGGCAAAACGTTGACAATGATGCCCTTGGCCAAAAAGGGCGTATGCGTTTTTTCCTGAATATATTCAGGAAAAAACGCATACGCCCTTTTTGGCCAACCAAGCAACCTGGAAAGGCAAATCAGCGCTACAAAGATGTCTCGCTTCCCATCGGTCAAAAGGGCCATGCTGAAAAAAGTGTCAAAACCAGAAATGCAGGACAGGCCATGGAGAAATGGGAGCCTTGCTACACTGATGGGCGGGATGTAAATTGTCAACAGCCACTCTGGAGAAGTGTACGGTGAGTCCTGAAACGTCTAAAAAGCAAAGCTTAGGGAGCATAGGGCACTTCCACTCATGGGGGTATAAATTGGGAAAATGAAAAATCAGCAAGACACAAGCACCCCAAAGTTTAGGGCTGCTCTGTTGACAAGGACCTCCACTTCATTCCACCTTCAATATCCCAGGAAAGAGAAAAATGGATAAAGAAGTTGTGGTCCTTATGTACAATGGAATATCACTCAGCCATGAAATCAATGTCATAAGGCTAGTAGCAGCATGATGAGTGGATTTAGGTACGACGATTCTAAGTGAAATAAGTCACACAGAAAAGGACACTTCTCATAAGGTATCACTGATAGAGGGAATGTAAAAACCGTTACACTTGAACTGAATTACAAAACAGAACAGAGTCACACATGCAGAAAACACACTATGGCTGCTTAACGGGAAAGGTGAGGTGGGGTGATACATAAAACAAGGGTTTCAAATTAGCTCAGATACCGTTCCATAAAACCAATATGTAATAGACAAGACCTACTCCTTGCTCAGAGAACTGGACTCAACACGCCCTATTCACCGCACAAGAATATATCTGACTAGTAATAATCTTAAAACCTATGTATTGATATCTCTCTGTTAGTGTGTCAAGTGGGTGTAAAGCGGCATAAACACAGCAGTGAAAAGCAGCTAAACCCCATTATAAAAATAAATTACTTTGAAAAACCCGTGAAACAAAGACAGTGAAAGAGAGCGAAATTCTTACACAATGCGTTCAGGGGCTGTGATGCAACCTGGATTGACCATATCTAGACCCACAGCTGGATGAGACATAAGGGTGGACACTCTTGGGGCTGAGAGGTTTGGTGAGGTTGGGTGAGCAAACGCAGACCCTTTAAAGTAATACTGCGTGGTACCGATCGCATGGGTCCCAAATCTCCAGGTTCAAGGGCATCTTCCTACATTGAAAACATGCATGAGATACCCAGAAGATGGTACACCGTGTGATGGGGAAAGGTTTCTAAAACGCACCTCATTTCTCATCTGCTTGTGCCCGGGTTCGCCATTCCAGCCACTTTACTAGCAATCTCCCTCCTTGGAGCATCAGCACCTTTAACCTCCTGTTCCGTACAGGTTGCAATTTGTACTGAGGATGAACGGGAAGACGTGGAACCAATGAAAGACTAGCTCTTGGTGTTGGGACAGGCACAGGTCACTCTATTTTCCCATCAGGAAGAAGAATTAACCACAGGCTCAGCCTGCCCCCCGGAACCAGAACAGGGCCTGAAGCCATCCTGCGCTTTTGCGGCCAGCTCCCTAAAAAGCGAGTTGTAAATTGGAGGTTCAGGGCACTGCAATTCACAAACCTGCAGAGTTATAAATGGTAACTCTCATCCACAAATATATTGAGGGAAGGCAAAGAAGAGGATTTGAAATCAAGGCAGAATTGCAGGAAACAGATTTCAGGAGGTAGATTCGAATCGCCTTTAAAGCACATGAAAAGCGGCAAAACGTTGACAATGATGCCCTTGGCCAAAAAGGGCGTATGCGTTTTTTCCTGAATATATTCAGGAAAAAACGCATACGCCCTTTTTGGCCAACCAAGCAACCTGGAAAGGCAAATCAGCGCTACAAAGATGTCTCGCTTCCCATCGGTTAAAAAGGCCATGCTGAAAAAAGTGTCAAAACCAGAAATGCAGGACAGGCCATGGAGAAATGGGAGCCTTGCTACACTGATGGGCGGGATGTAAATTGCCAACAGCCACTCTGGAGAAGCGTACGGTGAGTCCTGAAACATCTAAAAAACAAAGCTTAGAGAGCATAGGGCACTTCCACTCATGGGGTTATAAATTGGGAAAATTAAAAATCAGCAAGACACAAGCACCCCAAAGTTTAGGGCTGCTCTGTTGACAAGGACCTCCACTTCATTCCACCTTCAATATCCCAGGAAAGAGAAAAATGGATAAAGAAGTTGTGGTCCTTATGTACAATGGAATATCACTCAGCCGTGAAATCAATGTCATAAGGCTAGTAGCAGCATGATGAGTGGATTTAGGTACGACGATTCTAAGTGAAATAAGTCACACAGAAAAGGACACTTCTCATAAGGTATCACTGATAGAGGGAATGTAAAAACCGTTACACTTGAACTGAATTACAAAACAGAACAGAGTCACACATGCAGAAAACACACTATGGCTGCTTAACGGGAAAGGTGAGGTGGGGTGATACATAAAACAAGGGTTTCAAATTAGCTCAGATACCGTTCCATAAAACCAATATGTAATAGACAAGACCTACTCCTTGCTCAGAGAACTGGACTCAACACGCCCTATTCACCGCACAAGAATATATCTGACTAGTAATAATCTTAAAACCTATGTATTGATATCTCTCTGTTAGTGTGTCAAGTGGGTGTAAAGCGGCATAAACACAGCAGTGAAAAGCAGCTAAACCCCATTATAAAAATAAATTACTTTGAAAAACCCGTGAAACAAAGACAGTGAAAGAGAGCGAAATTCTTACACAATGCGTTCAGGGGCTGTGATGCAACCTGGATTGACCATATCTAGACCCACAGCTGGATGAGACATAAGGGTGGACACTCTTGGGGCTGAGAGGTTTGGTGAGGTTGGGTGAGCAAACGCAGACCCTTTAAAGTAATACTGCGTGGTACCGATCGCATGGGTCCCAAATCTCCAGGTTCAAGGGCATCTTCCTACATTGAAAACATGCATGAGATACCCAGAAGATGGTACACCGTGTGATGGGGAAAGGTTTCTAAAACGCACCTCATTTCTCATCTGCTTGTGCCCGGGTTCGCCATTCCAGCCACTTTACTAGCAATCTCCCTCATTGGAGCATCAGCACCTTTAACCTCCTGTTCCGTACAGGTTGCAATTTGTACTGAGGATGAACGGGAAGACGTGGAACCAATGAAAGACTAGCTCTTGGTGTTGGGACAGGCACAGGTCACTCTATTTTCCCATCAGGAAGAAGAATTAACCACAGGCTCAGCCTGCCCCCCGGAACCAGAACAGGGCCTGAAGCCATCCTGCGCTTTTGCGGCCAGCTCCCTAAAAAGCGAGTTGTAAATTGGAGGTTCAGGGCACTGCAATTCACAAACCTGCAGAGTTATAAATGGTAACTCTCATCCACAAATATATTGAGGGAAGGCAAAGAAGAGGATTTGAAATCAAGGCAGAATTGCAGGAAACAGATTTCAGGAGGTAGATTCGAATCGCCTTTAAAGCACATGAAAAGCGGCAAAACGTTGACAATGATGCCCTTGGCCAAAAAGGGCGTATGCGTTTTTTCCTGAATATATTCAGGAAAAAACGCATACGCCCTTTTTGGCCAACCAAGCAACCTGGAAAGGCAAATCAGCGCTACAAAGATGTCTCGCTTCCCATCGGTTAAAAAGGCCATGCTGAAAAAAGTGTCAAAACCAGAAATGCAGGACAGGCCATGGAGAAATGGGAGCCTTGCTACACTGATGGGCGGGATGTAAATTGCCAACAGCCACTCTGGAGAAGCGTACGGTGAGTCCTGAAACATCTAAAAAACAAAGCTTAGAGAGCATAGGGCACTTCCACTCATGGGGTTATAAATTGGGAAAATTAAAAATCAGCAAGACACAAGCACCCCAAAGTTTAGGGCTGCTCTGTTGACAAGGACCTCCACTTCATTCCACCTTCAATATCCCAGGAAAGAGAAAAATGGATAAAGAAGTTGTGGTCCTTATGTACAATGGAATATCACTCAGCCGTGAAATCAATGTCATAAGGCTAGTAGCAGCATGATGAGTGGATTTAGGTACGACGACTCTAAGTGAAATAAGTCACACAGAAAAGGACACTTCTCATAAGGTATCACTGATAGAGGGAATGTAAAAACCGTTACACTTGAACTGAATTACAAAACAAAACAGAGTCACACATGCAGAAAACACACTATGGCTGCTTAACGGGAAAGGTGAGGTGGGGTGATACATAAAACAAGGGTTTCAAATTAGCTCAGATACCCTTCCATAAACCCAATATGTAATAGACAAGACCTACTCCTTGCTCAGAGAACTGGACTCAACACGCCCTATTCACCGCACAAGAATACATCTGACTAGTAATAATCTTAAAACCTATGTACTGATATCTCTCTGTTAGTGTGTCAAGTGGGTAAAAAGCGGCATAAACACAGCAGTGAAAAGCAGCTAAACCCCATTATAAAAATAAATTACTTTGAAAAACCCATGAAACAAAGACAGTGAAAGAGAGAGAAATTCTTACACAATGCGTTCAGGGGCTGTGATGCAACCTGGATTGACCATATCTAGACCCACAGCTGGATGAGACATAAGGGTGGACACTGTTGCGGCTGAGAGGTTTGGTGAGGTTGGGTGAGCAAACGCAGACCCTTTAAAGTAATACTGCGTGGTACCCATCGCATGGGTCCCAAATCTCCAGGTTCAAGGGCATCTTCCTACATCGAAAACATGCATGAGATACCCAGAAGATGGTACACCGTGTGATGGGGAAAGGTTTCTAAAACGCACCTCATTTCTCATCTGCTTGTGCCCGGGTTCGCCATTCCAGCCACTTTACTAGCAATCTCCCTCCTTGGAGCATCAGCACCTTTAACCTCCTCTTCCGTAGAGGTTGCAATTTGTCCTGAGGATGAACTGGAAGACGTGGAACCAATGAGAGACTAGCTCTTGGTGTTGGGACAGGCACAGGTCACTCTATTTTCCCATCAGGAAGAAGAATTAACCACAGGCTCAGCCTGCCACTCGGAACCAGAACAGGGCCTGAAGCCAGCCGGTGCTATTGCGGCCAGCTCCCTAAAAAGCGAGTTGTAAAATGGAGGTTCAGGGCACTGCAATTCACAAACCTGCAGACTTATAAATGATAACTCTCGTCCACAAATATATTGAGGGAAGGCAAAGAAGAGGATTAGAAATCAAGGCAGAATTGCAGGAAACAGATTTCAGGAGGTAGATTCGAATCGCCTTTAAAGCACATGAAATGCGGCAAAACGTTGGCACTGATGCCCTTGGCCAAAAAGGGCGTATGCGTTTTTTCCTGAATATATTCAGGAAAAAACGCATACGCCCTTTTTGGCCAACCAAGCAACCTGGAAAGGCAAATCAGCGCTACAAAGATGTCTCGCTTCCCATCGGTCAAAAGGGCCATGCTGAAAAAAGTGTCAAAACCAGAAATGCAGGACAGGCCATGGAGAAATGGGAGCCTTGCTACACTGATGGGCGGGATGTAAATTGTCAACAGCCACTCTGGAGAAGTGTACGGTGAGTCCTGAAACATCTAAAAAACAAAGCTTAGAGAGCATAGGGCACTTCCACTCATGGGGTTATAAATTGGGAAAATGAAAAATCAGCAAGACACAAGCACCCCAAAGTTTAGGGCTACTCTGTTGACAAGGACCTCCACTTCATTCCACCTTCAATATCCCAGGAAAGAGAAAAATGGATAAAGAAGTTGTGGTCCTTATGTACAATGGAATATCACTCAGCCGTGAAATCAATGTCATAAGGCTAGTAGCAGCATGATGAGTGGATTTAGGTACGACGACCCTAAGTGAAATAAGTCACACAGAAAAGGACACTTCTCATAAGGTATCACTTATAGAGGGAATGTAAAAACCGTTACACTTGAACTGAATTACAAAACAGAACAGAGTCACACATGCAGAAAACACACTATGGCTGCTTAACGGGAAAGGTGAGGTGGGGTGATACATAAAACAAGGGTTTCAAATTAGCTCAGATACCATTCCATAAACCCAATATGTAATAGACAAGACCTACTCCTTGCTCAGAGAACTGGACTCAACACGCCCTATTCACCGCACAAGAATATATCTGACTAGTAATAATCTTAAAACCTATGTACTGATATCTCTCTGTTAGTGTGTCAAGTGGGTAAAAAGCGGCATAAACACAGCAGTGAAAAGCAGCTAAACCCCATTATAAAAATAAATTACTTTGAAAAACCCATGAAACAAAGACAGTGAAAGAGAGAGAAATTCTTACACAATGCGTTCAGGGGCTGTGATGCAACCTGGATTGACCATATCTAGACCCACAGCTGGATGAGACATAAGGGTGGACACTGTTGCGGCTGAGAGGTTTGGTGAGGTTGGGTGAGCAAACGCAGACCCTTTAAAGTAATACTGCGTGGTACCCATCGCATGGGTCCCAAATCTCCAGGTTCCAGGGCATCTTCCTACATCGAAAACATGCATGAGATACCCAGAAGATGGTACACCGTGTGATGGGGAAAGGTTTCTAAAACGCACCTCATTTCTCATCTGCTTGTGCCCGGGTTCGCCATTCCAGCCACTTAACTAGCAATCTCCCTCCTTGGAGCATCAGCACCTTTAACCTCCTGTTCCGTACAGGTTGCAATTTGTACTGAGGATGAACGGGAAGACGTGGAACCAATGAAAGACTAGCTCTTGGTGTTGGGACAGGCACAGGTCACTCTATTTTCCCATCAGGAAGAAGAATTAACCACAGGCTCAGCCTGCCCCCCGGAACCAGAACAGGGCCTGAAGCCATCCTGCGCTTTTGCGGCCAGCTCCCTAAAAAGCGAGTTGTAAAATGGAGGTTCAGGGCACTGCAATTCACAAACCTGCAGAGTTATAAATGATAACTCTCATCCACAAATATATTGAGGGAAGGCAAAGAAGAGGATTTGAAATCAAGGCAGAATTGCAGGAAACAGATTTCAGGAGGTAGATTCGAATCGCCTTTAAAGCACATGAAAAGCGGCAAAACGTTGACAATGATGCCCTTGGCCAAAAAGGGCGTATGCGTTTTTTCCTGAATATATTCAGGAAAAAACGCATACGCCCTTTTTGGCCAACCAAGCAACCTGGAAAGGCAAATCAGCGCTACAAAGATGTCTCGCTTCCCATCGGTCAAAAGGGCCATGCTGAAAAAAGTGTCAAAACCAGAAATGCAGGACAGGCCATGGAGAAATGGGAGCCTTGCTACACTGATGGGCGGGATGTAAATTGTCAACAGCCACTCTGGAGAAGTGTACGGTGAGTCCTGAAACGTCTAAAAAGCAAAGCTTAGGGAGCATAGGGCACTTCCACTCATGGGGGTATAAATTGGGAAAATGAAAAATCAGCAAGACACAAGCACCCCAAAGTTTAGGGCTGCTCTGTTGACAAGGACCTCCACTTCATTCCACCTTCAATATCCCAGGAAAGAGAAAAATGGATAAAGAAGTTGTGGTCCTTATGTACAATGGAATATCACTCAGCCATGAAATCAATGTCATAAGGCTAGTAGCAGCATGATGAGTGGATTTAGGTACGACGATTCTAAGTGAAATAAGTCACACAGAAAAGGACACTTCTCATAAGGTATCACTGATAGAGGGAATGTAAAAACCGTTACACTTGAACTGAATTACAAAACAGAACAGAGTCACACATGCAGAAAACACACTATGGCTGCTTAACGGGAAAGGTGAGGTGGGGTGATACATAAAACAAGGGTTTCAAATTAGCTCAGATACCGTTCCATAAAACCAATATGTAATAGACAAGACCTACTCCTTGCTCAGAGAACTGGACTCAACACGCCCTATTCACCGCACAAGAATATATCTGACTAGTAATAATCTTAAAACCTATGTATTGATATCTCTCTGTTAGTGTGTCAAGTGGGTGTAAAGCGGCATAAACACAGCAGTGAAAAGCAGCTAAACCCCATTATAAAAATAAATTACTTTGAAAAACCCGTGAAACAAAGACAGTGAAAGAGAGCGAAATTCTTACACAATGCGTTCAGGGGCTGTGATGCAACCTGGATTGACCATATCTAGACCCACAGCTGGATGAGACATAAGGGTGGACACTCTTGGGGCTGAGAGGTTTGGTGAGGTTGGGTGAGCAAACGCAGACCCTTTAAAGTAATACTGCGTGGTACCGATCGCATGGGTCCCAAATCTCCAGGTTCAAGGGCATCTTCCTACATTGAAAACATGCATGAGATACCCAGAAGATGGTACACCGTGTGATGGGGAAAGGTTTCTAAAACGCACCTCATTTCTCATCTGCTTGTGCCCGGGTTCGCCATTCCAGCCACTTTACTAGCAATCTCCCTCCTTGGAGCATCAGCACCTTTAACCTCCTGTTCCGTACAGGTTGCAATTTGTACTGAGGATGAACGGGAAGACGTGGAACCAATGAAAGACTAGCTCTTGGTGTTGGGACAGGCACAGGTCACTCTATTTTCCCATCAGGAAGAAGAATTAACCACAGGCTCAGCCTGCCCCCCGGAACCAGAACAGGGCCTGAAGCCATCCTGCGCTTTTGCGGCCAGCTCCCTAAAAAGCGAGTTGTAAATTGGAGGTTCAGGGCACTGCAATTCACAAACCTGCAGAGTTATAAATGGTAACTCTCATCCACAAATATATTGAGGGAAGGCAAAGAAGAGGATTTGAAATCAAGGCAGAATTGCAGGAAACAGATTTCAGGAGGTAGATTCGAATCGCCTTTAAAGCACATGAAAAGCGGCAAAACGTTGACAATGATGCCCTTGGCCAAAAAGGGCGTATGCGTTTTTTCCTGAATATATTCAGGAAAAAACGCATACGCCCTTTTTGGCCAACCAAGCAACCTGGAAAGGCAAATCAGCGCTACAAAGATGTCTCGCTTCCCATCGGTTAAAAAGGCCATGCTGAAAAAAGTGTCAAAACCAGAAATGCAGGACAGGCCATGGAGAAATGGGAGCCTTGCTACACTGATGGGCGGGATGTAAATTGCCAACAGCCACTCTGGAGAAGCGTACGGTGAGTCCTGAAACATCTAAAAAACAAAGCTTAGAGAGCATAGGGCACTTCCACTCATGGGGTTATAAATTGGGAAAATTAAAAATCAGCAAGACACAAGCACCCCAAAGTTTAGGGCTGCTCTGTTGACAAGGACCTCCACTTCATTCCACCTTCAATATCCCAGGAAAGAGAAAAATGGATAAAGAAGTTGTGGTCCTTATGTACAATGGAATATCACTCAGCCGTGAAATCAATGTCATAAGGCTAGTAGCAGCATGATGAGTGGATTTAGGTACGACGATTCTAAGTGAAATAAGTCACACAGAAAAGGACACTTCTCATAAGGTATCACTGATAGAGGGAATGTAAAAACCGTTACACTTGAACTGAATTACAAAACAGAACAGAGTCACACATGCAGAAAACACACTATGGCTGCTTAACGGGAAAGGTGAGGTGGGGTGATACATAAAACAAGGGTTTCAAATTAGCTCAGATACCGTTCCATAAAACCAATATGTAATAGACAAGACCTACTCCTTGCTCAGAGAACTGGACTCAACACGCCCTATTCACCGCACAAGAATATATCTGACTAGTAATAATCTTAAAACCTATGTATTGATATCTCTCTGTTAGTGTGTCAAGTGGGTGTAAAGCGGCATAAACACAGCAGTGAAAAGCAGCTAAACCCCATTATAAAAATAAATTACTTTGAAAAACCCGTGAAACAAAGACAGTGAAAGAGAGCGAAATTCTTACACAATGCGTTCAGGGGCTGTGATGCAACCTGGATTGACCATATCTAGACCCACAGCTGGATGAGACATAAGGGTGGACACTCTTGGGGCTGAGAGGTTTGGTGAGGTTGGGTGAGCAAACGCAGACCCTTTAAAGTAATACTGCGTGGTACCGATCGCATGGGTCCCAAATCTCCAGGTTCAAGGGCATCTTCCTACATTGAAAACATGCATGAGATACCCAGAAGATGGTACACCGTGTGATGGGGAAAGGTTTCTAAAACGCACCTCATTTCTCATCTGCTTGTGCCCGGGTTCGCCATTCCAGCCACTTTACTAGCAATCTCCCTCATTGGAGCATCAGCACCTTTAACCTCCTGTTCCGTACAGGTTGCAATTTGTACTGAGGATGAACGGGAAGACGTGGAACCAATGAAAGACTAGCTCTTGGTGTTGGGACAGGCACAGGTCACTCTATTTTCCCATCAGGAAGAAGAATTAACCACAGGCTCAGCCTGCCCCCCGGAACCAGAACAGGGCCTGAAGCCATCCTGCGCTTTTGCGGCCAGCTCCCTAAAAAGCGAGTTGTAAATTGGAGGTTCAGGGCACTGCAATTCACAAACCTGCAGAGTTATAAATGGTAACTCTCATCCACAAATATATTGAGGGAAGGCAAAGAAGAGGATTTGAAATCAAGGCAGAATTGCAGGAAACAGATTTCAGGAGGTAGATTCGAATCGCCTTTAAAGCACATGAAAAGCGGCAAAACGTTGACAATGATGCCCTTGGCCAAAAAGGGCGTATGCGTTTTTTCCTGAATATATTCAGGAAAAAACGCATACGCCCTTTTTGGCCAACCAAGCAACCTGGAAAGGCAAATCAGCGCTACAAAGATGTCTCGCTTCCCATCGGTTAAAAAGGCCATGCTGAAAAAAGTGTCAAAACCAGAAATGCAGGACAGGCCATGGAGAAATGGGAGCCTTGCTACACTGATGGGCGGGATGTAAATTGCCAACAGCCACTCTGGAGAAGCGTACGGTGAGTCCTGAAACATCTAAAAAACAAAGCTTAGAGAGCATAGGGCACTTCCACTCATGGGGTTATAAATTGGGAAAATTAAAAATCAGCAAGACACAAGCACCCCAAAGTTTAGGGCTGCTCTGTTGACAAGGACCTCCACTTCATTCCACCTTCAATATCCCAGGAAAGAGAAAAATGGATAAAGAAGTTGTGGTCCTTATGTACAATGGAATATCACTCAGCCGTGAAATCAATGTCATAAGGCTAGTAGCAGCATGATGAGTGGATTTAGGTACGACGACTCTAAGTGAAATAAGTCACACAGAAAAGGACACTTCTCATAAGGTATCACTGATAGAGGGAATGTAAAAACCGTTACACTTGAACTGAATTACAAAACAAAACAGAGTCACACATGCAGAAAACACACTATGGCTGCTTAACGGGAAAGGTGAGGTGGGGTGATACATAAAACAAGGGTTTCAAATTAGCTCAGATACCCTTCCATAAACCCAATATGTAATAGACAAGACCTACTCCTTGCTCAGAGAACTGGACTCAACACGCCCTATTCACCGCACAAGAATACATCTGACTAGTAATAATCTTAAAACCTATGTACTGATATCTCTCTGTTAGTGTGTCAAGTGGGTAAAAAGCGGCATAAACACAGCAGTGAAAAGCAGCTAAACCCCATTATAAAAATAAATTACTTTGAAAAACCCATGAAACAAAGACAGTGAAAGAGAGAGAAATTCTTACACAATGCGTTCAGGGGCTGTGATGCAACCTGGATTGACCATATCTAGACCCACAGCTGGATGAGACATAAGGGTGGACACTGTTGCGGCTGAGAGGTTTGGTGAGGTTGGGTGAGCAAACGCAGACCCTTTAAAGTAATACTGCGTGGTACCCATCGCATGGGTCCCAAATCTCCAGGTTCAAGGGCATCTTCCTACATCGAAAACATGCATGAGATACCCAGAAGATGGTACACCGTGTGATGGGGAAAGGTTTCTAAAACGCACCTCATTTCTCATCTGCTTGTGCCCGGGTTCGCCATTCCAGCCACTTTACTAGCAATCTCCCTCCTTGGAGCATCAGCACCTTTAACCTCCTCTTCCGTAGAGGTTGCAATTTGTCCTGAGGATGAACTGGAAGACGTGGAACCAATGAGAGACTAGCTCTTGGTGTTGGGACAGGCACAGGTCACTCTATTTTCCCATCAGGAAGAAGAATTAACCACAGGCTCAGCCTGCCACTCGGAACCAGAACAGGGCCTGAAGCCAGCCGGTGCTATTGCGGCCAGCTCCCTAAAAAGCGAGTTGTAAAATGGAGGTTCAGGGCACTGCAATTCACAAACCTGCAGACTTATAAATGATAACTCTCGTCCACAAATATATTGAGGGAAGGCAAAGAAGAGGATTAGAAATCAAGGCAGAATTGCAGGAAACAGATTTCAGGAGGTAGATTCGAATCGCCTTTAAAGCACATGAAATGCGGCAAAACGTTGGCACTGATGCCCTTGGCCAAAAAGGGCGTATGCGTTTTTTCCTGAATATATTCAGGAAAAAACGCATACGCCCTTTTTGGCCAACCAAGCAACCTGGAAAGGCAAATCAGCGCTACAAAGATGTCTCGCTTCCCATCGGTCAAAAGGGCCATGCTGAAAAAAGTGTCAAAACCAGAAATGCAGGACAGGCCATGGAGAAATGGGAGCCTTGCTACACTGATGGGCGGGATGTAAATTGTCAACAGCCACTCTGGAGAAGTGTACGGTGAGTCCTGAAACATCTAAAAAACAAAGCTTAGAGAGCATAGGGCACTTCCACTCATGGGGTTATAAATTGGGAAAATGAAAAATCAGCAAGACACAAGCACCCCAAAGTTTAGGGCTACTCTGTTGACAAGGACCTCCACTTCATTCCACCTTCAATATCCCAGGAAAGAGAAAAATGGATAAAGAAGTTGTGGTCCTTATGTACAATGGAATATCACTCAGCCGTGAAATCAATGTCATAAGGCTAGTAGCAGCATGATGAGTGGATTTAGGTACGACGACCCTAAGTGAAATAAGTCACACAGAAAAGGACACTTCTCATAAGGTATCACTTATAGAGGGAATGTAAAAACCGTTACACTTGAACTGAATTACAAAACAGAACAGAGTCACACATGCAGAAAACACACTATGGCTGCTTAACGGGAAAGGTGAGGTGGGGTGATACATAAAACAAGG
This sequence comes from Balaenoptera borealis, assembly GCF_965194805.1. Lineage (NCBI taxonomy): Eukaryota > Metazoa > Chordata > Mammalia > Artiodactyla > Balaenopteridae > Balaenoptera > Balaenoptera borealis. The sequence goes on from NW_028123622.1 coordinate 247,576, forward strand.
GTTTCAAATTAGCTCAGATACCATTCCATAAACCCAATATGTAATAGACAAGACCTACTCCTTGCTCAGAGAACTGGACTCAACACGCCCTATTCACCGCACAAGAATATATCTGACTAGTAATAATCTTAAAACCTATGTACTGATATCTCTCTGTTAGTGTGTCAAGTGGGTAAAAAGCGGCATAAACACAGCAGTGAAAAGCAGCTAAACCCCATTATAAAAATAAATTACTTTGAAAAACCCATGAAACAAAGACAGTGAAAGAGAGAGAAATTCTTACACAATGCGTTCAGGGGCTGTGATGCAACCTGGATTGACCATATCTAGACCCACAGCTGGATGAGACATAAGGGTGGACACTGTTGCGGCTGAGAGGTTTGGTGAGGTTGGGTGAGCAAACGCAGACCCTTTAAAGTAATACTGCGTGGTACCCATCGCATGGGTCCCAAATCTCCAGGTTCCAGGGCATCTTCCTACATCGAAAACATGCATGAGATACCCAGAAGATGGTACACCGTGTGATGGGGAAAGGTTTCTAAAACGCACCTCATTTCTCATCTGCTTGTGCCCGGGTTCGCCATTCCAGCCACTTAACTAGCAATCTCCCTCCTTGGAGCATCAGCACCTTTAACCTCCTGTTCCGTACAGGTTGCAATTTGTACTGAGGATGAACGGGAAGACGTGGAACCAATGAAAGACTAGCTCTTGGTGTTGGGACAGGCACAGGTCACTCTATTTTCCCATCAGGAAGAAGAATTAACCACAGGCTCAGCCTGCCCCCCGGAACCAGAACAGGGCCTGAAGCCATCCTGCGCTTTTGCGGCCAGCTCCCTAAAAAGCGAGTTGTAAAATGGAGGTTCAGGGCACTGCAATTCACAAACCTGCAGAGTTATAAATGATAACTCTCATCCACAAATATATTGAGGGAAGGCAAAGAAGAGGATTTGAAATCAAGGCAGAATTGCAGGAAACAGATTTCAGGAGGTAGATTCGAATCGCCTTTAAAGCACATGAAAAGCGGCAAAACGTTGACAATGATGCCCTTGGCCAAAAAGGGCGTATGCGTTTTTTCCTGAATATATTCAGGAAAAAACGCATACGCCCTTTTTGGCCAACCAAGCAACCTGGAAAGGCAAATCAGCGCTACAAAGATGTCTCGCTTCCCATCGGTCAAAAGGGCCATGCTGAAAAAAGTGTCAAAACCAGAAATGCAGGACAGGCCATGGAGAAATGGGAGCCTTGCTACACTGATGGGCGGGATGTAAATTGTCAACAGCCACTCTGGAGAAGTGTACGGTGAGTCCTGAAACGTCTAAAAAGCAAAGCTTAGGGAGCATAGGGCACTTCCACTCATGGGGGTATAAATTGGGAAAATGAAAAATCAGCAAGACACAAGCACCCCAAAGTTTAGGGCTGCTCTGTTGACAAGGACCTCCACTTCATTCCACCTTCAATATCCCAGGAAAGAGAAAAATGGATAAAGAAGTTGTGGTCCTTATGTACAATGGAATATCACTCAGCCATGAAATCAATGTCATAAGGCTAGTAGCAGCATGATGAGTGGATTTAGGTACGACGATTCTAAGTGAAATAAGTCACACAGAAAAGGACACTTCTCATAAGGTATCACTGATAGAGGGAATGTAAAAACCGTTACACTTGAACTGAATTACAAAACAGAACAGAGTCACACATGCAGAAAACACACTATGGCTGCTTAACGGGAAAGGTGAGGTGGGGTGATACATAAAACAAGGGTTTCAAATTAGCTCAGATACCGTTCCATAAAACCAATATGTAATAGACAAGACCTACTCCTTGCTCAGAGAACTGGACTCAACACGCCCTATTCACCGCACAAGAATATATCTGACTAGTAATAATCTTAAAACCTATGTATTGATATCTCTCTGTTAGTGTGTCAAGTGGGTGTAAAGCGGCATAAACACAGCAGTGAAAAGCAACTAAACCCCATTATAAAAATAAATTACTTTGAAAAACCCGTGAAACAAAGACAGTGAAAGAGAGCGAAATTCTTACACAATGCGTTCAGGGGCTGTGATGCAACCTGGATTGACCATATCTAGACCCACAGCTGGATGAGACATAAGGGTGGACACTCTTGGGGCTGAGAGGTTTGGTGAGGTTGGGTGAGCAAACGCAGACCCTTTAAAGTAATACTGCGTGGTACCGATCGCATGGGTCCCAAATCTCCAGGTTCAAGGGCATCTTCCTACATTGAAAACATGCATGAGATACCCAGAAGATGGTACACCGTGTGATGGGGAAAGGTTTCTAAAACGCACCTCATTTCTCATCTGCTTGTGCCCGGGTTCGCCATTCCAGCCACTTTACTAGCAATCTCCCTCATTGGAGCATCAGCACCTTTAACCTCCTGTTCCGTACAGGTTGCAATTTGTACTGAGGATGAACGGGAAGACGTGGAACCAATGAAAGACTAGCTCTTGGTGTTGGGACAGGCACAGGTCACTCTATTTTCCCATCAGGAAGAAGAATTAACCACAGGCTCAGCCTGCCCCCCGGAACCAGAACAGGGCCTGAAGCCATCCTGCGCTTTTGCGGCCAGCTCCCTAAAAAGCGAGTTGTAAATTGGAGGTTCAGGGCACTGCAATTCACAAACCTGCAGAGTTATAAATGGTAACTCTCATCCACAAATATATTGAGGGAAGGCAAAGAAGAGGATTTGAAATCAAGGCAGAATTGCAGGAAACAGATTTCAGGAGGTAGATTCGAATCGCCTTTAAAGCACATGAAAAGCGGCAAAACGTTGACAATGATGCCCTTGGCCAAAAAGGGCGTATGCGTTTTTTCCTGAATATATTCAGGAAAAAACGCATACGCCCTTTTTGGCCAACCAAGCAACCTGGAAAGGCAAATCAGCGCTACAAAGATGTCTCGCTTCCCATCGGTTAAAAAGGCCATGCTGAAAAAAGTGTCAAAACCAGAAATGCAGGACAGGCCATGGAGAAATGGGAGCCTTGCTACACTGATGGGCGGGATGTAAATTGCCAACAGCCACTCTGGAGAAGCGTACGGTGAGTCCTGAAACATCTAAAAAACAAAGCTTAGAGAGCATAGGGCACTTCCACTCATGGGGTTATAAATTGGGAAAATTAAAAATCAGCAAGACACAAGCACCCCAAAGTTTAGGGCTGCTCTGTTGACAAGGACCTCCACTTCATTCCACCTTCAATATCCCAGGAAAGAGAAAAATGGATAAAGAAGTTGTGGTCCTTATGTAAAATGGAATATCACTCAGCCGTGAAATCAATGTCATAAGGCTAGTAGCAGCATGATGAGTGGATTTAGGTACGACGACTCTAAGTGAAATAAGTCACACAGAAAAGGACACTTCTCATAAGGTATCACTGATAGAGGGAATGTAAAAACCGTTACACTTGAACTGAATTACAAAACAAAACAGAGTCACACATGCAGAAAACACACTATGGCTGCTTAACGGGAAAGGTGAGGTGGGGTGATACATAAAACAAGGGTTTCAAATTAGCTCAGATACCCTTCCATAAACCCAATATGTAATAGACAAGACCTACTCCTTGCTCAGAGAACTGGACTCAACACGCCCTATTCACCGCACAAGAATACATCTGACTAGTAATAATCTTAAAACCTATGTACTGATATCTCTCTGTTAGTGTGTCAAGTGGGTAAAAAGCGGCATAAACACAGCAGTGAAAAGCAGCTAAACCCCATTATAAAAATAAATTACTTTGAAAAACCCATGAAACAAAGACAGTGAAAGAGAGAGAAATTCTTACACAATGCGTTCAGGGGCTGTGATGCAACCTGGATTGACCATATCTAGACCCACAGCTGGATGAGACATAAGGGTGGACACTGTTGCGGCTGAGAGGTTTGGTGAGGTTGGGTGAGCAAACGCAGACCCTTTAAAGTAATACTGCGTGGTACCCATCGCATGGGTCCCAAATCTCCAGGTTCAAGGGCATCTTCCTACATCGAAAACATGCATGAGATACCCAGAAGATGGTACACCGTGTGATGGGGAAAGGTTTCTAAAACGCACCTCATTTCTCATCTGCTTGTGCCCGGGTTCGCCATTCCAGCCACTTTACTAGCAATCTCCCTCCTTGGAGCATCAGCACCTTTAACCTCCTCTTCCGTAGAGGTTGCAATTTGTCCTGAGGATGAACTGGAAGACGTGGAACCAATGAGAGACTAGCTCTTGGTGTTGGGACAGGCACAGGTCACTCTATTTTCCCATCAGGAAGAAGAATTAACCAAAGGCTCAGCCTGCCACTCGGAACCAGAACAGGGCCTGAAGCCAGCCGGTGCTATTGCGGCCAGCTCCCTAAAAAGCGAGTTGTAAAATGGAGGTTCAGGGCACTGCAATTCACAAACCTGCAGACTTATAAATGATAACTCTCGTCCACAAATATATTGAGGGAAGGCAAAGAAGAGGATTAGAAATCAAGGCAGAATTGCAGGAAACAGATTTCAGGAGGTAGATTCGAATCGCCTTTAAAGCACATGAAATGCGGCAAAACGTTGGCACTGATGCCCTTGGCCAAAAAGGGCGTATGCGTTTTTTCCTGAATATATTCAGGAAAAAACGCATACGCCCTTTTTGGCCAACCAAGCAACCTGGAAAGGCAAATCAGCGCTACAAAGATGTCTCGCTTCCCATCGGTCAAAAGGGCCATGCTGAAAAAAGTGTCAAAACCAGAAATGCAGGACAGGCCATGGAGAAATGGGAGCCTTGCTACACTGATGGGCGGGATGTAAATTGTCAACAGCCACTCTGGAGAAGTGTACGGTGAGTCCTGAAACATCTAAAAAACAAAGCTTAGAGAGCATAGGGCACTTCCACTCATGGGGTTATAAATTGGGAAAATGAAAAATCAGCAAGACACAAGCACCCCAAAGTTTAGGGCTACTCTGTTGACAAGGACCTCCACTTCATTCCACCTTCAATATCCCAGGAAAGAGAAAAATGGATAAAGAAGTTGTGGTCCTTATGTACAATGGAATATCACTCAGCCGTGAAATCAATGTCATAAGGCTAGTAGCAGCATGATGAGTGGATTTAGGTACGACGACCCTAAGTGAAATAAGTCACACAGAAAAGGACACTTCTCATAAGGTATCACTTATAGAGGGAATGTAAAAACCGTTACACTTGAACTGAATTACAAAACAGAACAGAGTCACACATGCAGAAAACACACTATGGCTGCTTAACGGGAAAGGTGAGGTGGGGTGATACATAAAACAAGGGTTTCAAATTAGCTCAGATACCATTCCATAAACCCAATATGTAATAGACAAGACCTACTCCTTGCTCAGAGAACTGGACTCAACACGCCCTATTCACCGCACAAGAATATATCTGACTAGTAATAATCTTAAAACCTATGTACTGATGTCTCTCTGTTAGTGTGTCAAGTGGGTAAAAAGCGGCATAAACACAGCAGTGAAAAGCAGCTAAACCCCATTATAAAAATAAATTACTTTGAAAAACCCATGAAACAAAGACAGTGAAAGAGAGAGAAATTCTTACACAATGCGTTCAGGGGCTGTGATGCAACCTGGATTGACCATATCTAGACCCACAGCTGGATGAGACATAAGGGTGGACACTGTTGCGGCTGAGAGGTTTGGTGAGGTTGGGTGAGCAAACGCAGACCCTTTAAAGTAATACTGCGTGGTACCCATCGCATGGGTCCCAAATCTCCAGGTTCCAGGGCATCTTCCTACATCGAAAACATGCATGAGATACCCAGAAGATGGTACACCGTGTGATGGGGAAAGGTTTCTAAAACGCACCTCATTTCTCATCTGCTTGTGCCCGGGTTCGCCATTCCAGCCACTTAACTAGCAATCTCCCTCCTTGGAGCATCAGCACCTTTAACCTCCTGTTCCGTACAGGTTGCAATTTGTACTGAGGATGAACGGGAAGACGTGGAACCAATGAAAGACTAGCTCTTGGTGTTGGGACAGGCACAGGTCACTCTATTTTCCCATCAGGAAGAAGAATTAACCACAGGCTCAGCCTGCCCCCCGGAACCAGAACAGGGCCTGAAGCCATCCTGCGCTTTTGCGGCCAGCTCCCTAAAAAGCGAGTTGTAAAATGGAGGTTCAGGGCACTGCAATTCACAAACCTGCAGAGTTATAAATGATAACTCTCATCCACAAATATATTGAGGGAAGGCAAAGAAGAGGATTTGAAATCAAGGCAGAATTGCAGGAAACAGATTTCAGGAGGTAGATTCGAATCGCCTTTAAAGCACATGAAAAGCGGCAAAACGTTGACAATGATGCCCTTGGCCAAAAAGGGCGTATGCGTTTTTTCCTGAATATATTCAGGAAAAAACGCATACGCCCTTTTTGGCCAACCAAGCAACCTGGAAAGGCAAATCAGCGCTACAAAGATGTCTCGCTTCCCATCGGTCAAAAGGGCCATGCTGAAAAAAGTGTCAAAACCAGAAATGCAGGACAGGCCATGGAGAAATGGGAGCCTTGCTACACTGATGGGCGGGATGTAAATTGTCAACAGCCACTCTGGAGAAGTGTACGGTGAGTCCTGAAACGTCTAAAAAGCAAAGCTTAGGGAGCATAGGGCACTTCCACTCATGGGGGTATAAATTGGGAAAATGAAAAATCAGCAAGACACAAGCACCCCAAAGTTTAGGGCTGCTCTGTTGACAAGGACCTCCACTTCATTCCACCTTCAATATCCCAGGAAAGAGAAAAATGGATAAAGAAGTTGTGGTCCTTATGTACAATGGAATATCACTCAGCCATGAAATCAATGTCATAAGGCTAGTAGCAGCATGATGAGTGGATTTAGGTACGACGATTCTAAGTGAAATAAGTCACACAGAAAAGGACACTTCTCATAAGGTATCACTGATAGAGGGAATGTAAAAACCGTTACACTTGAACTGAATTACAAAACAGAACAGAGTCACACATGCAGAAAACACACTATGGCTGCTTAACGGGAAAGGTGAGGTGGGGTGATACATAAAACAAGGGTTTCAAATTAGCTCAGATACCGTTCCATAAAACCAATATGTAATAGACAAGACCTACTCCTTGCTCAGAGAACTGGACTCAACACGCCCTATTCACCGCACAAGAATATATCTGACTAGTAATAATCTTAAAACCTATGTATTGATATCTCTCTGTTAGTGTGTCAAGTGGGTGTAAAGCGGCATAAACACAGCAGTGAAAAGCAGCTAAACCCCATTATAAAAATAAATTACTTTGAAAAACCCGTGAAACAAAGACAGTGAAAGAGAGCGAAATTCTTACACAATGCGTTCAGGGGCTGTGATGCAACCTGGATTGACCATATCTAGACCCACAGCTGGATGAGACATAAGGGTGGACACTCTTGGGGCTGAGAGGTTTGGTGAGGTTGGGTGAGCAAACGCAGACCCTTTAAAGTAATACTGCGTGGTACCGATCGCATGGGTCCCAAATCTCCAGGTTCAAGGGCATCTTCCTACATTGAAAACATGCATGAGATACCCAGAAGATGGTACACCGTGTGATGGGGAAAGGTTTCTAAAACGCACCTCATTTCTCATCTGCTTGTGCCCGGGTTCGCCATTCCAGCCACTTTACTAGCAATCTCCCTCCTTGGAGCATCAGCACCTTTAACCTCCTGTTCCGTACAGGTTGCAATTTGTACTGAGGATGAACGGGAAGACGTGGAACCAATGAAAGACTAGCTCTTGGTGTTGGGACAGGCACAGGTCACTCTATTTTCCCATCAGGAAGAAGAATTAACCACAGGCTCAGCCTGCCCCCCGGAACCAGAACAGGGCCTGAAGCCATCCTGCGCTTTTGCGGCCAGCTCCCTAAAAAGCGAGTTGTAAATTGGAGGTTCAGGGCACTGCAATTCACAAACCTGCAGAGTTATAAATGGTAACTCTCATCCACAAATATATTGAGGGAAGGCAAAGAAGAGGATTTGAAATCAAGGCAGAATTGCAGGAAACAGATTTCAGGAGGTAGATTCGAATCGCCTTTAAAGCACATGAAAAGCGGCAAAACGTTGACAATGATGCCCTTGGCCAAAAAGGGCGTATGCGTTTTTTCCTGAATATATTCAGGAAAAAACGCATACGCCCTTTTTGGCCAACCAAGCAACCTGGAAAGGCAAATCAGCGCTACAAAGATGTCTCGCTTCCCATCGGTTAAAAAGGCCATGCTGAAAAAAGTGTCAAAACCAGAAATGCAGGACAGGCCATGGAGAAATGGGAGCCTTGCTACACTGATGGGCGGGATGTAAATTGCCAACAGCCACTCTGGAGAAGCGTACGGTGAGTCCTGAAACATCTAAAAAACAAAGCTTAGAGAGCATAGGGCACTTCCACTCATGGGGTTATAAATTGGGAAAATTAAAAATCAGCAAGACACAAGCACCCCAAAGTTTAGGGCTGCTCTGTTGACAAGGACCTCCACTTCATTCCACCTTCAATATCCCAGGAAAGAGAAAAATGGATAAAGAAGTTGTGGTCCTTATGTACAATGGAATATCACTCAGCCGTGAAATCAATGTCATAAGGCTAGTAGCAGCATGATGAGTGGATTTAGGTACGACGACTCTAAGTGAAATAAGTCACACAGAAAAGGACACTTCTCATAAGGTATCACTGATAGAGGGAATGTAAAAACCGTTACACTTGAACTGAATTACAAAACAAAACAGAGTCACACATGCAGAAAACACACTATGGCTGCTTAACGGGAAAGGTGAGGTGGGGTGATACATAAAACAAGGGTTTCAAATTAGCTCAGATACCCTTCCATAAACCCAATATGTAATAGACAAGACCTACTCCTTGCTCAGAGAACTGGACTCAACACGCCCTATTCACCGCACAAGAATACATCTGACTAGTAATAATCTTAAAACCTATGTACTGATATCTCTCTGTTAGTGTGTCAAGTGGGTAAAAAGCGGCATAAACACAGCAGTGAAAAGCAGCTAAACCCCATTATAAAAATAAATTACTTTGAAAAACCCATGAAACAAAGACAGTGAAAGAGAGAGAAATTCTTACACAATGCGTTCAGGGGCTGTGATGCAACCTGGATTGACCATATCTAGACCCACAGCTGGATGAGACATAAGGGTGGACACTGTTGCGGCTGAGAGGTTTGGTGAGGTTGGGTGAGCAAACGCAGACCCTTTAAAGTAATACTGCGTGGTACCCATCGCATGGGTCCCAAATCTCCAGGTTCAAGGGCATCTTCCTACATCGAAAACATGCATGAGATACCCAGAAGATGGTACACCGTGTGATGGGGAAAGGTTTCTAAAACGCACCTCATTTCTCATCTGCTTGTGCCCGGGTTCGCCATTCCAGCCACTTTACTAGCAATCTCCCTCCTTGGAGCATCAGCACCTTTAACCTCCTCTTCCGTAGAGGTTGCAATTTGTCCTGAGGATGAACTGGAAGACGTGGAACCAATGAGAGACTAGCTCTTGGTGTTGGGACAGGCACAGGTCACTCTATTTTCCCATCAGGAAGAAGAATTAACCACAGGCTCAGCCTGCCACTCGGAACCAGAACAGGGCCTGAAGCCAGCCGGTGCTATTGCGGCCAGCTCCCTAAAAAGCGAGTTGTAAAATGGAGGTTCAGGGCACTGCAATTCACAAACCTGCAGACTTATAAATGATAACTCTCGTCCACAAATATATTGAGGGAAGGCAAAGAAGAGGATTAGAAATCAAGGCAGAATTGCAGGAAACAGATTTCAGGAGGTAGATTCGAATCGCCTTTAAAGCACATGAAATGCGGCAAAACGTTGGCACTGATGCCCTTGGCCAAAAAGGGCGTATGCGTTTTTTCCTGAATATATTCAGGAAAAAACGCATACGCCCTTTTTGGCCAACCAAGCAACCTGGAAAGGCAAATCAGCGCTACAAAGATGTCTCGCTTCCCATCGGTCAAAAGGGCCATGCTGAAAAAAGTGTCAAAACCAGAAATGCAGGACAGGCCATGGAGAAATGGGAGGCTTGCTACACTGATGGGCGGGATGTAAATTGTCAACAGCCACTCTGGAGAAGTGTACGGTGAGTCCTGAAACATCTAAAAAACAAAGCTTAGAGAGCATAGGGCACTTCCACTCATGGGGTTATAAATTGGGAAAATGAAAAATCAGCAAGACACAAGCACCCCAAAGTTTAGGGCTACTCTGTTGACAAGGACCTCCACTTCATTCCACCTTCAATATCCCAGGAAAGAGAAAAATGGATAAAGAAGTTGTGGTCCTTATGTACAATGGAATATCACTCAGCCGTGAAATCAATGTCATAAGGCTAGTAGCAGCATGATGAGTGGATTTAGGTACGACGACCCTAAGTGAAATAAGTCACACAGAAAAGGACACTTCTCATAAGGTATCACTTATAGAGGGAATGTAAAAACCGTTACACTTGAACTGAATTACAAAACAGAACAGAGTCACACATGCAGAAAACACACTATGGCTGCTTAACGGGAAAGGTGAGGTGGGGTGATACATAAAACAAGGGTTTCAAATTAGCTCAGATACCATTCCATAAACCCAATATGTAATAGACAAGACCTACTCCTTGCTCAGAGAACTGGACTCAACACGCCCTATTCACCGCACAAGAATATATCTGACTAGTAATAATCTTAAAACCTATGTACTGATATCTCTCTGTTAGTGTGTCAAGTGGGTAAAAAGCGGCATAAACACAGCAGTGAAAAGCAGCTAAACCCCATTATAAAAATAAATTACTTTGAAAAACCCATGAAACAAAGACAGTGAAAGAGAGAGAAATTCTTACACAATGCGTTCAGGGGCTGTGATGCAACCTGGATTGACCATATCTAGACCCACAGCTGGATGAGACATAAGGGTGGACACTGTTGCGGCTGAGAGGTTTGGTGAGGTTAGGTGAGCAAACGCAGACCCTTTAAAGTAATACTGCGTGGTACCCATCGCATGGGTCCCAAATCTCCAGGTTCCAGGGCATCTTCCTACATCGAAAACATGCATGAGATACCCAGAAGATGGTACACCGTGTGATGGGGAAAGGTTTCTAAAACGCACCTCATTTCTCATCTGCTTGTGCCCGGGTTCGCCATTCCAGCCACTTAACTAGCAATCTCCCTCCTTGGAGCATCAGCACCTTTAACCTCCTGTTCCGTACAGGTTGCAATTTGTACTGAGGATGAACGGGAAGACGTGGAACCAATGAAAGACTAGCTCTTGGTGTTGGGACAGGCACAGGTCACTCTATTTTCCCATCAGGAAGAAGAATTAACCACAGGCTCAGCCTGCCCCCCGGAACCAGAACAGGGCCTGAAGCCATCCTGCGCTTTTGCGGCCAGCTCCCTAAAAAGCGAGTTGTAAAATGGAGGTTCAGGGCACTGCAATTCACAAACCTGCAGAGTTATAAATGATAACTCTCATCCACAAATATATTGAGGGAAGGCAAAGAAGAGGATTTGAAATCAAGGCAGAATTGCAGGAAACAGATTTCAGGAGGTAGATTCGAATCGCCTTTAAAGCACATGAAAAGCGGCAAAACGTTGACAATGATGCCCTTGGCCAAAAAGGGCGTATGCGTTTTTTCCTGAATATATTCAGGAAAAAACGCATACGCCCTTTTTGGCCAACCAAGCAACCTGGAAAGGCAAATCAGCGCTACAAAGATGTCTCGCTTCCCATCGGTCAAAAGGGCCATGCTGAAAAAAGTGTCAAAACCAGAAATGCAGGACAGGCCATGGAGAAATGGGAGCCTTGCTACACTGATGGGCGGGATGTAAATTGTCAACAGCCACTCTGGAGAAGTGTACGGTGAGTCCTGAAACGTCTAAAAAGCAAAGCTTAGGGAGCATAGGGCACTTCCACTCATGGGGGTATAAATTGGGAAAATGAAAAATCAGCAAGACACAAGCACCCCAAAGTTTAGGGCTGCTCTGTTGACAAGGACCTCCACTTCATTCCACCTTCAATATCCCAGGAAAGAGAAAAATGGATAAAGAAGTTGTGGTCCTTATGTACAATGGAATATCACTCAGCCATGAAATCAATGTCATAAGGCTAGTAGCAGCATGATGAGTGGATTTAGGTACGACGATTCTAAGTGAAATAAGTCACACAGAAAAGGACACTTCTCATAAGGTATCACTGATAGAGGGAATGTAAAAACCGTTACACTTGAACTGAATTACAAAACAGAACAGAGTCACACATGCAGAAAACACACTATGGCTGCTTAACGGGAAAGGTGAGGTGGGGTGATACATAAAACAAGGGTTTCAAATTAGCTCAGATACCGTTCCATAAAACCAATATGTAATAGACAAGACCTACTCCTTGCTCAGAGAACTGGACTCAACACGCCCTATTCACCGCACAAGAATATATCTGACTAGTAATAATCTTAAAACCTATGTATTGATATCTCTCTGTTAGTGTGTCAAGTGGGTGTAAAGCGGCATAAACACAGCAGTGAAAAGCAGCTAAACCCCATTATAAAAATAAATTACTTTGAAAAACCCGTGAAACAAAGACAGTGAAAGAGAGCGAAATTCTTACACAATGCGTTCAGGGGCTGTGATGCAACCTGGATTGACCATATCTAGACCCACAGCTGGATGAGACATAAGGGTGGACACTCTTGGGGCTGAGAGGTTTGGTGAGGTTGGGTGAGCAAACGCAGACCCTTTAAAGTAATACTGCGTGGTACCGATCGCATGGGTCCCAAATCTCCAGGTTCAAGGGCATCTTCCTACATCGAAAACATGCATGAGATACCCAGAAGATGGTACACCGTGTGATGGGGAAAGGTTTCTAAAACGCACCTCATTTCTCATCTGCTTGTGCCCGGGTTCGCCATTCCAGCCACTTTACTAGCAATCTCCCTCCTTGGAGCATCAGCACCTTTAACCTCCTGTTCCGTACAGGTTGCAATTTGTACTGAGGATGAACGGGAAGACGTGGAACCAATGAAAGACTAGCTCTTGGTGTTGGGACAGGCACAGGTCACTCTATTTTCCCATCAGGAAGAAGAATTAACCACAGGCTCAGCCTGCCCCCCGGAACCAGAACAGGGCCTGAAGCCATCCTGCGCTTTTGCGGCCAGCTCCCTAAAAAGCGAGTTGTAAATTGGAGGTTCAGGGCACTGCAATTCACAAACCTGCAGAGTTATAAATGATAACTCTCATCCACAAATATATTGAGGGAAGGCAAAGAAGAGGATTTGAAATCAAGGCAGAATTGCAGGAAACAGATTTCAGGAGGTAGATTCGAATCGCCTTTAAAGCACATGAAAAGCGGCAAAACGTTGACAATGATGCCCTTGGCCAAAAAGGGCGTATGCGTTTTTTCCTGAATATATTCAGGAAAAAACGCATACGCCCTTTTTGGCCAACCAAGCAACCTGGAAAGGCAAATCAGCGCTACAAAGATGTCTCGCTTCCCATCGGTTAAAAAGGCCATGCTGAAAAAAGTGTCAAAACCAGAAATGCAGGACAGGCCATGGAGAAATGGGAGCCTTGCTACACTGATGGGCGGGATGTAAATTGCCAACAGCCACTCTGGAGAAGCGTACGGTGAGTCCTGAAACATCTAAAAAACAAAGCTTAGAGAGCATAGGGCACTTCCACTCATGGGGTTATAAATTGGGAAAATTAAAAATCAGCAAGACACAAGCACCCCAAAGTTTAGGGCTGCTCTGTTGACAAGGACCTCCACTTCATTCCACCTTCAATATCCCAGGAAAGAGAAAAATGGATAAAGAAGTTGTGGTCCTTATGTACAATGGAATATCACTCAGCCGTGAAATCAATGTCATAAGGCTAGTAGCAGCATGATGAGTGGATTTAGGTACGACGACTCTAAGTGAAATAAGTCACACAGAAAAGGACACTTCTCATAAGGTATCACTGATAGAGGGAATGTAAAAACCGTTACACTTGAACTGAATTACAAAACAGAACAGAGTCACACATGCAGAAAACACACTATGGCTGCTTAACGGGAAAGGTGAGGTGGGGTGATACATAAAACAAGGGTTTCAAATTAGCTCAGATACCCTTCCATAAACCCAATATGTAATAGACAAGACCTACTCCTTGCTCAGAGAACTGGACTCAACACGCCCTATTCACCGCACAAGAATACATCTGACTAGTAATAATCTTAAAACCTATGTACTGATATCTCTCTGTTAGTGTGTCAAGTGGGTAAAAAGCGGCATAAACACAGCAGTGAAAAGCAGCTAAACCCCATTATAAAAATAAATTACTTTGAAAAACCCATGAAACAAAGACAGTGAAAGAGAGAGAAATTCTTACACAATGCGTTCAGGGGCTGTGATGCAACCTGGATTGACCATATCTAGACCCACAGCTGGATGAGACATAAGGGTGGACACTGTTGCGGCTGAGAGGTTTGGTGAGGTTGGGTGAGCAAACGCAGACCCTTTAAAGTAATACTGCGTGGTACCCATCGCATGGGTCCCAAATCTCCAGGTTCAAGGTCATCTTCCTACATAGAAAACATGCATGAGAATCCCAGAAGATGGTACACCGTGTGATGGGGAAAGGTTTCTAAAACGCACCTCATTTCTCATCTGCTTGTGCCCGGGTTCGCCATTCCAGCCACTTTACTAGCAATCTCCCTCCTTGGAGCATCAGCACCTTTAACCTCCTCTTCCGTACAGGTTGCAATTTGTCCTGAGGATGAACTGGAAGACGTGGAACCAATGAGAGACTAGCTCTTGGTGTTGGGACAGGCACAGGTCACTCTATTTTCCCATCAGGAAGAAGAATTAACCAAAGGCTCAGCCTGCCACTCGGAACCAGAACAGGGCCTGAAGCCAGCCGGTGCTATTGCGGCCAGCTCCCTAAAAAGCGAGTTGTAAAATGGAGGTTCAGGGCACTGCAATTCACAAACCTGCAGACTTATAAATGATAACTCTCGTCCACAAATATATTGAGGGAAGGCAAAGAAGAGGATTTGAAATCAAGGCAGAATTGCAGGAAACAGATTTCAGGAGGTAGATTCGAATCGCCTTTAAAGCACATGAAAAGCGGCAAAACGTTGGCAATGATGCCCTTGGCCAAAAAGGGCGTATGCGTTTTTTCCTGAATATATTCAGGAAAAAACGCATACGCCCTTTTTGGCCAACCAAGCAACCTGGAAAGGCAAATCAGCACTACAAAGATGTCTCGCTTCCCATCGGTCAAAAGGGCCATGCTGAAAAAAGTGTCAAAACCAGAAATGCAGGACAGGCCATGGAGAAATGGGAGCCTTGCTACACTGATGGGCGGGATGTAAATTGTCAACAGCCACTCTGGAGAAGTGTACGGTGAGTCCTGAAACATCTAAAAAACAAAGCTTAGAGAGCATAGGGCACTTCCACTCATGGGGTTATAAATTGGGAAAATGAAAAATCAGCAAGACACAAGCACCCCAAAGTTTAGGGCTGCTCTGTTGACAAGGACCTCCACTTCATTCCACCTTCAATATCCCAGGAAAGAGAAAAATGGATAAAGAAGTTGTGGTCCTTATGTACAATGGAATATCACTCAGCCGTGAAATCAATGTCATAAGGCTAGTAGCAGCATGATGAGTGGATTTAGGTACGACGACTCTAAGTGAAATAAGTCACACAGAAAAGGACACTTCTCATAAGGTATCACTTATAGAGGGAATGTAAAAACCGTTACACTTGAACTGAATTACAAAACAGAACAGAGTCACACATGCAGAAAACACACTATGGCTGCTTAACGGGAAAGGTGAGGTGGGGTGATACATAAAACAAGGGTTTCAAATTAGCTCAGATACCGTTCCATAAACCCAATATGTAATAGACAAGACCTACTCCTTGCTCAGAGAACTGGACTCAACACGCCCTATTCACCGCACAAGAATATATCTGACTAGTAATAATCTTAAAACCTATGTACTGATATCTCTCTGTTAGTGTGTCAAGTGGGTAAAAAGCGGCATAAACACAGCAGTGAAAAGCAGCTAAACCCCATTATAAAAATAAATTACTTTGAAAAACCCATGAAACAAAGACAGTGAAAGAGAGAGAAATTCTTACACAATGCGTTCAGGGGCTGTGATGCAACCTGGATTGACCATATCTAGACCCACAGCTGGATGAGACATAAGGGTGGACACTGTTGCGGCTGAGAGGTTTGGTGAGGTTGGGTGAGCAAACGCAGACCCTTTAAAGTAATACTGCGTGGTACCCATCGCATGGGTCCCAAATCTCCAGGTTCCAGGGCATCTTCCTACATCGAAAACATGCATGAGATACCCAGAAGATGGTACACCGTGTGATGGGGAAAGGTTTCTAAAACGCACCTCATTTCTCATCTGCTTGTGCCCGGGTTCGCCATTCCAGCCACTTAACTAGCAATCTCCCTCCTTGGAGCATCAGCACCTTTAACCTCCTGTTCCGTACAGGTTGCAATTTGTACTGAGGATGAACGGGAAGACGTGGAACCAATGAAAGACTAGCTCTTGGTGTTGGGACAGGCACAGGTCACTCTATTTTCCCATCAGGAAGAAGAATTAACCACAGGCTCAGCCTGCCCCCCGGAACCAGAACAGGGCCTGAAGCCATCCTGCGCTTTTGCGGCCAGCTCCCTAAAAAGCGAGTTGTAAAATGGAGGTTCAGGGCACTGCAATTCACAAACCTGCAGAGTTATAAATGATAACTCTCATCCACAAATATATTGAGGGAAGGCAAAGAAGAGGATTTGAAATCAAGGCAGAATTGCAGGAAACAGATTTCAGGAGGTAGATTCGAATCGCCTTTAAAGCACATGAAAAGCGGCAAAACGTTGACAATGATGCCCTTGGCCAAAAAGGGCGTATGCGTTTTTTCCTGAATATATTCAGGAAAAAACGCATACGCCCTTTTTGGCCAACCAAGCAACCTGGAAAGGCAAATCAGCGCTACAAAGATGTCTCGCTTCCCATCGGTCAAAAGGGCCATGCTGAAAAAAGTGTCAAAACCAGAAATGCAGGACAGGCCATGGAGAAATGGGAGCCTTGCTACACTGATGGGCGGGATGTAAATTGTCAACAGCCACTCTGGAGAAGTGTACGGTGAGTCCTGAAACGTCTAAAAAGCAAAGCTTAGGGAGCATAGGGCACTTCCACTCATGGGGGTATAAATTGGGAAAATGAAAAATCAGCAAGACACAAGCACCCCAAAGTTTAGGGCTGCTCTGTTGACAAGGACCTCCACTTCATTCCACCTTCAATATCCCAGGAAAGAGAAAAATGGATAAAGAAGTTGTGGTCCTTATGTACAATGGAATATCACTCAGCCATGAAATCAATGTCATAAGGCTAGTAGCAGCATGATGAGTGGATTTAGGTACGACGATTCTAAGTGAAATAAGTCACACAGAAAAGGACACTTCTCATAAGGTATCACTGATAGAGGGAATGTAAAAACCGTTACACTTGAACTGAATTACAAAACAGAACAGAGTCACACATGCAGAAAACACACTATGGCTGCTTAACGGGAAAGGTGAGGTGGGGTGATACATAAAACAAGGGTTTCAAATTAGCTCAGATACCGTTCCATAAAACCAATATGTAATAGACAAGACCTACTCCTTGCTCAGAGAACTGGACTCAACACGCCCTATTCACCGCACAAGAATATATCTGACTAGTAATAATCTTAAAACCTATGTATTGATATCTCTCTGTTAGTGTGTCAAGTGGGTGTAAAGCGGCATAAACACAGCAGTGAAAAGCAGCTAAACCCCATTATAAAAATAAATTACTTTGAAAAACCCGTGAAACAAAGACAGTGAAAGAGAGCGAAATTCTTACACAATGCGTTCAGGGGCTGTGATGCAACCTGGATTGACCATATCTAGACCCACAGCTGGATGAGACATAAGGGTGGACACTCTTGGGGCTGAGAGGTTTGGTGAGGTTGGGTGAGCAAACGCAGACCCTTTAAAGTAATACTGCGTGGTACCGATCGCATGGGTCCCAAATCTCCAGGTTCAAGGGCATCTTCCTACATTGAAAACATGCATGAGATACCCAGAAGATGGTACACCGTGTGATGGGGAAAGGTTTCTAAAACGCACCTCATTTCTCATCTGCTTGTGCCCGGGTTCGCCATTCCAGCCACTTTACTAGCAATCTCCCTCATTGGAGCATCAGCACCTTTAACCTCCTGTTCCGTACAGGTTGCAATTTGTACTGAGGATGAACGGGAAGACGTGGAACCAATGAAAGACTAGCTCTTGGTGTTGGGACAGGCACAGGTCACTCTATTTTCCCATCAGGAAGAAGAATTAACCACAGGCTCAGCCTGCCCCCCGGAACCAGAACAGGGCCTGAAGCCATCCTGCGCTTTTGCGGCCAGCTCCCTAAAAAGCGAGTTGTAAATTGGAGGTTCAGGGCACTGCAATTCACAAACCTGCAGAGTTATAAATGGTAACTCTCATCCACAAATATATTGAGGGAAGGCAAAGAAGAGGATTTGAAATCAAGGCAGAATTGCAGGAAACAGATTTCAGGAGGTAGATTCGAATCGCCTTTAAAGCACATGAAAAGCGGCAAAACGTTGACAATGATGCCCTTGGCCAAAAAGGGCGTATGCGTTTTTTCCTGAATATATTCAGGAAAAAACGCATACGCCCTTTTTGGCCAACCAAGCAACCTGGAAAGGCAAATCAGCGCTACAAAGATGTCTCGCTTCCCATCGGTTAAAAAGGCCATGCTGAAAAAAGTGTCAAAACCAGAAATGCAGGACAGGCCATGGAGAAATGGGAGCCTTGCTACACTGATGGGCGGGATGTAAATTGCCAACAGCCACTCTGGAGAAGCGTACGGTGAGTCCTGAAACATCTAAAAAACAAAGCTTAGAGAGCATAGGGCACTTCCACTCATGGGGTTATAAATTGGGAAAATTAAAAATCAGCAAGACACAAGCACCCCAAAGTTTAGGGCTGCTCTGTTGACAAGGACCTCCACTTCATTCCACCTTCAATATCCCAGGAAAGAGAAAAATGGATAAAGAAGTTGTGGTCCTTATGTACAATGGAATATCACTCAGCCGTGAAATCAATGTCATAAGGCTAGTAGCAGCATGATGAGTGGATTTAGGTACGACGACTCTAAGTGAAATAAGTCACACAGAAAAGGACACTTCTCATAAGGTATCACTGATAGAGGGAATGTAAAAACCGTTACACTTGAACTGAATTACAAAACAAAACAGAGTCACACATGCAGAAAACACACTATGGCTGCTTAACGGGAAAGGTGAGGTGGGGTGATACATAAAACAAGGGTTTCAAATTAGCTCAGATACCCTTCCATAAACCCAATATGTAATAGACAAGACCTACTCCTTGCTCAGAGAACTGGACTCAACACGCCCTATTCACCGCACAAGAATACATCTGACTAGTAATAATCTTAAAACCTATGTACTGATATCTCTCTGTTAGTGTGTCAAGTGGGTAAAAAGCGGCATAAACACAGCAGTGAAAAGCAGCTAAACCCCATTATAAAAATAAATTACTTTGAAAAACCCATGAAACAAAGACAGTGAAAGAGAGAGAAATTCTTACACAATGCGTTCAGGGGCTGTGATGCAACCTGGATTGACCATATCTAGACCCACAGCTGGATGAGACATAAGGGTGGACACTGTTGCGGCTGAGAGGTTTGGTGAGGTTGGGTGAGCAAACGCAGACCCTTTAAAGTAATACTGCGTGGTACCCATCGCATGGGTCCCAAATCTCCAGGTTCCAGGGCATCTTCCTACATCGAAAACATGCATGAGATACCCAGAAGATGGTACACCGTGTGATGGGGAAAGGTTTCTAAAACGCACCTCATTTCTCATCTGCTTGTGCCCGGGTTCGCCATTCCAGCCACTTAACTAGCAATCTCCCTCCTTGGAGCATCAGCACCTTTAACCTCCTGTTCCGTACAGGTTGCAATTTGTACTGAGGATGAACGGGAAGACGTGGAACCAATGAAAGACTAGCTCTTGGTGTTGGGACAGGCACAGGTCACTCTATTTTCCCATCAGGAAGAAGAATTAACCACAGGCTCAGCCTGCCCCCCGGAACCAGAACAGGGCCTGAAGCCATCCTGCGCTTTTGCGGCCAGCTCCCTAAAAAGCGAGTTGTAAAATGGAGGTTCAGGGCACTGCAATTCACAAACCTGCAGAGTTATAAATGATAACTCTCATCCACAAATATATTGAGGGAAGGCAAAGAAGAGGATTTGAAATCAAGGCAGAATTGCAGGAAACAGATTTCAGGAGGTAGATTCGAATCGCCTTTAAAGCACATGAAAAGCGGCAAAACGTTGACAATGATGCCCTTGGCCAAAAAGGGCGTATGCGTTTTTTCCTGAATATATTCAGGAAAAAACGCATACGCCCTTTTTGGCCAACCAAGCAACCTGGAAAGGCAAATCAGCGCTACAAAGATGTCTCGCTTCCCATCGGTCAAAAGGGCCATGCTGAAAAAAGTGTCAAAACCAGAAATGCAGGACAGGCCATGGAGAAATGGGAGCCTTGCTACACTGATGGGCGGGATGTAAATTGTCAACAGCCACTCTGGAGAAGTGTACGGTGAGTCCTGAAACGTCTAAAAAGCAAAGCTTAGGGAGCATAGGGCACTTCCACTCATGGGGGTATAAATTGGGAAAATGAAAAATCAGCAAGACACAAGCACCCCAAAGTTTAGGGCTGCTCTGTTGACAAGGACCTCCACTTCATTCCACCTTCAATATCCCAGGAAAGAGAAAAATGGATAAAGAAGTTGTGGTCCTTATGTACAATGGAATATCACTCAGCCATGAAATCAATGTCATAAGGCTAGTAGCAGCATGATGAGTGGATTTAGGTACGACGATTCTAAGTGAAATAAGTCACACAGAAAAGGACACTTCTCATAAGGTATCACTGATAGAGGGAATGTAAAAACCGTTACACTTGAACTGAATTACAAAACAGAACAGAGTCACACATGCAGAAAACACACTATGGCTGCTTAACGGGAAAGGTGAGGTGGGGTGATACATAAAACAAGGGTTTCAAATTAGCTCAGATACCGTTCCATAAAACCAATATGTAATAGACAAGACCTACTCCTTGCTCAGAGAACTGGACTCAACACGCCCTATTCACCGCACAAGAATATATCTGACTAGTAATAATCTTAAAACCTATTTATTGATATCTCTCTGTTAGTGTGTCAAGTGGGTGTAAAGCGGCATAAACACAGCAGTGAAAAGCAGCTAAACCCCATTATAAAAATAAATTACTTTGAAAAACCCATGAAACAAAGACAGTGAAAGAGAGAGAAATTCTTACACAATGCGTTCAGGGGCTGTGATGCAACCTGGATTGACCATATCTAGACCCACAGCTGGATGAGACATAAGGGTGGACACTCTTGGGGCTGAGAGGTTTGGTGAGGTTGGGTGAGCAAACGCAGACCCTTTAAAGTAATACTGCGTGGTACCGATCGCATGGGTCCCAAATCTCCAGGTTCAAGGGCATCTTCCTACATTGAAAACATGCATGAGATACCCAGAAGATGGTACACCGTGTGATGGGGAAAGGTTTCTAAAACGCACCTCATTTCTCATCTGCTTGTGCCCGGGTTCGCCATTCCAGCCACTTTACTAGCAATCTCCCTCCTTGGAGCATCAGCACCTTTAACCTCCTGTTCCGTACAGGTTGCAATTTGTACTGAGGATGAACGGGAAGACGTGGAACCAATGAAAGACTAGCTCTTGGTGTTGGGACAGGCACAGGTCACTCTATTTTCCCATCAGGAAGAAGAATTAACCACAGGCTCAGCCTGCCCCCCGGAACCAGAACAGGGCCTGAAGCCATCCTGCGCTTTTGCGGCCAGCTCCCTAAAAAGCGAGTTGTAAATTGGAGGTTCAGGGCACTGCAATTCACAAACCTGCAGAGTTATAAATGGTAACTCTCATCCACAAATATATTGAGGGAAGGCAAAGAAGAGGATTTGAAATCAAGGCAGAATTGCAGGAAACAGATTTCAGGAGGTAGATTCGAATCGCCTTTAAAGCACATGAAAAGCGGCAAAACGTTGACAATGATGCCCTTGGCCAAAAAGGGCGTATGCGTTTTTTCCTGAATATATTCAGGAAAAAACGCATACGCCCTTTTTGGCCAACCAAGCAACCTGGAAAGGCAAATCAGCGCTACAAAGATGTCTCGCTTCCCATCGGTTAAAAAGGCCATGCTGAAAAAAGTGTCAAAACCAGAAATGCAGGACAGGCCATGGAGAAATGGGAGCCTTGCTACACTGATGGGCGGGTTGTAAATTGCCAACAGCCACTCTGGAGAAGCGTACGGTGAGTCCTGAAACATCTAAAAAACAAAGCTTAGAGAGCATAGGGCACTTCCACTCATGGGGTTATAAATTGGGAAAATTAAAAATCAGCAAGACACAAGCACCCCAAAGTTTAGGGCTGCTCTGTTGACAAGGACCTCCACTTCATTCCACCTTCAATATCCCAGGAAAGAGAAAAATGGATAAAGAAGTTGTGGTCCTTATGTACAATGGAATATCACTCAGCCGTGAAATCAATGTCATAAGGCTAGTAGCAGCATGATGAGTGGATTTAGGTACGACGACTCTAAGTGAAATAAGTCACACAGAAAAGGACACTTCTCATAAGGTATCACTGATAGAGGGAATGTAAAAACCGTTACACTTGAACTGAATTACAAAACAAAACAGAGTCACACATGCAGAAAACACACTATGGCTGCTTAACGGGAAAGGTGAGGTGGGGTGATACATAAAACAAGGGTTTCAAATTAGCTCAGATACCCTTCCATAAACCCAATATGTAATAGACAAGACCTACTCCTTGCTCAGAGAACTGGACTCAACACGCCCTATTCACCGCACAAGAATACATCTGACTAGTAATAATCTTAAAACCTATGTACTGATATCTCTCTGTTAGTGTGTCAAGTGGGTAAAAAGCGGCATAAACACAGCAGTGAAAAGCAGCTAAACCCCATTATAAAAATAAATTACTTTGAAAAACCCATGAAACAAAGACAGTGAAAGAGAGAGAAATTCTTACACAATGCGTTCAGTGGCTGTGATACAACCTGGATTGACCATATCTAGACCCACAGCTGGATGAGACATAAGGGTGGACACTGTTGCGGCTGAGAGGTTTGGTGAGGTTGGGTGAGCAAACGCAGACCCTTTAAAGTAATACTGCGTGGTACCCATCGCATGGGTCCCAAATCTCCAGGTTCAAGGGCATCTTCCTACATCGAAAACATGCATGAGATACCCAGAAGATGGTACACCGTGTGATGGGGAAAGGTTTCTAAAACGCACCTCATTTCTCATCTGCTTGTGCCCGGGTTCGCCATTCCAGCCACTTTACTAGCAATCTCCCTCCTTGGAGCATCAGCACCTTTAACCTCCTCTTCTGTAGAGGTTGCAATTTGTCCTGAGGATGAACTGGAAGACGTGGAACCAATGAGAGACTAGCTCTTGGTGTTGGGACAGGCACAGGTCACTCTATTTTCCCATCAGGAAGAAGAATTAACCACAGGCTCAGCCTGCCACTCGGAACCAGAACAGGGCCTGAAGCCAGCCGGTGCTATTGCGGCCAGCTCCCTAAAAAGCGAGTTGTAAAATGGAGGTTCAGGGCACTGCAATTCACAAACCTGCAGACTTATAAATGATAACTCTCGTCCACAAATATATTGAGGGAAGGCAAAGAAGAGGATTAGAAATCAAGGCAGAATTGCAGGAAACAGATTTCAGGAGGTAGATTCGAATCGCCTTTAAAGCACATGAAATGCGGCAAAACGTTGGCACTGATGCCCTTGGCCAAAAAGGGCGTATGCGTTTTTTCCTGAATATATTCAGGAAAAAACGCATACGCCCTTTTTGGCCAACCAAGCAACCTGGAAAGGCAAATCAGCGCTACAAAGATGTCTCGCTTCCCATCGGTCAAAAGGGCCATGCTGAAAAAAGTGTCAAAACCAGAAATGCAGGACAGGCCATGGAGAAATGGGAGCCTTGCTACACTGATGGGCGGGATGTAAATTGTCAACAGCCACTCTGGAGAAGTGTACGGTGAGTCCTGAAACATCTAAAAAACAAAGCTTAGAGAGCATAGGGCACTTCCACTCATGGGGTTATAAATTGGGAAAATTAAAAATCAGCAAGACACAAGCACCCCAAAGTTTAGGGCTACTCTGTTGACAAGGACCTCCACTTCATTCCACCTTCAATATCCCAGGAAAGAGAAAAATGGATAAAGAAGTTGTGGTCCTTATGTACAATGGAATATCACTCAGCCGTGAAATCAATGTCATAAGGCTAGTAGCAGCATGATGAGTGGATTTAGGTACGACGACCCTAAGTGAAATAAGTCACACAGAAAAGGACACTTCTCATAAGGTATCACTTATAGAGGGAATGTAAAAACCGTTACACTTGAACTGAATTACAAAACAGAACAGAGTCACACATGCAGAAAACACACTATGGCTGCTTAACGGGAAAGGTGAGGTGGGGTGATACATAAAACAAGGGTTTCAAATTAGCTCAGATACCATTCCATAAACCCAATATGTAATAGACAAGACCTACTCCTTGCTCAGAGAACTGGACTCAACACGCCCTATTCACCGCACAAGAATATATCTGACTAGTAATAATCTTAAAACCTATGTACTGATATCTCTCTGTTAGTGTGTCAAGTGGGTAAAAAGCGGCATAAACACAGCAGTGAAAAGCAGCTAAACCCCATTATAAAAATAAATTACTTTGAAAAACCCATGAAACAAAGACAGTGAAAGAGAGAGAAATTCTTACACAATGCGTTCAGGGGCTGTGATGCAACCTGGATTGACCATATCTAGACCCACAGCTGGATGAGACATAAGGGTGGACACTGTTGCGGCTGAGAGGTTTGGTGAGGTTGGGTGAGCAAACGCAGACCCTTTAAAGTAATACTGCGTGGTACCCATCGCATGGGTCCCAAATCTCCAGGTTCCAGGGCATCTTCCTACATCGAAAACATGCATGAGATACCCAGAAGATGGTACACCGTGTGATGGGGAAAGGTTTCTAAAACGCACCTCATTTCTCATCTGCTTGTGCCCGGGTTCGCCATTCCAGCCACTTAACTAGCAATCTCCCTCCTTGGAGCATCAGCACCTTTAACCTCCTGTTCCGTACAGGTTGCAATTTGTACTGAGGATGAACGGGAAGACGTGGAACCAATGAAAGACTAGCTCTTGGTGTTGGGACAGGCACAGGTCACTCTATTTTCCCATCAGGAAGAAGAATTAACCACAGGCTCAGCCTGCCCCCCGGAACCAGAACAGGGCCTGAAGCCATCCTGCGCTTTTGCGGCCAGCTCCCTAAAAAGCGAGTTGTAAAATGGAGGTTCAGGGCACTGCAATTCACAAACCTGCAGAGTTATAAATGATAACTCTCATCCACAAATATATTGAGGGAAGGCAAAGAAGAGGATTTGAAATCAAGGCAGAATTGCAGGAAACAGATTTCAGGAGGTAGATTCGAATCGCCTTTAAAGCACATGAAAAGCGGCAAAACGTTGACAATGATGCCCTTGGCCAAAAAGGGCGTATGCATTTTTTCCTGAATATATTAAGGAAAAAACGCATACGCCCTTTTTGGCCAACCAAGCAACCTGGAAAGGCAAATCAGCGCTACAAAGATGTCTCGCTTCCCATCGGTCAAAAGGGCCATGCTGAAAAAAGTGTCAAAACCAGAAATGCAGGACAGGCCATGGAGAAATGGGAGCCTTGCTACACTGATGGGCGGGATGTAAATTGTCAACAGCCACTCTGGAGAAGTGTACGGTGAGTCCTGAAACGTCTAAAAAGCAAAGCTTAGGGAGCATAGGGCACTTCCACTCATGGGGGTATAAATTGGGAAAATGAAAAATCAGCAAGACACAAGCACCCCAAAGTTTAGGGCTGCTCTGTTGACAAGGACCTCCACTTCATTCCACCTTCAATATCCCAGGAAAGAGAAAAATGGATAAAGAAGTTGTGGTCCTTATGTACAATGGAATATCACTCAGCCATGAAATCAATGTCATAAGGCTAGTAGCAGCATGATGAGTGGATTTAGGTACGACGATTCTAAGTGAAATAAGTCACACAGAAAAGGACACTTCTCATAAGGTATCACTGATAGAGGGAATGTAAAAACCGTTACACTTG
The DNA here is from genome assembly GCF_965194805.1 of Balaenoptera borealis. NCBI lineage: Eukaryota > Metazoa > Chordata > Mammalia > Artiodactyla > Balaenopteridae > Balaenoptera > Balaenoptera borealis. Next base: position 273,881 of record NW_028123622.1, read on the forward strand.
AACTGAATTACAAAACAGAACAGAGTCACACATGCAGAAAACACACTATGGCTGCTTAACGGGAAAGGTGAGGTGGGGTGATACATAAAACAAGGGTTTCAAATTAGCTCAGATACCGTTCCATAAAACCAATATGTAATAGACAAGACCTACTCCTTGCTCAGAGAACTGGACTCAACACGCCCTATTCACCGCACAAGAATATATCTGACTAGTAATAATCTTAAAACCTATGTATTGATATCTCTCTGTTAGTGTGTCAAGTGGGTGTAAAGCGGCATAAACACAGCAGTGAAAAGCAGCTAAACCCCATTATAAAAATAAATTACTTTGAAAAACCCGTGAAACAAAGACAGTGAAAGAGAGCGAAATTCTTACACAATGCGTTCAGGGGCTGTGATGCAACCTGGATTGACCATATCTAGACCCACAGCTGGATGAGACATAAGGGTGGACACTCTTGGGGCTGAGAGGTTTGGTGAGGTTGGGTGAGCAAACGCAGACCCTTTAAAGTAATACTGCGTGGTACCGATCGCATGGGTCCCAAATCTCCAGGTTCAAGGGCATCTTCCTACATCGAAAACATGCATGAGATACCCAGAAGATGGTACACCGTGTGATGGGGAAAGGTTTCTAAAACGCACCTCATTTCTCATCTGCTTGTGCCCGGGTTCGCCATTCCAGCCACTTTACTAGCAATCTCCCTCCTTGGAGCATCAGCACCTTTAACCTCCTGTTCCGTACAGGTTGCAATTTGTACTGAGGATGAACGGGAAGACGTGGAACCAATGAAAGACTAGCTCTTGGTGTTGGGACAGGCACAGGTCACTCTATTTTCCCATCAGGAAGAAGAATTAACCACAGGCTCAGCCTGCCCCCCGGAACCAGAACAGGGCCTGAAGCCATCCTGCGCTTTTGCGGCCAGCTCCCTAAAAAGCGAGTTGTAAATTGGAGGTTCAGGGCACTGCAATTCACAAACCTGCAGAGTTATAAATGATAACTCTCATCCACAAATATATTGAGGGAAGGCAAAGAAGAGGATTTGAAATCAAGGCAGAATTGCAGGAAACAGATTTCAGGAGGTAGATTCGAATCGCCTTTAAAGCACATGAAAAGCGGCAAAACGTTGACAATGATGCCCTTGGCCAAAAAGGGCGTATGCGTTTTTTCCTGAATATATTCAGGAAAAAACGCATACGCCCTTTTTGGCCAACCAAGCAACCTGGAAAGGCAAATCAGCGCTACAAAGATGTCTCGCTTCCCATCGGTTAAAAAGGCCATGCTGAAAAAAGTGTCAAAACCAGAAATGCAGGACAGGCCATGGAGAAATGGGAGCCTTGCTACACTGATGGGCGGGATGTAAATTGCCAACAGCCACTCTGGAGAAGCGTACGGTGAGTCCTGAAACATCTAAAAAACAAAGCTTAGAGAGCATAGGGCACTTCCACTCATGGGGTTATAAATTGGGAAAATTAAAAATCAGCAAGACACAAGCACCCCAAAGTTTAGGGCTGCTCTGTTGACAAGGACCTCCACTTCATTCCACCTTCAATATCCCAGGAAAGAGAAAAATGGATAAAGAAGTTGTGGTCCTTATGTACAATGGAATATCACTCAGCCGTGAAATCAATGTCATAAGGCTAGTAGCAGCATGATGAGTGGATTTAGGTACGACGACTCTAAGTGAAATAAGTCACACAGAAAAGGACACTTCTCATAAGGTATCACTGATAGAGGGAATGTAAAAACCGTTACACTTGAACTGAATTACAAAACAGAACAGAGTCACACATGCAGAAAACACACTATGGCTGCTTAACGGGAAAGGTGAGGTGGGGTGATACATAAAACAAGGGTTTCAAATTAGCTCAGATACCCTTCCATAAACCCAATATGTAATAGACAAGACCTACTCCTTGCTCAGAGAACTGGACTCAACACGCCCTATTCACCGCACAAGAATACATCTGACTAGTAATAATCTTAAAACCTATGTACTGATATCTCTCTGTTAGTGTGTCAAGTGGGTAAAAAGCGGCATAAACACAGCAGTGAAAAGCAGCTAAACCCCATTATAAAAATAAATTACTTTGAAAAACCCATGAAACAAAGACAGTGAAAGAGAGAGAAATTCTTACACAATGCGTTCAGGGGCTGTGATGCAACCTGGATTGACCATATCTAGACCCACAGCTGGATGAGACATAAGGGTGGACACTGTTGCGGCTGAGAGGTTTGGTGAGGTTGGGTGAGCAAACGCAGACCCTTTAAAGTAATACTGCGTGGTACCCATCGCATGGGTCCCAAATCTCCAGGTTCAAGGTCATCTTCCTACATAGAAAACATGCATGAGAATCCCAGAAGATGGTACACCGTGTGATGGGGAAAGGTTTCTAAAACGCACCTCATTTCTCATCTGCTTGTGCCCGGGTTCGCCATTCCAGCCACTTTACTAGCAATCTCCCTCCTTGGAGCATCAGCACCTTTAACCTCCTCTTCCGTACAGGTTGCAATTTGTCCTGAGGATGAACTGGAAGACGTGGAACCAATGAGAGACTAGCTCTTGGTGTTGGGACAGGCACAGGTCACTCTATTTTCCCATCAGGAAGAAGAATTAACCAAAGGCTCAGCCTGCCACTCGGAACCAGAACAGGGCCTGAAGCCAGCCGGTGCTATTGCGGCCAGCTCCCTAAAAAGCGAGTTGTAAAATGGAGGTTCAGGGCACTGCAATTCACAAACCTGCAGACTTATAAATGATAACTCTCGTCCACAAATATATTGAGGGAAGGCAAAGAAGAGGATTTGAAATCAAGGCAGAATTGCAGGAAACAGATTTCAGGAGGTAGATTCGAATCGCCTTTAAAGCACATGAAAAGCGGCAAAACGTTGGCAATGATGCCCTTGGCCAAAAAGGGCGTATGCGTTTTTTCCTGAATATATTCAGGAAAAAACGCATACGCCCTTTTTGGCCAACCAAGCAACCTGGAAAGGCAAATCAGCACTACAAAGATGTCTCGCTTCCCATCGGTCAAAAGGGCCATGCTGAAAAAAGTGTCAAAACCAGAAATGCAGGACAGGCCATGGAGAAATGGGAGCCTTGCTACACTGATGGGCGGGATGTAAATTGTCAACAGCCACTCTGGAGAAGTGTACGGTGAGTCCTGAAACATCTAAAAAACAAAGCTTAGAGAGCATAGGGCACTTCCACTCATGGGGTTATAAATTGGGAAAATGAAAAATCAGCAAGACACAAGCACCCCAAAGTTTAGGGCTGCTCTGTTGACAAGGACCTCCACTTCATTCCACCTTCAATATCCCAGGAAAGAGAAAAATGGATAAAGAAGTTGTGGTCCTTATGTACAATGGAATATCACTCAGCCGTGAAATCAATGTCATAAGGCTAGTAGCAGCATGATGAGTGGATTTAGGTACGACGACTCTAAGTGAAATAAGTCACACAGAAAAGGACACTTCTCATAAGGTATCACTGATAGAGGGAATGTAAAAACCGTTACACTTGAACTGAATTACAAAACAGAACAGAGTCACACATGCAGAAAACACACTATGGCTGCTTAACGGGAAAGGTGAGGTGGGGTGATACATAAAACAAGGGTTTCAAATTAGCTCAGATACCGTTCCATAAAACCAATATGTAATAGACAAGACCTACTCCTTGCTCAGAGAACTGGACTCAACACGCCCTATTCACCGCACAAGAATATATCTGACTAGTAATAATCTTAAAACCTATGTATTGATATCTCTCTGTTAGTGTGTCAAGTGGGTGTAAAGCGGCATAAACACAGCAGTGAAAAGCAGCTAAACCCCATTATAAAAATAAATTACTTTGAAAAACCCATGAAACAAAGACAGTGAAAGAGAGAGAAATTCTTACACAATGCGTTCAGGGGCTGTGATGCAACCTGGATTGACCATATCTAGACCCACAGCTGGATGAGACATAAGGGTGGACACTCTTGGGGCTGAGAGGTTTGGTGAGGTTGGGTGAGCAAACGCAGACCCTTTAAAGTAATACTGCGTGGTACCGATCGCATGGGTCCCAAATCTCCAGGTTCAAGGGCATCTTCCTACATTGAAAACATGCATGAGATACCCAGAAGATGGTACACCGTGTGATGGGGAAAGGTTTCTAAAACGCACCTCATTTCTCATCTGCTTGTGCCCGGGTTCGCCATTCCAGCCACTTTACTAGCAATCTCCCTCCTTGGAGCATCAGCACCTTTAACCTCCTGTTCCGTACAGGTTGCAATTTGTACTGAGGATGAACGGGAAGACGTGGAACCAATGAAAGACTAGCTCTTGGTGTTGGGACAGGCACAGGTCACTCTATTTTCCCATCAGGAAGAAGAATTAACCACAGGCTCAGCCTGCCCCCCGGAACCAGAACAGGGCCTGAAGCCATCCTGCGCTTTTGCGGCCAGCTCCCTAAAAAGCGAGTTGTAAATTGGAGGTTCAGGGCACTGCAATTCACAAACCTGCAGAGTTATAAATGGTAACTCTCATCCACAAATATATTGAGGGAAGGCAAAGAAGAGGATTTGAAATCAAGGCAGAATTGCAGGAAACAGATTTCAGGAGGTAGATTCGAATCGCCTTTAAAGCACATGAAAAGCGGCAAAACGTTGACAATGATGCCCTTGGCCAAAAAGGGCGTATGCGTTTTTTCCTGAATATATTCAGGAAAAAACGCATACGCCCTTTTTGGCCAACCAAGCAACCTGGAAAGGCAAATCAGCGCTACAAAGATGTCTCGCTTCCCATCGGTTAAAAAGGCCATGCTGAAAAAAGTGTCAAAACCAGAAATGCAGGACAGGCCATGGAGAAATGGGAGCCTTGCTACACTGATGGGCGGGTTGTAAATTGCCAACAGCCACTCTGGAGAAGCGTACGGTGAGTCCTGAAACATCTAAAAAACAAAGCTTAGAGAGCATAGGGCACTTCCACTCATGGGGTTATAAATTGGGAAAATTAAAAATCAGCAAGACACAAGCACCCCAAAGTTTAGGGCTGCTCTGTTGACAAGGACCTCCACTTCATTCCACCTTCAATATCCCAGGAAAGAGAAAAATGGATAAAGAAGTTGTGGTCCTTATGTACAATGGAATATCACTCAGCCGTGAAATCAATGTCATAAGGCTAGTAGCAGCATGATGAGTGGATTTAGGTACGACGACTCTAAGTGAAATAAGTCACACAGAAAAGGACACTTCTCATAAGGTATCACTGATAGAGGGAATGTAAAAACCGTTACACTTGAACTGAATTACAAAACAAAACAGAGTCACACATGCAGAAAACACACTATGGCTGCTTAACGGGAAAGGTGAGGTGGGGTGATACATAAAACAAGGGTTTCAAATTATCTCAGATACCCTTCCATAAACCCAATATGTAATAGACAAGACCTACTCCTTGCTCAGAGAACTGGACTCAACACGCCCTATTCACCGCACAAGAATACATCTGACTAGTAATAATCTTAAAACCTATGTACTGATATCTCTCTGTTAGTGTGTCAAGTGGGTAAAAAGCGGCATAAACACAGCAGTGAAAAGCAGCTAAACCCCATTATAAAAATAAATTACTTTGAAAAACCCATGAAACAAAGACAGTGAAAGAGAGAGAAATTCTTACACAATGCGTTCAGTGGCTGTGATACAACCTGGATTGACCATATCTAGACCCACAGCTGGATGAGACATAAGGGTGGACACTGTTGCGGCTGAGAGGTTTGGTGAGGTTGGGTGAGCAAACGCAGACCCTTTAAAGTAATACTGCGTGGTACCCATCGCATGGGTCCCAAATCTCCAGGTTCAAGGGCATCTTCCTACATCGAAAACATGCATGAGATACCCAGAAGATGGTACACCGTGTGATGGGGAAAGGTTTCTAAAACGCACCTCATTTCTCATCTGCTTGTGCCTGGGTTCGCCATTCCAGCCACTTTACTAGCAATCTCCCTCCTTGGAGCATCAGCACCTTTAACCTCCTCTTCTGTAGAGGTTGCAATTTGTCCTGAGGATGAACTGGAAGACGTGGAACCAATGAGAGACTAGCTCTTGGTGTTGGGACAGGCACAGGTCACTCTATTTTCCCATCAGGAAGAAGAATTAACCACAGGCTCAGCCTGCCACTCGGAACCAGAACAGGGCCTGAAGCCAGCCGGTGCTATTGCGGCCAGCTCCCTAAAAAGCGAGTTGTAAAATGGAGGTTCAGGGCACTGCAATTCACAAACCTGCAGACTTATAAATGATAACTCTCGTCCACAAATATATTGAGGGAAGGCAAAGAAGAGGATTAGAAATCAAGGCAGAATTGCAGGAAACAGATTTCAGGAGGTAGATTCGAATCGCCTTTAAAGCACATGAAATGCGGCAAAACGTTGGCACTGATGCCCTTGGCCAAAAAGGGCGTATGCGTTTTTTCCTGAATATATTCAGGAAAAAACGCATACGCCCTTTTTGGCCAACCAAGCAACCTGGAAAGGCAAATCAGCGCTACAAAGATGTCTCGCTTCCCATCGGTCAAAAGGGCCATGCTGAAAAAAGTGTCAAAACCAGAAATGCAGGACAGGCCATGGAGAAATGGGAGCCTTGCTACACTGATGGGCGGGATGTAAATTGTCAACAGCCACTCTGGAGAAGTGTACGGTGAGTCCTGAAACATCTAAAAAACAAAGCTTAGAGAGCATAGGGCACTTCCACTCATGGGGTTATAAATTGGGAAAATTAAAAATCAGCAAGACACAAGCACCCCAAAGTTTAGGGCTACTCTGTTGACAAGGACCTCCACTTCATTCCACCTTCAATATCCCAGGAAAGAGAAAAATGGATAAAGAAGTTGTGGTCCTTATGTACAATGGAATATCACTCAGCCGTGAAATCAATGTCATAAGGCTAGTAGCAGCATGATGAGTGGATTTAGGTACGACGACCCTAAGTGAAATAAGTCACACAGAAAAGGACACTTCTCATAAGGTATCACTTATAGAGGGAATGTAAAAACCGTTACACTTGAACTGAATTACAAAACAGAACAGAGTCACACATGCAGAAAACACACTATGGCTGCTTAACGGGAAAGGTGAGGTGGGGTGATACATAAAACAAGGGTTTCAAATTAGCTCAGATACCATTCCATAAACCCAATATGTAATAGACAAGACCTACTCCTTGCTCAGAGAACTGGACTCAACACGCCCTATTCACCGCACAAGAATATATCTGACTAGTAATAATCTTAAAACCTATGTACTGATATCTCTCTGTTAGTGTGTCAAGTGGGTAAAAAGCGGCATAAACACAGCAGTGAAAAGCAGCTAAACCCCATTATAAAAATAAATTACTTTGAAAAACCCATGAAACAAAGACAGTGAAAGAGAGAGAAATTCTTACACAATGCGTTCAGGGGCTGTGATGCAACCTGGATTGACCATATCTAGACCCACAGCTGGATGAGACATAAGGGTGGACACTGTTGCGGCTGAGAGGTTTGGTGAGGTTGGGTGAGCAAACGCAGACCCTTTAAAGTAATACTGCGTGGTACCCATCGCATGGGTCCCAAATCTCCAGGTTCCAGGGCATCTTCCTACATCGAAAACATGCATGAGATACCCAGAAGATGGTACACCGTGTGATGGGGAAAGGTTTCTAAAACGCACCTCATTTCTCATCTGCTTGTGCCCGGGTTCGCCATTCCAGCCACTTAACTAGCAATCTCCCTCCTTGGAGCATCAGCACCTTTAACCTCCTGTTCCGTACAGGTTGCAATTTGTACTGAGGATGAACGGGAAGACGTGGAACCAATGAAAGACTAGCTCTTGGTGTTGGGACAGGCACAGGTCACTCTATTTTCCCATCAGGAAGAAGAATTAACCACAGGCTCAGCCTGCCCCCCGGAACCAGAACAGGGCCTGAAGCCATCCTGCGCTTTTGCGGCCAGCTCCCTAAAAAGCGAGTTGTAAAATGGAGGTTCAGGGCACTGCAATTCACAAACCTGCAGAGTTATAAATGATAACTCTCATCCACAAATATATTGAGGGAAGGCAAAGAAGAGGATTTGAAATCAAGGCAGAATTGCAGGAAACAGATTTCAGGAGGTAGATTCGAATCGCCTTTAAAGCACATGAAAAGCGGCAAAACGTTGACAATGATGCCCTTGGCCAAAAAGGGCGTATGCGTTTTTTCCTGAATATATTCAGGAAAAAACGCATACGCCCTTTTTGGCCAACCAAGCAACCTGGAAAGGCAAATCAGCGCTACAAAGATGTCTCGCTTCCCATCGGTCAAAAGGGCCATGCTGAAAAAAGTGTCAAAACCAGAAATGCAGGACAGGCCATGGAGAAATGGGAGCCTTGCTACACTGATGGGCGGGATGTAAATTGTCAACAGCCACTCTGGAGAAGTGTACGGTGAGTCCTGAAACGTCTAAAAAGCAAAGCTTAGGGAGCATAGGGCACTTCCACTCATGGGGGTATAAATTGGGAAAATGAAAAATCAGCAAGACACAAGCACCCCAAAGTTTAGGGCTGCTCTGTTGACAAGGACCTCCACTTCATTCCACCTTCAATATCCCAGGAAAGAGAAAAATGGATAAAGAAGTTGTGGTCCTTATGTACAATGGAATATCACTCAGCCATGAAATCAATGTCATAAGGCTAGTAGCAGCATGATGAGTGGATTTAGGTACGACGATTCTAAGTGAAATAAGTCACACAGAAAAGGACACTTCTCATAAGGTATCACTGATAGAGGGAATGTAAAAACCGTTACACTTGAACTGAATTACAAAACAGAACAGAGTCACACATGCAGAAAACACACTATGGCTGCTTAACGGGAAAGGTGAGGTGGGGTGATACATAAAACAAGGGTTTCAAATTAGCTCAGATACCCTTCCATAAACCCAATATGTAATAGACAAGACCTACTCCTTGCTCAGAGAACTGGACTCAACACGCCCTATTCACCGCACAAGAATACATCTGACTAGTAATAATCTTAAAACCTATGTACTGATATCTCTCTGTTAGTGTGTCAAGTGGGTAAAAAGCGGCATAAACACAGCAGTGAAAAGCAGCTAAACCCCATTATAAAAATAAATTACTTTGAAAAACCCATGAAACAAAGACAGTGAAAGAGAGAGAAATTCTTACACAATGCGTTCAGGGGCTGTGATGCAACCTGGATTGACCATATCTAGACCCACAGCTGGATGAGACATAAGGGTGGACACTGTTGCGGCTGAGAGGTTTGGTGAGGTTGGGTGAGCAAACGCAGACCCTTTAAAGTAATACTGCGTGGTACCCATCGCATGGGTCCCAAATCTCCAGGTTCAAGGTCATCTTCCTACATAGAAAACATGCATGAGAATCCCAGAAGATGGTACACCGTGTGATGGGGAAAGGTTTCTAAAACGCACCTCATTTCTCATCTGCTTGTGCCCGGGTTCGCCATTCCAGCCACTTTACTAGCAATCTCCCTCCTTGGAGCATCAGCACCTTTAACCTCCTCTTCCGTACAGGTTGCAATTTGTCCTGAGGATGAACTGGAAGACGTGGAACCAATGAGAGACTAGCTCTTGGTGTTGGGACAGGCACAGGTCACTCTATTTTCCCATCAGGAAGAAGAATTAACCAAAGGCTCAGCCTGCCACTCGGAACCAGAACAGGGCCTGAAGCCAGCCGGTGCTATTGCGGCCAGCTCCCTAAAAAGCGAGTTGTAAAATGGAGGTTCAGGGCACTGCAATTCACAAACCTGCAGACTTATAAATGATAACTCTCGTCCACAAATATATTGAGGGAAGGCAAAGAAGAGGATTTGAAATCAAGGCAGAATTGCAGGAAACAGATTTCAGGAGGTAGATTCGAATCGCCTTTAAAGCACATGAAAAGCGGCAAAACGTTGGCAATGATGCCCTTGGCCAAAAAGGGCGTATGCGTTTTTTCCTGAATATATTCAGGAAAAAACGCATACGCCCTTTTTGGCCAACCAAGCAACCTGGAAAGGCAAATCAGCACTACAAAGATGTCTCGCTTCCCATCGGTCAAAAGGGCCATGCTGAAAAAAGTGTCAAAACCAGAAATGCAGGACAGGCCATGGAGAAATGGGAGCCTTGCTACACTGATGGGCGGGATGTAAATTGTCAACAGCCACTCTGGAGAAGTGTACGGTGAGTCCTGAAACATCTAAAAAACAAAGCTTAGAGAGCATAGGGCACTTCCACTCATGGGGTTATAAATTGGGAAAATGAAAAATCAGCAAGACACAAGCACCCCAAAGTTTAGGGCTGCTCTGTTGACAAGGACCTCCACTTCATTCCACCTTCAATATCCCAGGAAAGAGAAAAATGGATAAAGAAGTTGTGGTCCTTATGTACAATGGAATATCACTCAGCCGTGAAATCAATGTCATAAGGCTAGTAGCAGCATGATGAGTGGATTTAGGTACGACGACTCTAAGTGAAATAAGTCACACAGAAAAGGACACTTCTCATAAGGTATCACTGATAGAGGGAATGTAAAAACCGTTACACTTGAACTGAATTACAAAACAGAACAGAGTCACACATGCAGAAAACACACTATGGCTGCTTAACGGGAAAGGTGAGGTGGGGTGATACATAAAACAAGGGTTTCAAATTAGCTCAGATACCGTTCCATAAAACCAATATGTAATAGACAAGACCTACTCCTTGCTCAGAGAACTGGACTCAACACGCCCTATTCACCGCACAAGAATATATCTGACTAGTAATAATCTTAAAACCTATGTATTGATATCTCTCTGTTAGTGTGTCAAGTGGGTGTAAAGCGGCATAAACACAGCAGTGAAAAGCAGCTAAACCCCATTATAAAAATAAATTACTTTGAAAAACCCATGAAACAAAGACAGTGAAAGAGAGAGAAATTCTTACACAATGCGTTCAGGGGCTGTGATGCAACCTGGATTGACCATATCTAGACCCACAGCTGGATGAGACATAAGGGTGGACACTCTTGGGGCTGAGAGGTTTGGTGAGGTTGGGTGAGCAAACGCAGACCCTTTAAAGTAATACTGCGTGGTACCGATCGCATGGGTCCCAAATCTCCAGGTTCAAGGGCATCTTCCTACATTGAAAACATGCATGAGATACCCAGAAGATGGTACACCGTGTGATGGGGAAAGGTTTCTAAAACGCACCTCATTTCTCATCTGCTTGTGCCCGGGTTCGCCATTCCAGCCACTTTACTAGCAATCTCCCTCCTTGGAGCATCAGCACCTTTAACCTCCTGTTCCGTACAGGTTGCAATTTGTACTGAGGATGAACGGGAAGACGTGGAACCAATGAAAGACTAGCTCTTGGTGTTGGGACAGGCACAGGTCACTCTATTTTCCCATCAGGAAGAAGAATTAACCACAGGCTCAGCCTGCCCCCCGGAACCAGAACAGGGCCTGAAGCCATCCTGCGCTTTTGCGGCCAGCTCCCTAAAAAGCGAGTTGTAAATTGGAGGTTCAGGGCACTGCAATTCACAAACCTGCAGAGTTATAAATGGTAACTCTCATCCACAAATATATTGAGGGAAGGCAAAGAAGAGGATTTGAAATCAAGGCAGAATTGCAGGAAACAGATTTCAGGAGGTAGATTCGAATCGCCTTTAAAGCACATGAAAAGCGGCAAAACGTTGACAATGATGCCCTTGGCCAAAAAGGGCGTATGCGTTTTTTCCTGAATATATTCAGGAAAAAACGCATACGCCCTTTTTGGCCAACCAAGCAACCTGGAAAGGCAAATCAGCGCTACAAAGATGTCTCGCTTCCCATCGGTTAAAAAGGCCATGCTGAAAAAAGTGTCAAAACCAGAAATGCAGGACAGGCCATGGAGAAATGGGAGCCTTGCTACACTGATGGGCGGGTTGTAAATTGCCAACAGCCACTCTGGAGAAGCGTACGGTGAGTCCTGAAACATCTAAAAAACAAAGCTTAGAGAGCATAGGGCACTTCCACTCATGGGGTTATAAATTGGGAAAATTAAAAATCAGCAAGACACAAGCACCCCAAAGTTTAGGGCTGCTCTGTTGACAAGGACCTCCACTTCATTCCACCTTCAATATCCCAGGAAAGAGAAAAATGGATAAAGAAGTTGTGGTCCTTATGTACAATGGAATATCACTCAGCCGTGAAATCAATGTCATAAGGCTAGTAGCAGCATGATGAGTGGATTTAGGTACGACGACTCTAAGTGAAATAAGTCACACAGAAAAGGACACTTCTCATAAGGTATCACTGATAGAGGGAATGTAAAAACCGTTACACTTGAACTGAATTACAAAACAAAACAGAGTCACACATGCAGAAAACACACTATGGCTGCTTAACGGGAAAGGTGAGGTGGGGTGATACATAAAACAAGGGTTTCAAATTAGCTCAGATACCCTTCCATAAACCCAATATGTAATAGACAAGACCTACTCCTTGCTCAGAGAACTGGACTCAACACGCCCTATTCACCGCACAAGAATACATCTGACTAGTAATAATCTTAAAACCTATGTACTGATATCTCTCTGTTAGTGTGTCAAGTGGGTAAAAAGCGGCATAAACACAGCAGTGAAAAGCAGCTAAACCCCATTATAAAAATAAATTACTTTGAAAAACCCATGAAACAAAGACAGTGAAAGAGAGAGAAATTCTTACACAATGCGTTCAGTGGCTGTGATACAACCTGGATTGACCATATCTAGACCCACAGCTGGATGAGACATAAGGGTGGACACTGTTGCGGCTGAGAGGTTTGGTGAGGTTGGGTGAGCAAACGCAGACCCTTTAAAGTAATACTGCGTGGTACCCATCGCATGGGTCCCAAATCTCCAGGTTCAAGGGCATCTTCCTACATCGAAAACATGCATGAGATACCCAGAAGATGGTACACCGTGTGATGGGGAAAGGTTTCTAAAACGCACCTCATTTCTCATCTGCTTGTGCCCGGGTTCGCCATTCCAGCCACTTTACTAGCAATCTCCCTCCTTGGAGCATCAGCACCTTTAACCTCCTCTTCTGTAGAGGTTGCAATTTGTCCTGAGGATGAACTGGAAGACGTGGAACCAATGAGAGACTAGCTCTTGGTGTTGGGACAGGCACAGGTCACTCTATTTTCCCATCAGGAAGAAGAATTAACCACAGGCTCAGCCTGCCACTCGGAACCAGAACAGGGCCTGAAGCCAGCCGGTGCTATTGCGGCCAGCTCCCTAAAAAGCGAGTTGTAAAATGGAGGTTCAGGGCACTGCAATTCACAAACCTGCAGACTTATAAATGATAACTCTCGTCCACAAATATATTGAGGGAAGGCAAAGAAGAGGATTAGAAATCAAGGCAGAATTGCAGGAAACAGATTTCAGGAGGTAGATTCGAATCGCCTTTAAAGCACATGAAATGCGGCAAAACGTTGGCACTGATGCCCTTGGCCAAAAAGGGCGTATGCGTTTTTTCCTGAATATATTCAGGAAAAAACGCATACGCCCTTTTTGGCCAACCAAGCAACCTGGAAAGGCAAATCAGCGCTACAAAGATGTCTCGCTTCCCATCGGTCAAAAGGGCCATGCTGAAAAAAGTGTCAAAACCAGAAATGCAGGACAGGCCATGGAGAAATGGGAGCCTTGCTACACTGATGGGCGGGATGTAAATTGTCAACAGCCACTCTGGAGAAGTGTACGGTGAGTCCTGAAACATCTAAAAAACAAAGCTTAGAGAGCATAGGGCACTTCCACTCATGGGGTTATAAATTGGGAAAATTAAAAATCAGCAAGACACAAGCACCCCAAAGTTTAGGGCTACTCTGTTGACAAGGACCTCCACTTCATTCCACCTTCAATATCCCAGGAAAGAGAAAAATGGATAAAGAAGTTGTGGTCCTTATGTACAATGGAATATCACTCAGCCGTGAAATCAATGTCATAAGGCTAGTAGCAGCATGATGAGTGGATTTAGGTACGACGACCCTAAGTGAAATAAGTCACACAGAAAAGGACACTTCTCATAAGGTATCACTTATAGAGGGAATGTAAAAACCGTTACACTTGAACTGAATTACAAAACAGAACAGAGTCACACATGCAGAAAACACACTATGGCTGCTTAACGGGAAAGGTGAGGTGGGGTGATACATAAAACAAGGGTTTCAAATTAGCTCAGATACCATTCCATAAACCCAATATGTAATAGACAAGACCTACTCCTTGCTCAGAGAACTGGACTCAACACGCCCTATTCACCGCACAAGAATATATCTGACTAGTAATAATCTTAAAACCTATGTACTGATATCTCTCTGTTAGTGTGTCAAGTGGGTAAAAAGCGGCATAAACACAGCAGTGAAAAGCAGCTAAACCCCATTATAAAAATAAATTACTTTGAAAAACCCATGAAACAAAGACAGTGAAAGAGAGAGAAATTCTTACACAATGCGTTCAGGGGCTGTGATGCAACCTGGATTGACCATATCTAGACCCACAGCTGGATGAGACATAAGGGTGGACACTGTTGCGGCTGAGAGGTTTGGTGAGGTTGGGTGAGCAAACGCAGACCCTTTAAAGTAATACTGCGTGGTACCCATCGCATGGGTCCCAAATCTCCAGGTTCCAGGGCATCTTCCTACATCGAAAACATGCATGAGATACCCAGAAGATGGTACACCGTGTGATGGGGAAAGGTTTCTAAAACGCACCTCATTTCTCATCTGCTTGTGCCCGGGTTCGCCATTCCAGCCACTTAACTAGCAATCTCCCTCCTTGGAGCATCAGCACCTTTAACCTCCTGTTCCGTACAGGTTGCAATTTGTACTGAGGATGAACGGGAAGACGTGGAACCAATGAAAGACTAGCTCTTGGTGTTGGGACAGGCACAGGTCACTCTATTTTCCCATCAGGAAGAAGAATTAACCACAGGCTCAGCCTGCCCCCCGGAACCAGAACAGGGCCTGAAGCCATCCTGCGCTTTTGCGGCCAGCTCCCTAAAAAGCGAGTTGTAAAATGGAGGTTCAGGGCACTGCAATTCACAAACCTGCAGAGTTATAAATGATAACTCTCATCCACAAATATATTGAGGGAAGGCAAAGAAGAGGATTTGAAATCAAGGCAGAATTGCAGGAAACAGATTTCAGGAGGTAGATTCGAATCGCCTTTAAAGCACATGAAAAGCGGCAAAACGTTGACAATGATGCCCTTGGCCAAAAAGGGCGTATGCATTTTTTCCTGAATATATTAAGGAAAAAACGCATACGCCCTTTTTGGCCAACCAAGCAACCTGGAAAGGCAAATCAGCGCTACAAAGATGTCTCGCTTCCCATCGGTCAAAAGGGCCATGCTGAAAAAAGTGTCAAAACCAGAAATGCAGGACAGGCCATGGAGAAATGGGAGCCTTGCTACACTGATGGGCGGGATGTAAATTGTCAACAGCCACTCTGGAGAAGTGTACGGTGAGTCCTGAAACGTCTAAAAAGCAAAGCTTAGGGAGCATAGGGCACTTCCACTCATGGGGGTATAAATTGGGAAAATGAAAAATCAGCAAGACACAAGCACCCCAAAGTTTAGGGCTGCTCTGTTGACAAGGACCTCCACTTCATTCCACCTTCAATATCCCAGGAAAGAGAAAAATGGATAAAGAAGTTGTGGTCCTTATGTACAATGGAATATCACTCAGCCATGAAATCAATGTCATAAGGCTAGTAGCAGCATGATGAGTGGATTTAGGTACGACGATTCTAAGTGAAATAAGTCACACAGAAAAGGACACTTCTCATAAGGTATCACTGATAGAGGGAATGTAAAAACCGTTACACTTGAACTGAATTACAAAACAGAACAGAGTCACACATGCAGAAAACACACTATGGCTGCTTAACGGGAAAGGTGAGGTGGGGTGATACATAAAACAAGGGTTTCAAATTAGCTCAGATACCGTTCCATAAAACCAATATGTAATAGACAAGACCTACTCCTTGCTCAGAGAACTGGACTCAACACGCCCTATTCACCGCACAAGAATATATCTGACTAGTAATAATCTTAAAACCTATGTATTGATATCTCTCTGTTAGTGTGTCAAGTGGGTGTAAAGCGGCATAAACACAGCAGTGAAAAGCAGCTAAACCCCATTATAAAAATAAATTACTTTGAAAAACCCGTGAAACAAAGACAGTGAAAGAGAGCGAAATTCTTACACAATGCGTTCAGGGGCTGTGATGCAACCTGGATTGACCATATCTAGACCCACAGCTGGATGAGACATAAGGGTGGACACTCTTGGGGCTGAGAGGTTTGGTGAGGTTGGGTGAGCAAACGCAGACCCTTTAAAGTAATACTGCGTGGTACCGATCGCATGGGTCCCAAATCTCCAGGTTCAAGGGCATCTTCCTACATCGAAAACATGCATGAGATACCCAGAAGATGGTACACCGTGTGATGGGGAAAGGTTTCTAAAACGCACCTCATTTCTCATCTGCTTGTGCCCGGGTTCGCCATTCCAGCCACTTTACTAGCAATCTCCCTCCTTGGAGCATCAGCACCTTTAACCTCCTGTTCCGTACAGGTTGCAATTTGTACTGAGGATGAACGGGAAGACGTGGAACCAATGAAAGACTAGCTCTTGGTGTTGGGACAGGCACAGGTCACTCTATTTTCCCATCAGGAAGAAGAATTAACCACAGGCTCAGCCTGCCCCCCGGAACCAGAACAGGGCCTGAAGCCATCCTGCGCTTTTGCGGCCAGCTCCCTAAAAAGCGAGTTGTAAATTGGAGGTTCAGGGCACTGCAATTCACAAACCTGCAGAGTTATAAATGATAACTCTCATCCACAAATATATTGAGGGAAGGCAAAGAAGAGGATTTGAAATCAAGGCAGAATTGCAGGAAACAGATTTCAGGAGGTAGATTCGAATCGCCTTTAAAGCACATGAAAAGCGGCAAAACGTTGACAATGATGCCCTTGGCCAAAAAGGGCGTATGCGTTTTTTCCTGAATATATTCAGGAAAAAACGCATACGCCCTTTTTGGCCAACCAAGCAACCTGGAAAGGCAAATCAGCGCTACAAAGATGTCTCGCTTCCCATCGGTTAAAAAGGCCATGCTGAAAAAAGTGTCAAAACCAGAAATGCAGGACAGGCCATGGAGAAATGGGAGCCTTGCTACACTGATGGGCGGGATGTAAATTGCCAACAGCCACTCTGGAGAAGCGTACGGTGAGTCCTGAAACATCTAAAAAACAAAGCTTAGAGAGCATAGGGCACTTCCACTCATGGGGTTATAAATTGGGAAAATTAAAAATCAGCAAGACACAAGCACCCCAAAGTTTAGGGCTGCTCTGTTGACAAGGACCTCCACTTCATTCCACCTTCAATATCCCAGGAAAGAGAAAAATGGATAAAGAAGTTGTGGTCCTTATGTACAATGGAATATCACTCAGCCGTGAAATCAATGTCATAAGGCTAGTAGCAGCATGATGAGTGGATTTAGGTACGACGACTCTAAGTGAAATAAGTCACACAGAAAAGGACACTTCTCATAAGGTATCACTGATAGAGGGAATGTAAAAACCGTTACACTTGAACTGAATTACAAAACAGAACAGAGTCACACATGCAGAAAACACACTATGGCTGCTTAACGGGAAAGGTGAGGTGGGGTGATACATAAAACAAGGGTTTCAAATTAGCTCAGATACCCTTCCATAAACCCAATATGTAATAGACAAGACCTACTCCTTGCTCAGAGAACTGGACTCAACACGCCCTATTCACCGCACAAGAATACATCTGACTAGTAATAATCTTAAAACCTATGTACTGATATCTCTCTGTTAGTGTGTCAAGTGGGTAAAAAGCGGCATAAACACAGCAGTGAAAAGCAGCTAAACCCCATTATAAAAATAAATTACTTTGAAAAACCCATGAAACAAAGACAGTGAAAGAGAGAGAAATTCTTACACAATGCGTTCAGGGGCTGTGATGCAACCTGGATTGACCATATCTAGACCCACAGCTGGATGAGACATAAGGGTGGACACTGTTGCGGCTGAGAGGTTTGGTGAGGTTGGGTGAGCAAACGCAGACCCTTTAAAGTAATACTGCGTGGTACCCATCGCATGGGTCCCAAATCTCCAGGTTCAAGGTCATCTTCCTACATAGAAAACATGCATGAGAATCCCAGAAGATGGTACACCGTGTGATGGGGAAAGGTTTCTAAAACGCACCTCATTTCTCATCTGCTTGTGCCCGGGTTCGCCATTCCAGCCACTTTACTAGCAATCTCCCTCCTTGGAGCATCAGCACCTTTAACCTCCTCTTCCGTACAGGTTGCAATTTGTCCTGAGGATGAACTGGAAGACGTGGAACCAATGAGAGACTAGCTCTTGGTGTTGGGACAGGCACAGGTCACTCTATTTTCCCATCAGGAAGAAGAATTAACCAAAGGCTCAGCCTGCCACTCGGAACCAGAACAGGGCCTGAAGCCAGCCGGTGCTATTGCGGCCAGCTCCCTAAAAAGCGAGTTGTAAAATGGAGGTTCAGGGCACTGCAATTCACAAACCTGCAGACTTATAAATGATAACTCTCGTCCACAAATATATTGAGGGAAGGCAAAGAAGAGGATTTGAAATCAAGGCAGAATTGCAGGAAACAGATTTCAGGAGGTAGATTCGAATCGCCTTTAAAGCACATGAAAAGCGGCAAAACGTTGGCAATGATGCCCTTGGCCAAAAAGGGCGTATGCGTTTTTTCCTGAATATATTCAGGAAAAAACGCATACGCCCTTTTTGGCCAACCAAGCAACCTGGAAAGGCAAATCAGCACTACAAAGATGTCTCGCTTCCCATCGGTCAAAAGGGCCATGCTGAAAAAAGTGTCAAAACCAGAAATGCAGGACAGGCCATGGAGAAATGGGAGCCTTGCTACACTGATGGGCGGGATGTAAATTGTCAACAGCCACTCTGGAGAAGTGTACGGTGAGTCCTGAAACATCTAAAAAACAAAGCTTAGAGAGCATAGGGCACTTCCACTCATGGGGTTATAAATTGGGAAAATGAAAAATCAGCAAGACACAAGCACCCCAAAGTTTAGGGCTGCTCTGTTGACAAGGACCTCCACTTCATTCCACCTTCAATATCCCAGGAAAGAGAAAAATGGATAAAGAAGTTGTGGTCCTTATGTACAATGGAATATCACTCAGCCGTGAAATCAATGTCATAAGGCTAGTAGCAGCATGATGAGTGGATTTAGGTACGACGACTCTAAGTGAAATAAGTCACACAGAAAAGGACACTTCTCATAAGGTATCACTTATAGAGGGAATGTAAAAACCGTTACACTTGAACTGAATTACAAAACAGAACAGAGTCACACATGCAGAAAACACACTATGGCTGCTTAACGGGAAAGGTGAGGTGGGGTGATACATAAAACAAGGGTTTCAAATTAGCTCAGATACCGTTCCATAAACCCAATATGTAATAGACAAGACCTACTCCTTGCTCAGAGAACTGGACTCAACACGCCCTATTCACCGCACAAGAATATATCTGACTAGTAATAATCTTAAAACCTATGTACTGATATCTCTCTGTTAGTGTGTCAAGTGGGTAAAAAGCGGCATAAACACAGCAGTGAAAAGCAGCTAAACCCCATTATAAAAATAAATTACTTTGAAAAACCCATGAAACAAAGACAGTGAAAGAGAGAGAAATTCTTACACAATGCGTTCAGGGGCTGTGATGCAACCTGGATTGACCATATCTAGACCCACAGCTGGATGAGACATAAGGGTGGACACTGTTGCGGCTGAGAGGTTTGGTGAGGTTGGGTGAGCAAACGCAGACCCTTTAAAGTAATACTGCGTGGTACCCATCGCATGGGTCCCAAATCTCCAGGTTCCAGGGCATCTTCCTACATCGAAAACATGCATGAGATACCCAGAAGATGGTACACCGTGTGATGGGGAAAGGTTTCTAAAACGCACCTCATTTCTCATCTGCTTGTGCCCGGGTTCGCCATTCCAGCCACTTAACTAGCAATCTCCCTCCTTGGAGCATCAGCACCTTTAACCTCCTGTTCCGTACAGGTTGCAATTTGTACTGAGGATGAACGGGAAGACGTGGAACCAATGAAAGACTAGCTCTTGGTGTTGGGACAGGCACAGGTCACTCTATTTTCCCATCAGGAAGAAGAATTAACCACAGGCTCAGCCTGCCCCCCGGAACCAGAACAGGGCCTGAAGCCATCCTGCGCTTTTGCGGCCAGCTCCCTAAAAAGCGAGTTGTAAAATGGAGGTTCAGGGCACTGCAATTCACAAACCTGCAGAGTTATAAATGATAACTCTCATCCACAAATATATTGAGGGAAGGCAAAGAAGAGGATTTGAAATCAAGGCAGAATTGCAGGAAACAGATTTCAGGAGGTAGATTCGAATCGCCTTTAAAGCACATGAAAAGCGGCAAAACGTTGACAATGATGCCCTTGGCCAAAAAGGGCGTATGCGTTTTTTCCTGAATATATTCAGGAAAAAACGCATACGCCCTTTTTGGCCAACCAAGCAACCTGGAAAGGCAAATCAGCGCTACAAAGATGTCTCGCTTCCCATCGGTCAAAAGGGCCATGCTGAAAAAAGTGTCAAAACCAGAAATGCAGGACAGGCCATGGAGAAATGGGAGCCTTGCTACACTGATGGGCGGGATGTAAATTGTCAACAGCCACTCTGGAGAAGTGTACGGTGAGTCCTGAAACGTCTAAAAAGCAAAGCTTAGGGAGCATAGGGCACTTCCACTCATGGGGGTATAAATTGGGAAAATGAAAAATCAGCAAGACACAAGCACCCCAAAGTTTAGGGCTGCTCTGTTGACAAGGACCTCCACTTCATTCCACCTTCAATATCCCAGGAAAGAGAAAAATGGATAAAGAAGTTGTGGTCCTTATGTACAATGGAATATCACTCAGCCATGAAATCAATGTCATAAGGCTAGTAGCAGCATGATGAGTGGATTTAGGTACGACGATTCTAAGTGAAATAAGTCACACAGAAAAGGACACTTCTCATAAGGTATCACTGATAGAGGGAATGTAAAAACCGTTACACTTGAACTGAATTACAAAACAGAACAGAGTCACACATGCAGAAAACACACTATGGCTGCTTAACGGGAAAGGTGAGGTGGGGTGATACATAAAACAAGGGTTTCAAATTAGCTCAGATACCGTTCCATAAAACCAATATGTAATAGACAAGACCTACTCCTTGCTCAGAGAACTGGACTCAACACGCCCTATTCACCGCACAAGAATATATCTGACTAGTAATAATCTTAAAACCTATGTATTGATATCTCTCTGTTAGTGTGTCAAGTGGGTGTAAAGCGGCATAAACACAGCAGTGAAAAGCAGCTAAACCCCATTATAAAAATAAATTACTTTGAAAAACCCGTGAAACAAAGACAGTGAAAGAGAGCGAAATTCTTACACAATGCGTTCAGGGGCTGTGATGCAACCTGGATTGACCATATCTAGACCCACAGCTGGATGAGACATAAGGGTGGACACTCTTGGGGCTGAGAGGTTTGGTGAGGTTGGGTGAGCAAACGCAGACCCTTTAAAGTAATACTGCGTGGTACCGATCGCATGGGTCCCAAATCTCCAGGTTCAAGGGCATCTTCCTACATCGAAAACATGCATGAGATACCCAGAAGATGGTACACCGTGTGATGGGGAAAGGTTTCTAAAACGCACCTCATTTCTCATCTGCTTGTGCCCGGGTTCGCCATTCCAGCCACTTTACTAGCAATCTCCCTCCTTGGAGCATCAGCACCTTTAACCTCCTGTTCCGTACAGGTTGCAATTTGTCCTGAGGATGAACTGGAAGACGTGGAACCAATGAGAGACTAGCTCTTGGTGTTGGGACAGGCACAGGTCACTCTATTTTCCCATCAGGAAGAAGAATTAACCACAGGCTCAGCCTGCCACCCGGAACCAGAACAGGGCCTGAAGCCAGCCGGTGCTATTGCGGCCAGCTCCCTAAAAAGCGAGTTGTAAAATGGAGGTTCAGGGCACTGCAATTCACAAACCTGCAGACTTATAAATGATAACTCTCGTCCACAAATATATTGAGGGAAGGCAAAGAAGAGGATTAGAAACCAAGGCAGAATTGCAGGAAACAGATTTCAGGAGGTAGATTCGAATCGCCTTTAAAGCACATGAAATGCGGCAAAACGTTGGCACTGATGCCCTTGGCCAAAAAGGGCGTATGCGTTTTTTCCTGAATATATTCAGGAAAAAACGCATACGCCCTTTTTGGCCAACCAAGCAACCTGGAAAGGCAAATCAGCGCTACAAAGATGTCTCGCTTCCCATCGGTCAAAAGGGCCATGCTGAAAAAAGTGTCAAAACCAGAAATGCAGGACAGGCCATGGAGAAATGGGAGCCTTGCTACACTGATGGGCGGGATGTAAATTGTCAACAGCCACTCTGGAGAAGCGTACGGTGAGTCCTGAAACATCTAAAAAACAAAGCTTAGAGAGCATAGGGCACTTCCACTCATGGGGTTATAAATTGGGAAAATTAAAAATCAGCAAGACACAAGCACCCCAAAGTTTAGGGCTACTCTGTTGACAAGGACCTCCACTTCATTCCACCTTCAATATCCCAGGAAAGAGAAAAATGGATAAAGAAGTTGTGGTCCTTATGTACAATGGAATATCACTCAGCCGTGAAATCAATGTCATAAGGCTAGTAGCAGCATGATGAGTGGATTTAGGTACGACGACCCTAAGTGAAATAAGTCACACAGAAAAGGACACTTCTCATAAGGTATCACTTATAGAGGGAATGTAAAAACCGTTACACTTGAACTGAATTACAAAACAGAACAGAGTCACACATGCAGAAAACACACTATGGCTGCTTAACGGGAAAGGTGAGGTGGGGTGATACATAAAACAAGGGTTTCAAATTAGCTCAGATACCGTTCCATAAACCCAATATGTAATAGACAAGACCTACTCCTTGCTCAGAGAACTGGACTCAACACGCCCTATTCACCGCACAAGAATATATCTGACTAGTAATAATCTTAAAACCTATGTACTGATATCTCTCTGTTAGTGTGTCAAGTGGGTAAAAAGCGGCATAAACACAGCAGTGAAAAGCAGCTAAACCCCATTATAAAAATAAATTACTTTGAAAAACCCATGAAACAAAGACAGTGAAAGAGAGAGAAATTCTTACACAATGCGTTCAGGGGCTGTGATGCAACCTGGATTGACCATATCTAGACCCACAGCTGGATGAGACATAAGGGTGGACACTGTTGCGGCTGAGAGGTTTGGTGAGGTTGGGTGAGCAAACGCAGACCCTTTAAAGTAATACTGCGTGGTACCCATCGCATGGGTCCCAAATCTCCAGGTTCCAGGGCATCTTCCTACATCGAAAACATGCATGAGATACCCAGAAGATGGTACACCGTGTGATGGGGAAAGGTTTCTAAAACGCACCTCATTTCTCATCTGCTTGTGCCCGGGTTCGCCATTCCAGCCACTTAACTAGCAATCTCCCTCCTTGGAGCATCAGCACCTTTAACCTCCTGTTCCGTACAGGTTGCAATTTGTACTGAGGATGAACGGGAAGACGTGGAACCAATGAAAGACTAGCTCTTGGTGTTGGGACAGGCACAGGTCACTCTATTTTCCCATCAGGAAGAAGAATTAACCACAGGCTCAGCCTGCCCCCCGGAACCAGAACAGGGCCTGAAGCCATCCTGCGCTTTTGCGGCCAGCTCCCTAAAAAGCGAGTTGTAAAATGGAGGTTCAGGGCACTGCAATTCACAAACCTGCAGAGTTATAAATGATAACTCTCATCCACAAATATATTGAGGGAAGGCAAAGAAGAGGATTTGAAATCAAGGCAGAATTGCAGGAAACAGATTTCAGGAGGTAGATTCGAATCGCCTTTAAAGCACATGAAAAGCGGCAAAACGTTGACAATGATGCCCTTGGCCAAAAAGGGCGTATGCGTTTTTTCCTGAATATATTCAGGAAAAAACGCATACGCCCTTTTTGGCCAACCAAGCAACCTGGAAAGGCAAATCAGCGCTACAAAGATGTCTCGCTTCCCATCGGTCAAAAGGGCCATGCTGAAAAAAGTGTCAAAACCAGAAATGCAGGACAGGCCATGGAGAAATGGGAGCCTTGCTACACTGATGGGCGGGATGTAAATTGTCAACAGCCACTCTGGAGAAGTGTACGGTGAGTCCTGAAACGTCTAAAAAGCAAAGCTTAGAGAGCATAGGGCACTTCCACTCATGGGGGTATAAATTGGGAAAATGAAAAATCAGCAAGACACAAGCACTCCAAAGTTTAGGGCTGCTCTGTTGACAAGGACCTCCACTTCATTCCACCTTCAATATCCCAGGAAAGAGAAAAATGGATAAAGAAGTTGTGGTCCTTATATACAATGGAATATCACTCAGCCATGAAATCAATGTCATAAGGCTAGTAGCAGCATGATGAGTGGATTTAGGTACGACGATTCTAAGTGAAATAAGTCACACAGAAAAGGACACTTCTCATAAGGTATCACTGATAGAGGGAATGTAAAAACCGTTACACTTGAACTGAATTACAAAACAGAACAGAATCACACATGCAGAAAACACACTATGGCTGCTTCACGGGAAAGGTGAGGTGGGGTGATACATAAAACAAGGGTTTCAAATTAGCTCAGATACCGTTCCATAAACCCAATATGTAATAGACAAGACCTACTCCTTGCTCAGAGAACTGGACTCAACACGCCCTATTCACCGCACACGAATATATCTGACTAGTAATAATCTTAAAACCTATGTATTGATATCTCTCTGTTAGTGTGTCAAGTGGGTGTAAAGCGGCATAAACACAGCAGTGAAAAGCAGCTAAACCCCATTATAAAAATAAATTACTTTGAAAAACCCATGAAACAAAGACAGTGAAAGAGAGCGAAATTCTTACACAATGCGTTCAGGGGCTGTGATGCAACCTGGATTGACCATATCTAGACCCACAGCTGGATGAGACATAAGGGTGGACACTCTTGGGGCTGAGAGGTTTGGTGAGGTTGGGTGAGCAAACGCAGACCCTTTAAAGTAATACTGCGTGGTACCGATCGCATGGGTCCCAAATCTCCAGGTTCAAGGGCATCTTCCTACATCGAAAACATGCATGAGATACCCAGAAGATGGTACACCGTGTGATGGGGAAAGGTTTCTGAAACGCACCTCATTTCTCATCTGCTTGTGCCCGGGTTCGCCATTCCAGCCACTTAACTAGCAATCTCCCTCCTTGGAGCATCAGCACCTTTAACCTCCTGTTCCGTACAGGTTGCAATTTGTACTGAGGATGAACGGGAAGACGTGGAACCAATGAAAGACTAGCTCTTGGTGTTGGGACAGGCACAGATCACTCTATTTTCCCATCAGGAAGAAGAATTAACCACAGGCTCAGCCTGCCCCCCGGAACCAGAACAGGGCCTGAAGCCATCCTGCGCTTTTGGGGCCAGCTCCCTAAAAAGCGAGTTGTAAAATGGAGGTTCAGGGCACTGCAATTCACAAACCTGCAGAGTTATAAATGATAACTCTCATCCACAAATATATTGAGGGAAGGCAAAGAAGAGGATTTGAAATCAAGGCAGAATTGCAGGAAACAGATTTCAGGAGGTAGATACGAATCGCCTTTAAAGCACATGAAAAGCGGCAAAACGTTGACAATGATGCCCTTGGCCAAAAAGGGCGTATGCGTTTTTTCCTGAATATATTCAGGAAAAAACGCATACGCCCTTTTTGGTCAACCAAGCAACCTGGAAAGGCAAATCAGCGCTACAAAGATGTCTCGCTTCCCATCGGTCAAAAGGGCCATGCTGAAAAAAGTGTCAAAACCAGAAACGCAGGATAGGCCATGGAGAAATGGGAGCCTTGCTACACTGATGGGCGGGATGTAAATTGTCAACAGCCACTCTGGAGAAGCGTACGGTGAGTCCTGAAACGTCTAAAAAGCAAAGCTTAGAGAGCATAGGGCACTTCCACTCATGGGGGTATAAATTGGGAAAATGAAAAATCAGCAAGACACAAGCACCCCAAAGTTTAGGGCTGCTCTGTTGACAAGGACCTCCACTTCATTCCACCTTCAATATCCCAGGAAAGAGAAAAATGGATAAAGAAGTTGTGGTCCTTATGTACAATGGAATATCACTCAGCCGTGAAATCAATGTCATAAGGCTAGTAGCAGCATGATGAGTGGATTTAGGTACGACGACTCTAAGTGAAATAAGTCACACAGCAAAGGACACTTCTCATAAGGTATCACTGATAGAGGGAATGTAAAAACCGTTACACTTGAACTGAATTACAAAACAGAACAGAATCACACATGCAGAAAACACACTATGGCTGCTTCACGGGAAAGGTGAGGTGGGGTGATACATAAAACAAGGGTTTCAAATTAGCTCAGATACCGTTCCATAAACCCAATATGTAATAGACAAGACCTACTCCTTGCTCAGAGAACTGGACTCAACACGCCCTATTCACCGCACACGAATATATCTGACTAGTAATAATCTTAAAACCTATGTATTGATATCTCTCTGTTAGTGTGTCAAGTGGGTGTAAAGCGGCATAAACACAGCAGTGAAAAGCAGCTAAACCCCATTATAAAAATAAATTACTTTGAAAAACCCATGAAACAAAGACAGTGAAAGAGAGCGAAATTCTTACACAATGCGTTCAGGGGCTGTGATGCAACCTGGATTGACCATATCTAGACCCACAGCTGGATGAGACATAAGGGTGGACACTCTTGGGGCTGAGAGGTTTGGTGAGGTTGGGTGAGCAAACGCAGACCCTTTAAAGTAATACTGCGTGGTACCGATCGCATGGGTCCCAAATCTCCAGGTTCAAGGGCATCTTCCTACATCGAAAACATGCATGAGATACCCAGAAGATGGTACACCGTGTGATGGGGAAAGGTTTCTGAAACGCACCTCATTTCTCATCTGCTTGTGCCCGGGTTCGCCATTCCAGCCACTTAACTAGCAATCTCCCTCCTTGGAGCATCAGCACCTTTAACCTCCTGTTCCGTACAGGTTGCAATTTGTACTGAGGATGAACGGGAAGACGTGGAACCAATGAAAGACTAGCTCTTGGTGTTGGGACAGGCACAGATCACTCTATTTTCCCATCAGGAAGAAGAATTAACCACAGGCTCAGCCTGCCCCCCGGAACCAGAACAGGGCCTGAAGCCATCCTGCGCTTTTGGGGCCAGCTCCCTAAAAAGCGAGTTGTAAAATGGAGGTTCAGGGCACTGCAATTCACAAACCTGCAGAGTTATAAATGATAACTCTCATCCACAAATATATTGAGGGAAGGCAAAGAAGAGGATTTGAAATCAAGGCAGAATTGCAGGAAACAGATTTCAGGAGGTAGATTCGAATCGCCTTTAAAGCACATGAAAAGCGGCAAAACGTTGACAATGATGCCCTTGGCCAAAAAGGGCGTATGCGTTTTTTCCTGAATATATTAAGGAAAAAACGCATACGCCCTTTTTGGCCAACCAAGCAACCTGGAAAGGCAAATCAGCGCTACAAAGATGTCTCGCTTCCCATCGGTCAAAAGGGCCATGCTGAAAAAAGTGTCAAAACCAGAAATGCAGGACAGGCCATGGAGAAATGGGAGCCTTGCTACACTGATGGGCGGGATGTAAATTGTCAACAGCCACTCTGGAGAAGTGTACGGTGAGTCCTGAAACGTCTAAAAAGCAAAGCTTAGGGAGCATAGGGCACTTCCACTCATGGGGGTATAAATTGGGAAAATGAAAAATCAGCAAGACACAAGCACCCCAAAGTTTAGGGCTGCTCTGTTGACAAGGACCTCCACTTCATTCCACCTTCAATATCCCAGGAAAGAGAAAAATGGATAAAGAAGTTGTGGTCCTTATGTACAATGGAATATCACTCAGCCATGAAATCAATGTCATAAGGCTAGTAGCAGCATGATGAGTGGATTTAGGTACGACGATTCTAAGTGAAATAAGTCACACAGAAAAGGACACTTCTCATAAGGTATCACTGATAGAGGGAATGTAAAAACCGTTACACTTGAACTGAATTACAAAACAGAACAGAGTCACACATGCAGAAAACACACTATGGCTGCTTAACGGGAAAGGTGAGGTGGGGTGATACATAAAACAAGGGTTTCAAATTAGCTCAGATACCGTTCCATAAAACCAATATGTAATAGACAAGACCTACTCCTTGCTCAGAGAACTGGACTCAACACGCCCTATTCACCGCACAAGAATATATCTGACTAGTAATAATCTTAAAACCTATGTATTGATATCTCTCTGTTAGTGTGTCAAGTGGGTGTAAAGCGGCATAAACACAGCAGTGAAAAGCAGCTAAACCCCATTATAAAAATAAATTACTTTGAAAAACCCGTGAAACAAAGACAGTGAAAGAGAGCGAAATTCTTACACAATGCGTTCAGGGGCTGTGATGCAACCTGGATTGACCATATCTAGACCCACAGCTGGATGAGACATAAGGGTGGACACTCTTGGGGCTGAGAGGTTTGGTGAGGTTGGGTGAGCAAACGCAGACCCTTTAAAGTAATACTGCGTGGTACCGATCGCATGGGTCCCAAATCTCCAGGTTCAAGGGCATCTTCCTACATCGAAAACATGCATGAGATACCCAGAAGATGGTACACCGTGTGATGGGGAAAGGTTTCTAAAACGCACCTCATTTCTCATCTGCTTGTGCCCGGGTTCGCCATTCCAGCCACTTTACTAGCAATCTCCCTCCTTGGAGCATCAGCACCTTTAACCTCCTGTTCCGTACAGGTTGCAATTTGTACTGAGGATGAACGGGAAGACGTGGAACCAATGAAAGACTAGCTCTTGGTGTTGGGACAGGCACAGGTCACTCTATTTTCCCATCAGGAAGAAGAATTAACCACAGGCTCAGCCTGCCCCCCGGAACCAGAACAGGGCCTGAAGCCATCCTGCGCTTTTGCGGCCAGCTCCCTAAAAAGCGAGTTGTAAATTGGAGGTTCAGGGCACTGCAATTCACAAACCTGCAGAGTTATAAATGATAACTCTCATCCACAAATATATTGAGGGAAGGCAAAGAAGAGGATTTGAAATCAAGGCAGAATTGCAGGAAACAGATTTCAGGAGGTAGATTCGAATCGCCTTTAAAGCACATGAAAAGCGGCAAAACGTTGACAATGATGCCCTTGGCCAAAAAGGGCGTATGCGTTTTTTCCTGAATATATTCAGGAAAAAACGCATACGCCCTTTTTGGCCAACCAAGCAACCTGGAAAGGCAAATCAGCGCTACAAAGATGTCTCGCTTCCCATCGGTTAAAAAGGCCATGCTGAAAAAAGTGTCAAAACCAGAAATGCAGGACAGGCCATGGAGAAATGGGAGCCTTGCTACACTGATGGGCGGGATGTAAATTGCCAACAGCCACTCTGGAGAAGCGTACGGTGAGTCCTGAAACATCTAAAAAACAAAGCTTAGAGAGCATAGGGCACTTCCACTCATGGGGTTATAAATTGGGAAAATTAAAAATCAGCAAGACACAAGCACCCCAAAGTTTAGGGCTGCTCTGTTGACAAGGACCTCCACTTCATTCCACCTTCAATATCCCAGGAAAGAGAAAAATGGATAAAGAAGTTGTGGTCCTTATGTACAATGGAATATCACTCAGCCGTGAAATCAATGTCATAAGGCTAGTAGCAGCATGATGAGTGGATTTAGGTACGACGACTCTAAGTGAAATAAGTCACACAGAAAAGGACACTTCTCATAAGGTATCACTGATAGAGGGAATGTAAAAACCGTTACACTTGAACTGAATTACAAAACAGAACAGAGTCACACATGCAGAAAACACACTATGGCTGCTTAACGGGAAAGGTGAGGTGGGGTGATACATAAAACAAGGGTTTCAAATTAGCTCAGATACCCTTCCATAAACCCAATATGTAATAGACAAGACCTACTCCTTGCTCAGAGAACTGGACTCAACACGCCCTATTCACCGCACAAGAATACATCTGACTAGTAATAATCTTAAAACCTATGTACTGATATCTCTCTGTTAGTGTGTCAAGTGGGTAAAAAGCGGCATAAACACAGCAGTGAAAAGCAGCTAAACCCCATTATAAAAATAAATTACTTTGAAAAACCCATGAAACAAAGACAGTGAAAGAGAGAGAAATTCTTACACAATGCGTTCAGGGGCTGTGATGCAACCTGGATTGACCATATCTAGACCCACAGCTGGATGAGACATAAGGGTGGACACTGTTGCGGCTGAGAGGTTTGGTGAGGTTGGGTGAGCAAACGCAGACCCTTTAAAGTAATACTGCGTGGTACCCATCGCATGGGTCCCAAATCTCCAGGTTCAAGGTCATCTTCCTACATAGAAAACATGCATGAGAATCCCAGAAGATGGTACACCGTGTGATGGGGAAAGGTTTCTAAAACGCACCTCATTTCTCATCTGCTTGTGCCCGGGTTCGCCATTCCAGCCACTTTACTAGCAATCTCCCTCCTTGGAGCATCAGCACCTTTAACCTCCTCTTCCGTACAGGTTGCAATTTGTCCTGAGGATGAACTGGAAGACGTGGAACCAATGAGAGACTAGCTCTTGGTGTTGGGACAGGCACAGGTCACTCTATTTTCCCATCAGGAAGAAGAATTAACCAAAGGCTCAGCCTGCCACTCGGAACCAGAACAGGGCCTGAAGCCAGCCGGTGCTATTGCGGCCAGCTCCCTAAAAAGCGAGTTGTAAAATGGAGGTTCAGGGCACTGCAATTCACAAACCTGCAGACTTATAAATGATAACTCTCGTCCACAAATATATTGAGGGAAGGCAAAGAAGAGGATTTGAAATCAAGGCAGAATTGCAGGAAACAGATTTCAGGAGGTAGATTCGAATCGCCTTTAAAGCACATGAAAAGCGGCAAAACGTTGGCAATGATGCCCTTGGCCAAAAAGGGCGTATGCGTTTTTTCCTGAATATATTCAGGAAAAAACGCATACGCCCTTTTTGGCCAACCAAGCAACCTGGAAAGGCAAATCAGCACTACAAAGATGTCTCGCTTCCCATCGGTCAAAAGGGCCATGCTGAAAAAAGTGTCAAAACCAGAAATGCAGGACAGGCCATGGAGAAATGGGAGCCTTGCTACACTGATGGGCGGGATGTAAATTGTCAACAGCCACTCTGGAGAAGTGTACGGTGAGTCCTGAAACATCTAAAAAACAAAGCTTAGAGAGCATAGGGCACTTCCACTCATGGGGTTATAAATTGGGAAAATGAAAAATCAGCAAGACACAAGCACCCCAAAGTTTAGGGCTGCTCTGTTGACAAGGACCTCCACTTCATTCCACCTTCAATATCCCAGGAAAGAGAAAAATGGATAAAGAAGTTGTGGTCCTTATGTACAATGGAATATCACTCAGCCGTGAAATCAATGTCATAAGGCTAGTAGCAGCATGATGAGTGGATTTAGGTACGACGACTCTAAGTGAAATAAGTCACACAGAAAAGGACACTTCTCATAAGGTATCACTTATAGAGGGAATGTAAAAACCGTTACACTTGAACTGAATTACAAAACAGAACAGAGTCACACATGCAGAAAACACACTATGGCTGCTTAACGGGAAAGGTGAGGTGGGGTGATACATAAAACAAGGGTTTCAAATTAGCTCAGATACCGTTCCATAAACCCAATATGTAATAGACAAGACCTACTCCTTGCTCAGAGAACTGGACTCAACACGCCCTATTCACCGCACAAGAATATATCTGACTAGTAATAATCTTAAAACCTATGTACTGATATCTCTCTGTTAGTGTGTCAAGTGGGTAAAAAGCGGCATAAACACAGCAGTGAAAAGCAGCTAAACCCCATTATAAAAATAAATTACTTTGAAAAACCCATGAAACAAAGACAGTGAAAGAGAGAGAAATTCTTACACAATGCGTTCAGGGGCTGTGATGCAACCTGGATTGACCATATCTAGACCCACAGCTGGATGAGACATAAGGGTGGACACTGTTGCGGCTGAGAGGTTTGGTGAGGTTGGGTGAGCAAACGCAGACCCTTTAAAGTAATACTGCGTGGTACCCATCGCATGGGTCCCAAATCTCCAGGTTCCAGGGCATCTTCCTACATCGAAAACATGCATGAGATACCCAGAAGATGGTACACCGTGTGATGGGGAAAGGTTTCTAAAACGCACCTCATTTCTCATCTGCTTGTGCCCGGGTTCGCCATTCCAGCCACTTAACTAGCAATCTCCCTCCTTGGAGCATCAGCACCTTTAACCTCCTGTTCCGTACAGGTTGCAATTTGTACTGAGGATGAACGGGAAGACGTGGAACCAATGAAAGACTAGCTCTTGGTGTTGGGACAGGCACAGGTCACTCTATTTTCCCATCAGGAAGAAGAATTAACCACAGGCTCAGCCTGCCCCCCGGAACCAGAACAGGGCCTGAAGCCATCCTGCGCTTTTGCGGCCAGCTCCCTAAAAAGCGAGTTGTAAAATGGAGGTTCAGGGCACTGCAATTCACAAACCTGCAGAGTTATAAATGATAACTCTCATCCACAAATATATTGAGGGAAGGCAAAGAAGAGGATTTGAAATCAAGGCAGAATTGCAGGAAACAGATTTCAGGAGGTAGATTCGAATCGCCTTTAAAGCACATGAAAAGCGGCAAAACGTTGACAATGATGCCCTTGGCCAAAAAGGGCGTATGCGTTTTTTCCTGAATATATTCAGGAAAAAACGCATACGCCCTTTTTGGCCAACCAAGCAACCTGGAAAGGCAAATCAGCGCTACAAAGATGTCTCGCTTCCCATCGGTCAAAAGGGCCATGCTGAAAAAAGTGTCAAAACCAGAAATGCAGGACAGGCCATGGAGAAATGGGAGCCTTGCTACACTGATGGGCGGGATGTAAATTGTCAACAGCCACTCTGGAGAAGTGTACGGTGAGTCCTGAAACGTCTAAAAAGCAAAGCTTAGGGAGCATAGGGCACTTCCACTCATGGGGGTATAAATTGGGAAAATGAAAAATCAGCAAGACACAAGCACCCCAAAGTTTAGGGCTGCTCTGTTGACAAGGACCTCCACTTCATTCCACCTTCAATATCCCAGGAAAGAGAAAAATGGATAAAGAAGTTGTGGTCCTTATGTACAATGGAATATCACTCAGCCATGAAATCAATGTCATAAGGCTAGTAGCAGCATGATGAGTGGATTTAGGTACGACGATTCTAAGTGAAATAAGTCACACAGAAAAGGACACTTCTCATAAGGTATCACTGATAGAGGGAATGTAAAAACCGTTACACTTGAACTGAATTACAAAACAGAACAGAGTCACACATGCAGAAAACACACTATGGCTGCTTAACGGGAAAGGTGAGGTGGGGTGATACATAAAACAAGGGTTTCAAATTAGCTCAGATACCGTTCCATAAAACCAATATGTAATAGACAAGACCTACTCCTTGCTCAGAGAACTGGACTCAACACGCCCTATTCACCGCACAAGAATATATCTGACTAGTAATAATCTTAAAACCTATGTATTGATATCTCTCTGTTAGTGTGTCAAGTGGGTGTAAAGCGGCATAAACACAGCAGTGAAAAGCAGCTAAACCCCATTATAAAAATAAATTACTTTGAAAAACCCGTGAAACAAAGACAGTGAAAGAGAGCGAAATTCTTACACAATGAGTTCAGGGGCTGTGATGCAACCTGGATTGACCATATCTAGACCCACAGCTGGATGAGACATAAGGGTGGACACTCTTGGGGCTGAGAGGTTTGGTGAGGTTGGGTGAGCAAACGCAGACCCTTTAAAGTAATACTGCGTGGTACCGATCGCATGGGTCCCAAATCTCCAGGTTCAAGGGCATCTTCCTACATTGAAAACATGCATGAGATACCCAGAAGATGGTACACCGTGTGATGGGGAAAGGTTTCTAAAACGCACCTCATTTCTCATCTGCTTGTGCCCGGGTTCGCCATTCCAGCCACTTTACTAGCAATCTCCCTCATTGGAGCATCAGCACCTTTAACCTCCTGTTCCGTACAGGTTGCAATTTGTACTGAGGATGAACGGGAAGACGTGGAACCAATGAAAGACTAGCTCTTGGTGTTGGGACAGGCACAGGTCACTCTATTTTCCCATCAGGAAGAAGAATTAACCACAGGCTCAGCCTGCCCCCCGGAACCAGAACAGGGCCTGAAGCCATCCTGCGCTTTTGCGGCCAGCTCCCTAAAAAGCGAGTTGTAAATTGGAGGTTCAGGGCACTGCAATTCACAAACCTGCAGAGTTATAAATGGTAACTCTCATCCACAAATATATTGAGGGAAGGCAAAGAAGAGGATTTGAAATCAAGGCAGAATTGCAGGAAACAGATTTCAGGAGGTAGATTCGAATCGCCTTTAAAGCACATGAAAAGCGGCAAAACGTTGACAATGATGCCCTTGGCCAAAAAGGGCGTATGCGTTTTTTCCTGAATATATTCAGGAAAAAACGCATACGCCCTTTTTGGCCAACCAAGCAACCTGGAAAGGCAAATCAGCGCTACAAAGATGTCTCGCTTCCCATCGGTTAAAAAGGCCATGCTGAAAAAAGTGTCAAAACCAGAAATGCAGGACAGGCCATGGAGAAATGGGAGCCTTGCTACACTGATGGGCGGGATGTAAATTGCCAACAGCCACTCTGGAGAAGCGTACGGTGAGTCCTGAAACATCTAAAAAACAAAGCTTAGAGAGCATAGGGCACTTCCACTCATGGGGTTATAAATTGGGAAAATTAAAAATCAGCAAGACACAAGCACCCCAAAGTTTAGGGCTGCTCTGTTGACAAGGACCTCCACTTCATTCCACCTTCAATATCCCAGGAAAGAGAAAAATGGATAAAGAAGTTGTGGTCCTTATGTAAAATGGAATATCACTCAGCCGTGAAATCAATGTCATAAGGCTAGTAGCAGCATGATGAGTGGATTTAGGTACGACGACTCTAAGTGAAATAAGTCACACAGAAAAGGACACTTCTCATAAGGTATCACTGATAGAGGGAATGTAAAAACCGTTACACTTGAACTGAATTACAAAACAAAACAGAGTCACACATGCAGAAAACACACTATGGCTGCTTAACGGGAAAGGTGAGGTGGGGTGATACATAAAACAAGGGTTTCAAATTAGCTCAGATACCCTTCCATAAACCCAATATGTAATAGACAAGACCTACTCCTTGCTCAGAGAACTGGACTCAACACGCCCTATTCACCGCACAAGAATACATCTGACTAGTAATAATCTTAAAACCTATGTACTGATATCTCTCTGTTAGTGTGTCAAGTGGGTAAAAAGCGGCATAAACACAGCAGTGAAAAGCAGCTAAACCCCATTATAAAAATAAATTACTTTGAAAAACCCATGAAACAAAGATAGTGAAAGAGAGAGAAATTCTTACACAATGCGTTCAGGGGCTGTGATACAACCTGGATTGACCATATCTAGACCCACAGCTGGATGAGACATAAGGGTGGACACTGTTGCGGCTGAGAGGTTTGGTGAGGTTGGGTGAGCAAACGCAGACCCTTTAAAGTAATACTGCGTGGTACCCATCGCATGGGTCCCAAATCTCCAGGTTCCAGGGCATCTTCCTACATCGAAAACATGCATGAGATACCCAGAAGATGGTACACCGTGTGATGGGGAAAGGTTTCTAAAACGCACCTCATTTCTCATCTGCTTGTGCCCGGGTTCGCCATTCCAGCCACTTTACTAGCAATCTCCCTCCTTGGAGCATCAGCACCTTTAACCTCCTCTTCTGTAGAGGTTGCAA
The DNA here is from genome assembly GCF_965194805.1 of Balaenoptera borealis. Classification (NCBI taxonomy): domain Eukaryota; kingdom Metazoa; phylum Chordata; class Mammalia; order Artiodactyla; family Balaenopteridae; genus Balaenoptera; species Balaenoptera borealis. Next base: position 309,834 of record NW_028123622.1, read on the forward strand.
TTTGTCCTGAGGATGAACTGGAAGACGTGGAACCAATGAGAGACTAGCTCTTGGTGTTGGGACAGGCACAGGTCACTCTATTTTCCCATCAGGAAGAAGAATTAACCACAGGCTCAGCCTGCCACTCGGAACCAGAACAGGGCCTGAAGCCAGCCGGTGCTATTGCGGCCAGCTCCCTAAAAAGCGAGTTGTAAAATGGAGGTTCAGGGCACTGCAATTCACAAACCTGCAGACTTATAAATGATAACTCTCGTCCACAAATATATTGAGGGAAGGCAAAGAAGAGGATTAGAAATCAAGGCAGAATTGCAGGAAACAGATTTCAGGAGGTAGATTCGAATCGCCTTTAAAGCACATGAAATGCGGCAAAACGTTGGCACTGATGCCCTTGGCCAAAAAGGGCGTATGCGTTTTTTCCTGAATATATTCAGGAAAAAACGCATACGCCCTTTTTGGCCAACCAAGCAACCTGGAAAGGCAAATCAGCGCTACAAAGATGTCTCGCTTCCCATCGGTCAAAAGGGCCATGCTGAAAAAAGTGTCAAAACCAGAAATGCAGGACAGGCCATGGAGAAATGGGAGCCTTGCTACACTGATGGGCGGGATGTAAATTGTCAACAGCCACTCTGGAGAAGTGTACGGTGAGTCCTGAAACATCTAAAAAACAAAGCTTAGAGAGCATAGGGCACTTCCACTCATGGGGTTATAAATTGGGAAAATTAAAAATCAGCAAGACACAAGCACCCCAAAGTTTAGGGCTACTCTGTTGACAAGGACCTCCACTTCATTCCACCTTCAATATCCCAGGAAAGAGAAAAATGGATAAAGAAGTTGTGGTCCTTATGTACAATGGAATATCACTCAGCCGTGAAATCAATGTCATAAGGCTAGTAGCAGCATGATGAGTGGATTTAGGTACGACGACCCTAAGTGAAATAAGTCACACAGAAAAGGACACTTCTCATAAGGTATCACTTATAGAGGGAATGTAAAAACCGTTACACTTGAACTGAATTACAAAACAGAACAGAGTCACACATGCAGAAAACACACTATGGCTGCTTAACGGGAAAGGTGAGGTGGGGTGATACATAAAACAAGGGTTTCAAATTAGCTCAGATACCATTCCATAAACCCAATATGTAATAGACAAGACCTACTCCTTGCTCAGAGAACTGGACTCAACACGCCCTATTCACCGCACAAGAATATATCTGACTAGTAATAATCTTAAAACCTATGTACTGATATCTCTCTGTTAGTGTGTCAAGTGGGTAAAAAGCGGCATAAACACAGCAGTGAAAAGCAGCTAAACCCCATTATAAAAATAAATTACTTTGAAAAACCCATGAAACAAAGACAGTGAAAGAGAGAGAAATTCTTACACAATGCGTTCAGGGGCTGTGATGCAACCTGGATTGACCATATCTAGACCCACAGCTGGATGAGACATAAGGGTGGACACTGTTGCGGCTGAGAGGTTTGGTGAGGTTGGGTGAGCAAACGCAGACCCTTTAAAGTAATACTGCGTGGTACCCATCGCATGGGTCCCAAATCTCCAGGTTCCAGGGCATCTTCCTACATCGAAAACATGCATGAGATACCCAGAAGATGGTACACCGTGTGATGGGGAAAGGTTTCTAAAACGCACCTCATTTCTCATCTGCTTGTGCCCGGGTTCGCCATTCCAGCCACTTAACTAGCAATCTCCCTCCTTGGAGCATCAGCACCTTTAACCTCCTGTTCCGTACAGGTTGCAATTTGTACTGAGGATGAACGGGAAGACGTGGAACCAATGAAAGACTAGCTCTTGGTGTTGGGACAGGCACAGGTCACTCTATTTTCCCATCAGGAAGAAGAATTAACCACAGGCTCAGCCTGCCCCCCGGAACCAGAACAGGGCCTGAAGCCATCCTGCGCTTTTGCGGCCAGCTCCCTAAAAAGCGAGTTGTAAAATGGAGGTTCAGGGCACTGCAATTCACAAACCTGCAGAGTTATAAATGATAACTCTCATCCACAAATATATTGAGGGAAGGCAAAGAAGAGGATTTGAAATCAAGGCAGAATTGCAGGAAACAGATTTCAGGAGGTAGATTCGAATCGCCTTTAAAGCACATGAAAAGCGGCAAAACGTTGACAATGATGCCCTTGGCCAAAAAGGGCGTATGCGTTTTTTCCTGAATATATTAAGGAAAAAACGCATACGCCCTTTTTGGCCAACCAAGCAACCTGGAAAGGCAAATCAGCGCTACAAAGATGTCTCGCTTCCCATCGGTCAAAAGGGCCATGCTGAAAAAAGTGTCAAAACCAGAAATGCAGGACAGGCCATGGAGAAATGGGAGCCTTGCTACACTGATGGGCGGGATGTAAATTGTCAACAGCCACTCTGGAGAAGTGTACGGTGAGTCCTGAAACGTCTAAAAAGCAAAGCTTAGGGAGCATAGGGCACTTCCACTCATGGGGGTATAAATTGGGAAAATGAAAAATCAGCAAGACACAAGCACCCCAAAGTTTAGGGCTGCTCTGTTGACAAGGACCTCCACTTCATTCCACCTTCAATATCCCAGGAAAGAGAAAAATGGATAAAGAAGTTGTGGTCCTTATGTACAATGGAATATCACTCAGCCATGAAATCAATGTCATAAGGCTAGTAGCAGCATGATGAGTGGATTTAGGTACGACGATTCTAAGTGAAATAAGTCACACAGAAAAGGACACTTCTCATAAGGTATCACTGATAGAGGGAATGTAAAAACCGTTACACTTGAACTGAATTACAAAACAGAACAGAGTCACACATGCAGAAAACACACTATGGCTGCTTAACGGGAAAGGTGAGGTGGGGTGATACATAAAACAAGGGTTTCAAATTAGCTCAGATACCGTTCCATAAAACCAATATGTAATAGACAAGACCTACTCCTTGCTCAGAGAACTGGACTCAACACGCCCTATTCACCGCACAAGAATATATCTGACTAGTAATAATCTTAAAACCTATGTATTGATATCTCTCTGTTAGTGTGTCAAGTGGGTGTAAAGCGGCATAAACACAGCAGTGAAAAGCAGCTAAACCCCATTATAAAAATAAATTACTTTGAAAAACCCGTGAAACAAAGACAGTGAAAGAGAGCGAAATTCTTACACAATGCGTTCAGGGGCTGTGATGCAACCTGGATTGACCATATCTAGACCCACAGCTGGATGAGACATAAGGGTGGACACTCTTGGGGCTGAGAGGTTTGGTGAGGTTGGGTGAGCAAACGCAGACCCTTTAAAGTAATACTGCGTGGTACCGATCGCATGGGTCCCAAATCTCCAGGTTCAAGGGCATCTTCCTACATCGAAAACATGCATGAGATACCCAGAAGATGGTACACCGTGTGATGGGGAAAGGTTTCTAAAACGCACCTCATTTCTCATCTGCTTGTGCCCGGGTTCGCCATTCCAGCCACTTTACTAGCAATCTCCCTCCTTGGAGCATCAGCACCTTTAACCTCCTGTTCCGTACAGGTTGCAATTTGTACTGAGGATGAACGGGAAGACGTGGAACCAATGAAAGACTAGCTCTTGGTGTTGGGACAGGCACAGGTCACTCTATTTTCCCATCAGGAAGAAGAATTAACCACAGGCTCAGCCTGCCCCCCGGAACCAGAACAGGGCCTGAAGCCATCCTGCGCTTTTGCGGCCAGCTCCCTAAAAAGCGAGTTGTAAATTGGAGGTTCAGGGCACTGCAATTCACAAACCTGCAGAGTTATAAATGATAACTCTCATCCACAAATATATTGAGGGAAGGCAAAGAAGAGGATTTGAAATCAAGGCAGAATTGCAGGAAACAGATTTCAGGAGGTAGATTCGAATCGCCTTTAAAGCACATGAAAAGCGGCAAAACGTTGACAATGATGCCCTTGGCCAAAAAGGGCGTATGCGTTTTTTTCTGAATATATTCAGGAAAAAACGCATACGCCCTTTTTGGCCAACCAAGCAACCTGGAAAGGCAAATCAGCGCTACAAAGATGTCTCGCTTCCCATCGGTTAAAAAGGCCATGCTGAAAAAAGTGTCAAAACCAGAAATGCAGGACAGGCCATGGAGAAATGGGAGCCTTGCTACACTGATGGGCGGGATGTAAATTGCCAACAGCCACTCTGGAGAAGCGTACGGTGAGTCCTGAAACATCTAAAAAACAAAGCTTAGAGAGCATAGGGCACTTCCACTCATGGGGTTATAAATTGGGAAAATTAAAAATCAGCAAGACACAAGCACCCCAAAGTTTAGGGCTGCTCTGTTGACAAGGACCTCCACTTCATTCCACCTTCAATATCCCAGGAAAGAGAAAAATGGATAAAGAAGTTGTGGTCCTTATGTACAATGGAATATCACTCAGCCGTGAAATCAATGTCATAAGGCTAGTAGCAGCATGATGAGTGGATTTAGGTACGACGACTCTAAGTGAAATAAGTCACACAGAAAAGGACACTTCTCATAAGGTATCACTGATAGAGGGAATGTAAAAACCGTTACACTTGAACTGAATTACAAAACAGAACAGAGTCACACATGCAGAAAACACACTATGGCTGCTTAACGGGAAAGGTGAGGTGGGGTGATACATAAAACAAGGGTTTCAAATTAGCTCAGATACCCTTCCATAAACCCAATATGTAATAGACAAGACCTACTCCTTGCTCAGAGAACTGGACTCAACACGCCCTATTCACCGCACAAGAATACATCTGACTAGTAATAATCTTAAAACCTATGTACTGATATCTCTCTGTTAGTGTGTCAAGTGGGTAAAAAGCGGCATAAACACAGCAGTGAAAAGCAGCTAAACCCCATTATAAAAATAAATTACTTTGAAAAACCCATGAAACAAAGACAGTGAAAGAGAGAGAAATTCTTACACAATGCGTTCAGGGGCTGTGATGCAACCTGGATTGACCATATCTAGACCCACAGCTGGATGAGACATAAGGGTGGACACTGTTGCGGCTGAGAGGTTTGGTGAGGTTGGGTGAGCAAACGCAGACCCTTTAAAGTAATACTGCGTGGTACCCATCGCATGGGTCCCAAATCTCCAGGTTCAAGGTCATCTTCCTACATCGAAAACATGCATGAGATACCCAGAAGATGGTACACCGTGTGATGGGGAAAGGTTTCTAAAACGCACCTCATTTCTCATCTGCTTGTGCCCGGGTTCGCCATTCCAGCCACTTTACTAGCAATCTCCCTCCTTGGAGCATCAGCACCTTTAACCTCCTCTTCCGTACAGGTTGCAATTTGTCCTGAGGATGAACTGGAAGACGTGGAACCAATGAGAGACTAGCTCTTGGTGTTGGGACAGGCACAGGTCACTCTATTTTCCCATCAGGAAGAAGAATTAACCACAGGCTCAGCCTGCCACTCGGAACCAGAACAGGGCCTGAAGCCAGCCGGTGCTATTGCGGCCAGCTCCCTAAAAAGCGAGTTGTAAAATGGAGGTTCAGGGCACTGCAATTCACAAACCTGCAGACTTATAAATGATAACTCTCGTCCACAAATATATTGAGGGAAGGCAAAGAAGAGGATTTGAAATCAAGGCAGAATTGCAGGAAACAGATTTCAGGAGGTAGATTCGAATCGCCTTTAAAGCACATGAAAAGCGGCAAAACGTTGACAATGATGCCCTTGGCCAAAAAGGGCGTATGCGTTTTTTCCTGAATATATTAAGGAAAAAACGCATACGCCCTTTTTGGCCAACCAAGCAACCTGGAAAGGCAAATCAGCGCTACAAAGATGTCTCGCTTCCCATCGGTCAAAAGGGCCATGCTGAAAAAAGTGTCAAAACCAGAAATGCAGGACAGGCCATGGAGAAATGGGAGCCTTGCTACACTGATGGGCGGGATGTAAATTGTCAACAGCCACTCTGGAGAAGTGTACGGTGAGTCCTGAAACGTCTAAAAAGCAAAGCTTAGGGAGCATAGGGCACTTCCACTCATGGGGGTATAAATTGGGAAAATGAAAAATCAGCAAGACACAAGCACCCCAAAGTTTAGGGCTGCTCTGTTGACAAGGACCTCCACTTCATTCCACCTTCAATATCCCAGGAAAGAGAAAAATGGATAAAGAAGTTGTGGTCCTTATGTACAATGGAATATCACTCAGCCATGAAATCAATGTCATAAGGCTAGTAGCAGCATGATGAGTGGATTTAGGTACGACGATTCTAAGTGAAATAAGTCACACAGAAAAGGACACTTCTCATAAGGTATCACTGATAGAGGGAATGTAAAAACCGTTACACTTGAACTGAATTACAAAACAGAACAGAGTCACACATGCAGAAAACACACTATGGCTGCTTAACGGGAAAGGTGAGGTGGGGTGATACATAAAACAAGGGTTTCAAATTAGCTCAGATACCGTTCCATAAAACCAATATGTAATAGACAAGACCTACTCCTTGCTCAGAGAACTGGACTCAACACGCCCTATTCACCGCACAAGAATATATCTGACTAGTAATAATCTTAAAACCTATGTATTGATATCTCTCTGTTAGTGTGTCAAGTGGGTGTAAAGCGGCATAAACACAGCAGTGAAAAGCAGCTAAACCCCATTATAAAAATAAATTACTTTGAAAAACCCGTGAAACAAAGACAGTGAAAGAGAGCGAAATTCTTACACAATGCGTTCAGGGGCTGTGATGCAACCTGGATTGACCATATCTAGACCCACAGCTGGATGAGACATAAGGGTGGACACTCTTGGGGCTGAGAGGTTTAGTGAGGTTGGGTGAGCAAACGCAGACCCTTTAAAGTAATACTGCGTGGTACCGATCGCATGGGTCCCAAATCTCCAGGTTCAAGGGCATCTTCCTACATCGAAAACATGCATGAGATACCCAGAAGATGGTACACCGTGTGATGGGGAAAGGTTTCTAAAACGCACCTCATTTCTCATCTGCTTGTGCCCGGGTTCGCCATTCCAGCCACTTAACTAGCAATCTCCCTCCTTGGAGCATCAGCACCTTTAACCTCCTGTTCCGTACAGGTTGCAATTTGTACTGAGGATGAACGGGAAGACGTGGAACCAATGAAAGACTAGCTCTTGGTGTTGGGACAGGCACAGGTCACTCTATTTTCCCATCAGGAAGAAGAATTAACCACAGGCTCAGCCTGCCCCCCGGAACCAGAACATGGCCTGAAGCCATCCTGCGCTTTTGCGGCCAGCTCCCTAAAAAGCGAGTTGTAAATTGGAGGTTCAGGGCACTGCAATTCACAAACCTGCAGAGTTATAAATGATAACTCTCATCCACAAATATATTGAGGGAAGGCAAAGAAGAGGATTTGAAATCAAGGCAGAATTGCAGGAAACAGATTTCAGGAGGTAGATTCGAATCCCCTTTAAAGCACATGAAAAGCGGCAAAACGTTGACAATGATGCCCTTGGCCAAAAAGGGCGTATGCGTTTTTTCCTGAATATATTCAGGAAAAAACGCATACGCCCTTTTTGGCCAACCAAGCAACCTGGAAAGGCAAATCAGCGCTACAAAGATGTCTCGCTTCCCATTGGTCAAATGGGCCATGCTGAAAAAAGTGTCAAAACCAGAAATGCAGGACAGGCCATGGAGAAATGGGAGCCTTGCTACACTGATGGGCGGGATGTAAATTGTCAACAGCCACTCTGGAGAAGTGTACGGTGAGTCCTGAAACGTCTAAAAAGCAAAGCTTAGAGAGCATAGGGCACTTCCACTCATGGGGGTATAAATTGGGAAAATTAAAAATCAGCAAGACACAAGCACCCCAAAGTTTAGGGCTGCTCTGTTGACAAGGACCTCCACTTCATTCCACCTTCAATATCCCAGGAAAGAGAAAAATGGATAAAGAAGTTGTGGTCCTTATGTACAATGGAATATCACTCAGCCGTGAAATCAATGTCATAAGGCTAGTAGCAGCATGATGAGTGGATTTAGGTACGACGACTCTAAGTGAAATAAGTCACACAGCAAAGGACACTTCTCATAAGGTATCACTTATAGAGGGAATGTAAAAACCGTTACACTTGAACTGAATTACAAAACAGAACAGAGTCACACATGCAGAAAACACACTATGGCTGCTTAACGGGAAAGGTGAGGTGGGGTGATACATAAAACAAGGGTTTCAAATTAGCTCAGATACCGTTCCATAAACCCAATATGTAATAGACAAGACCTACTCCTTGCTCAGAGAACTGGACTCAACACGCCCTATTCACCGCACACGAATATATCTGACTAGTAATAATCTTAAAACCTATGTATTGATATGTCTCTGTTAGTGTGTCAAGTGGGTAAAAAGCGGCATAAACACAGCAGTGAAAAGCAGCTAAACCCCATTATAAAAATAAATTACTTTGAAAAACCCATGAAACAAAGACAGTGAAAGAGAGAGAAATTCTTACACAATGCGTTCAGGGGCTGTGATGCAACCTGGATTGACCATATCTAGACCCACAGCTGGATGAGACATAAGGGTGGACACTGTTGCGGCTGAGAGGTTTGGTGAGGTTGGGTGAGCAAACGCAGACCCTTTAAAGTAATACTGCGTGGTACCCATCGCATGGGTCCCAAATCTCCAGGTTCCAGGGCATCTTCCTACATCGAAAACATGCATGAGATACCCAGAAGATGGTACACCGTGTGATGGGGAAAGGTTTCTAAAACGCACCTCATTTCTCATCTGCTTGTGCCCGGGTTCGCCATTCCAGCCACTTAACTAGCAATCTCCCTCCTTGGAGCATCAGCACCTTTAACCTCCTGTTCCGTACAGGTTGCAATTTGTACTGAGGATGAACGGGAAGACGTGGAACCAATGAAAGACTAGCTCTTGGTGTTGGGACAGGCACAGGTCACTCTATTTTCCCATCAGGAAGAAGAATTAACCACAGGCTCAGCCTGCCCCCCGGAACCAGAACAGGGCCTGAAGCCATCCTGCGCTTTTGCGGCCAGCTCCCTAAAAAGCGAGTTGTAAAATGGAGGTTCAGGGCACTGCAATTCACAAACCTGCAGAGTTATAAATGATAACTCTCATCCACAAATATATTGAGGGAAGGCAAAGAAGAGGATTTGAAATCAAGGCAGAATTGCAGGAAACAGATTTCAGGAGGTAGATTCGAATCGCCTTTAAAGCACATGAAAAGCGGCAAAACGTTGACAATGATGCCCTTGGCCAAAAAGGGCGTATGCGTTTTTTCCTGAATATATTCAGGAAAAAACGCATACGCCCTTTTTGGCCAACCAAGCAACCTGGAAAGGCAAATCAGCGCTACAAAGATGTCTCGCTTCCCATCGGTCAAAAGGGCCATGCTGAAAAAAGTGTCAAAACCAGAAATGCAGGACAGGCCATGGAGAAATGGGAGCCTTGCTACACTGATGGGCGGGATGTAAATTGTCAACAGCCACTCTGGAGAAGTGTACGGTGAGTCCTGAAACGTCTAAAAAGCAAAGCTTAGAGAGCATAGGGCACTTCCACTCATGGGGGTATAAATTGGGAAAATGAAAAATCAGCAAGACACAAGCACTCCAAAGTTTAGGGCTGCTCTGTTGACAAGGACCTCCACTTCATTCCACCTTCAATATCCCAGGAAAGAGAAAAATGGATAAAGAAGTTGTGGTCCTTATATACAATGGAATATCACTCAGCCATGAAATCAATGTCATAAGGCTAGTAGCAGCATGATGAGTGGATTTAGGTACGACGATTCTAAGTGAAATAAGTCACACAGAAAAGGACACTTCTCATAAGGTATCACTGATAGAGGGAATGTAAAAACCGTTACACTTGAACTGAATTACAAAACAGAACAGAATCACACATGCAGAAAACACACTATGGCTGCTTCACGGGAAAGGTGAGGTGGGGTGATACATAAAACAAGGGTTTCAAATTAGCTCAGATACCGTTCCATAAACCCAATATGTAATAGACAAGACCTACTCCTTGCTCAGAGAACTGGACTCAACACGCCCTATTCACCGCACACGAATATATCTGACTAGTAATAATCTTAAAACCTATGTATTGATATCTCTCTGTTAGTGTGTCAAGTGGGTGTAAAGCGGCATAAACACAGCAGTGAAAAGCAGCTAAACCCCATTATAAAAATAAATTACTTTGAAAAACCCATGAAACAAAGACAGTGAAAGAGAGCGAAATTCTTACACAATGCGTTCAGGGGCTGTGATGCAACCTGGATTGACCATATCTAGACCCACAGCTGGATGAGACATAAGGGTGGACACTCTTGGGGCTGAGAGGTTTGGTGAGGTTGGGTGAGCAAACGCAGACCCTTTAAAGTAATACTGCGTGGTACCGATCGCATGGGTCCCAAATCTCCAGGTTCAAGGGCATCTTCCTACATCGAAAACATGCATGAGATACCCAGAAGATGGTACACCGTGTGATGGGGAAAGGTTTCTGAAACGCACCTCATTTCTCATCTGCTTGTGCCCGGGTTCGCCATTCCAGCCACTTAACTAGCAATCTCCCTCCTTGGAGCATCAGCACCTTTAACCTCCTGTTCCGTACAGGTTGCAATTTGTACTGAGGATGAACGGGAAGACGTGGAACCAATGAAAGACTAGCTCTTGGTGTTGGGACAGGCACAGATCACTCTATTTTCCCATCAGGAAGAAGAATTAACCACAGGCTCAGCCTGCCCCCCGGAACCAGAACAGGGCCTGAAGCCATCCTGCGCTTTTGGGGCCAGCTCCCTAAAAAGCGAGTTGTAAAATGGAGGTTCAGGGCACTGCAATTCACAAACCTGCAGAGTTATAAATGATAACTCTCATCCACAAATATATTGAGGGAAGGCAAAGAAGAGGATTTGAAATCAAGGCAGAATTGCAGGAAACAGATTTCAGGAGGTAGATTCGAATCGCCTTTAAAGCACATGAAAAGCGGCAAAACGTTGACAATGATGCCCTTGGCCAAAAAGGGCGTATGCGTTTTTTCCTGAATATATTCAGGAAAAAACGCATACGCCCTTTTTGGTCAACCAAGCAACCTGGAAAGGCAAATCAGCGCTACAAAGATGTCTCGCTTCCCATCGGTCAAAAGGGCCATGCTGAAAAAAGTGTCAAAACCAGAAACGCAGGACAGGCCATGGAGAAATGGGAGCCTTGCTACACTGATGGGCGGGATGTAAATTGTCAACAGCCACTCTGGAGAAGCGTACGGTGAGTCCTGAAACGTCTAAAAAGCAAAGCTTAGAGAGCATAGGGCACTTCCACTCATGGGGGTATAAATTGGGAAAATGAAAAATCAGCAAGACACAAGCACCCCAAAGTTTAGGGCTGCTCTGTTGACAAGGACCTCCACTTCATTCCACCTTCAATATCCCAGGAAAGAGAAAAATGGATAAAGAAGTTGTGGTCCTTATGTACAATGGAATATCACTCAGCCATGAAATCAATGTCATAAGGCTAGTAGCAGCATGATGAGTGGATTTAGGTACGACGATTCTAAGTGAAATAAGTCACACAGAAAAGGACACTTCTCAAAAGGTATCACTGATAGAGGGAATGTAAAAACCGTTACACTTGAACTGAATTACAAAACAGAACAGAGTCACACATGCAGAAAACACACTATGGCTGCTTCACGGGAAAGGTGAGGTGGGGTGATACATAAAACAAGGGTTTCAAATTAGCTCAGATACCGTTCCATAAACCCAATATGTAATAGACAAGACCTACTCCTTGCTCAGAGAACTGGACTCAACACGCCCTATTCACCGCACAAGAATATATCTGACTAGTAATAATCTTAAAACCTATGTATTGATATCTCTCTGTTAGTGTGTCAAGTGGGTGTAAAGCGGCATAAACACAGCAGTGAAAAGCAGCTAAACCCCATTATAAAAATAAATTACTTTGAAAAACCCATGAAACAAAGACAGTGAAAGAGAGCGAAATTCTTACACAATGCGTTCAGGGGCTGTGATGCAACCTGGATTGACCATATCTAGACCCACAGCTGGATGAGACATAACGGTGGACACTCTTGGGGCTGAGAGGTTTGGTGAGGTTGGGTGAGCAAACGCAGACCCTTTAAAGTAATACTGCATGGTACCCATCGCATGGGTCCCAAATCTCCATGTTGAAGGGCATCTTCCTACATCGTAAACATGCATGAGATACCCAGAAGATGGTACACCGTGTGATGGGGAAAGGTTTCTAAAACGCACCTCATTTCTCATCTGCCTGTGCCCGGGTTCGCCATTCCAGCCACTTTACTAGCAATCTCCCTCCTTGGAGCATCATCACCTTTAACCTCCTGTTCCGTACAGGTTGCAATTTGTCCTGAGGATGAACAGGAAGACGTGGAACCAATGAGAGACTAGCTCTTGGTGTTGGGACAGGCACAGGTCACTCTATTTTCCCATCAGGAAGAAGAATTAACCACAGGCTCAGCCTGCCCCCCGGATCAAGAACAGGGCCTGAAGCCATCCTGCGCTTTTGCGGCCATCTCCCAAAAACGCGAGTTGTAAAATGGAGGTTCAGGGCACTGCAATTCACTAACCTGCAGACTTATAAATGATAACTCTCGTCCACAAATATATTGAGGGAAGGCAAAGAAGAGGATTTGAAATCAAGGCAGAATTGCAGGAAACAGATTTCAGGAGGTAGATTCGAATCACCTTTAAAGCACATGAAAAGCGGCAAAACGTTGACAATGATGCCCTTGGCCAAAAAGGGCGTATGCGTTTTTTCCTGAATATATTCAGGAAAAAACGCATACGCCCTTTTTGGCCAACCAAGCAACCTGGAAAGGCAAATCAGCGCTACAAAGAAGTCTCGCTTCCCATCGGTTAAAAGGGCCATGCTGAAAAAAGTGTCAAAACCAGAAATGCAGGACAGGCCATGGAGAAATGAGAGCCTTGCTACACTGATGGGCGGGATGTAAATTGCCAACAGCCACTCTGGAGAAGAGTACGGTGTGTCCTGAAACATCTAAAAAACAAAGCTTAGAGAGCATAGGGCACTTCCACTCATGGGGGTATAAATTGGGAAAATGAAAAATCAGCAAGACACAAGCACCCCAAAGTTTAGGGCTGCTCTGTTGACAAGGACCTCCACTTCATTCCACCTTCAATATCCCAGGAAAGAGAAAAATGGATAAAGAAGTTGTGGTCCTTATGTACAATGGAATATCACTCAGCCATGAAATCAATGTCATAAGGCTAGTAGCAGCATGATGAGTGGATTTAGGTACGACGATTCTAAGTGAAATAAGTCACACAGAAAAGGACACTTCTCATAAGGTATCACTGATAGAGGGAATGTAAAAACCGTTACACTTGAACTGAATTACAAAACAGAACAGAATCACACATGCAGAAAACACACTATGGCTGCTTCACGGGAAAGGTGAGGTGGGGTGATACATAAAACAAGGGTTTCAAATTAGCTCAGATACCGTTCCATAAAACCAATATGTAATAGACAAGACCTACTCCTTGCTCAGAGAACTGGACTCAACACGCCCTATTCACCGCACAAGAATATATCTGACTAGTAATAATCTTAAAACCTATGTATTGATATCTCTCTGTTAGTGTGTCAAGTGGGTGTAAAGCGGCATAAACACAGCAGTGAAAAGCAGCTAAACCCCATTATAAAAATAAATTACTTTGAAAAACCCGTGAAACAAAGACAGTGAAAGAGAGCGAAATTCTTACACAATGCGTTCAGGGGCTGTGATGCAACCTGGATTGACCATATCTAGACCCACAGCTGGATGAGACATAAGGGTGGACACTCTTGGGGCTGAGAGGTTTGGTGAGGTTGGGTGAGCAAACGCAGACCCTTTAAAGTAATACTGCGTGGTACCGATCGCCTGGGTCCCAAATCTCCAGGTTCAAGGGCATCTTCCTACATCGAAAACATGCATGAGATACCCAGAAGATGGTACACCGTGTGATGGGGAAAGGTTTCTAAAACGCACCTCATTTCTCATCTGCTTGTGCCCGGGTTCGCCATTCCAGCCACTTAACTAGCAATCTCCCTCCTTGGAGCATCAGCACCTTTAACCTCCTGTTCCGTACAGGTTGCAATTTGTACTGAGGATGAACGGGAAGACGTGGAACCAATGAAAGACTAGCTCTTGGTGTTGGGACAGGCACAGGTCACTCTATTTTCCCATCAGGAAGAAGAATTAACCACAGGCTCAGCCTGCCCCCCGGAACCAGAACATGGCCTGAAGCCATCCTGCGCTTTTGCGGCCAGCTCCCTAAAAAGCGAGTTGTAAATTGGAGGTTCAGGGCACTGCAATTCACAAACCTGCAGAGTTATAAATGATAACTCTCATCCACAAATATATTGAGGGAAGGCAAAGAAGAGGATTTGAAATCAAGGCAGAATTGCAGGAAACAGATTTCAGGAGGTAGATTCGAATCCCCTTTAAAGCACATGAAAAGCGGCAAAACGTTGACAATGATGCCCTTGGCCAAAAAGGGCGTATGCGTTTTTTCCTGAATATATTCAGGAAAAAACGCATACGCCCTTTTTGGCCAACCAAGCAACCTGGAAAGGCAAATCAGCGCTACAAAGATGTCTCGCTTCCCATTGGTCAAATGGGCCATGCTGAAAAAAGTGTCAAAACCAGAAATGCAGGACAGGCCATGGAGAAATGGGAGCCTTGCTACACTGATGGGCGGGATGTAAATTGTCAACAGCCACTCTGGAGAAGTGTACGGTGAGTCCTGAAACGTCTAAAAAGCAAAGCTTAGAGAGCATAGGGCACTTCCACTCATGGGGGTATAAATTGGGAAAATTAAAAATCAGCAAGACACAAGCACCCCAAAGTTTAGGGCTGCTCTGTTGACAAGGACCTCCACTTCATTCCACCTTCAATATCCCAGGAAAGAGAAAAATGGATAAAGAAGTTGTGGTCCTTATGTACAATGGAATATCACTCAGCCGTGAAATCAATGTCATAAGGCTAGTAGCAGCATGATGAGTGGATTTAGGTACGACGACTCTAAGTGAAATAAGTCACACAGCAAAGGACACTTCTCATAAGGTATCACTTATAGAGGGAATGTAAAAACCGTTACACTTGAACTGAATTACAAAACAGAACAGAGTCACACATGCAGAAAACACACTATGGCTGCTTAACGGGAAAGGTGAGGTGGGGTGATACATAAAACAAGGGTTTCAAATTAGCTCAGATACCGTTCCATAAACCCAATATGTAATAGACAAGACCTACTCCTTGCTCAGAGAACTGGACTCAACACGCCCTATTCACCGCACACGAATATATCTGACTAGTAATAATCTTAAAACCTATGTATTGATATGTCTCTGTTAGTGTGTCAAGTGGGTAAAAAGCGGCATAAACACAGCAGTGAAAAGCAGCTAAACCCCATTATAAAAATAAATTACTTTGAAAAACCCATGAAACAAAGACAGTGAAAGAGAGAGAAATTCTTACACAATGCGTTCAGGGGCTGTGATGCAACCTGGA
Source organism: Balaenoptera borealis (assembly GCF_965194805.1). Lineage (NCBI taxonomy): Eukaryota > Metazoa > Chordata > Mammalia > Artiodactyla > Balaenopteridae > Balaenoptera > Balaenoptera borealis. The sequence goes on from NW_028123622.1 coordinate 325,332, forward strand.
TTGACCATATCTAGACCCACAGCTGGATGAGACATAAGGGTGGACACTGTTGCGGCTGAGAGGTTTGGTGAGGTTGGGTGAGCAAACGCAGACCCTTTAAAGTAATACTGCGTGGTACCCATCGCATGGGTCCCAAATCTCCAGGTTCCAGGGCATCTTCCTACATCGAAAACATGCATGAGATACCCAGAAGATGGTACACCGTGTGATGGGGAAAGGTTTCTAAAACGCACCTCATTTCTCATCTGCTTGTGCCCGGGTTCGCCATTCCAGCCACTTAACTAGCAATCTCCCTCCTTGGAGCATCAGCACCTTTAACCTCCTGTTCCGTACAGGTTGCAATTTGTACTGAGGATGAACGGGAAGACGTGGAACCAATGAAAGACTAGCTCTTGGTGTTGGGACAGGCACAGGTCACTCTATTTTCCCATCAGGAAGAAGAATTAACCACAGGCTCAGCCTGCCCCCCGGAACCAGAACAGGGCCTGAAGCCATCCTGCGCTTTTGCGGCCAGCTCCCTAAAAAGCGAGTTGTAAAATGGAGGTTCAGGGCACTGCAATTCACAAACCTGCAGAGTTATAAATGATAACTCTCATCCACAAATATATTGAGGGAAGGCAAAGAAGAGGATTTGAAATCAAGGCAGAATTGCAGGAAACAGATTTCAGGAGGTAGATTCGAATCGCCTTTAAAGCACATGAAAAGCGGCAAAACGTTGACAATGATGCCCTTGGCCAAAAAGGGCGTATGCGTTTTTTCCTGAATATATTCAGGAAAAAACGCATACGCCCTTTTTGGCCAACCAAGCAACCTGGAAAGGCAAATCAGCGCTACAAAGATGTCTCGCTTCCCATCGGTCAAAAGGGCCATGCTGAAAAAAGTGTCAAAACCAGAAATGCAGGACAGGCCATGGAGAAATGGGAGCCTTGCTACACTGATGGGCGGGATGTAAATTGTCAACAGCCACTCTGGAGAAGTGTACGGTGAGTCCTGAAACGTCTAAAAAGCAAAGCTTAGAGAGCATAGGGCACTTCCACTCATGGGGGTATAAATTGGGAAAATGAAAAATCAGCAAGACACAAGCACTCCAAAGTTTAGGGCTGCTCTGTTGACAAGGACCTCCACTTCATTCCACCTTCAATATCCCAGGAAAGAGAAAAATGGATAAAGAAGTTGTGGTCCTTATATACAATGGAATATCACTCAGCCATGAAATCAATGTCATAAGGCTAGTAGCAGCATGATGAGTGGATTTAGGTACGACGATTCTAAGTGAAATAAGTCACACAGAAAAGGACACTTCTCATAAGGTATCACTGATAGAGGGAATGTAAAAACCGTTACACTTGAACTGAATTACAAAACAGAACAGAATCACACATGCAGAAAACACACTATGGCTGCTTCACGGGAAAGGTGAGGTGGGGTGATACATAAAACAAGGGTTTCAAATTAGCTCAGATACCGTTCCATAAACCCAATATGTAATAGACAAGACCTACTCCTTGCTCAGAGAACTGGACTCAACACGCCCTATTCACCGCACACGAATATATCTGACTAGTAATAATCTTAAAACCTATGTATTGATATCTCTCTGTTAGTGTGTCAAGTGGGTGTAAAGCGGCATAAACACAGCAGTGAAAAGCAGCTAAACCCCATTATAAAAATAAATTACTTTGAAAAACCCATGAAACAAAGACAGTGAAAGAGAGCGAAATTCTTACACAATGCGTTCAGGGGCTGTGATGCAACCTGGATTGACCATATCTAGACCCACAGCTGGATGAGACATAAGGGTGGACACTCTTGGGGCTGAGAGGTTTGGTGAGGTTGGGTGAGCAAACGCAGACCCTTTAAAGTAATACTGCGTGGTACCGATCGCATGGGTCCCAAATCTCCAGGTTCAAGGGCATCTTCCTACATCGAAAACATGCATGAGATACCCAGAAGATGGTACACCGTGTGATGGGGAAAGGTTTCTGAAACGCACCTCATTTCTCATCTGCTTGTGCCCGGGTTCGCCATTCCAGCCACTTAACTAGCAATCTCCCTCCTTGGAGCATCAGCACCTTTAACCTCCTGTTCCGTACAGGTTGCAATTTGTACTGAGGATGAACGGGAAGACGTGGAACCAATGAAAGACTAGCTCTTGGTGTTGGGACAGGCACAGATCACTCTATTTTCCCATCAGGAAGAAGAATTAACCACAGGCTCAGCCTGCCCCCCGGAACCAGAACAGGGCCTGAAGCCATCCTGCGCTTTTGGGGCCAGCTCCCTAAAAAGCGAGTTGTAAAATGGAGGTTCAGGGCACTGCAATTCACAAACCTGCAGAGTTATAAATGATAACTCTCATCCACAAATATATTGAGGGAAGGCAAAGAAGAGGATTTGAAATCAAGGCAGAATTGCAGGAAACAGATTTCAGGAGGTAGATTCGAATCGCCTTTAAAGCACATGAAAAGCGGCAAAACGTTGACAATGATGCCCTTGGCCAAAAAGGGCGTATGCGTTTTTTCCTGAATATATTCAGGAAAAAACGCATACGCCCTTTTTGGTCAACCAAGCAACCTGGAAAGGCAAATCAGCGCTACAAAGATGTCTCGCTTCCCATCGGTCAAAAGGGCCATGCTGAAAAAAGTGTCAAAACCAGAAACGCAGGACAGGCCATGGAGAAATGGGAGCCTTGCTACACTGATGGGCGGGATGTAAATTGTCAACAGCCACTCTGGAGAAGCGTACGGTGAGTCCTGAAACGTCTAAAAAGCAAAGCTTAGAGAGCATAGGGCACTTCCACTCATGGGGGTATAAATTGGGAAAATGAAAAATCAGCAAGACACAAGCACCCCAAAGTTTAGGGCTGCTCTGTTGACAAGGACCTCCACTTCATTCCACCTTCAATATCCCAGGAAAGAGAAAAATGGATAAAGAAGTTGTGGTCCTTATGTACAATGGAATATCACTCAGCCATGAAATCAATGTCATAAGGCTAGTAGCAGCATGATGAGTGGATTTAGGTACGACGATTCTAAGTGAAATAAGTCACACAGAAAAGGACACTTCTCAAAAGGTATCACTGATAGAGGGAATGTAAAAACCGTTACACTTGAACTGAATTACAAAACAGAACAGAGTCACACATGCAGAAAACACACTATGGCTGCTTCACGGGAAAGGTGAGGTGGGGTGATACATAAAACAAGGGTTTCAAATTAGCTCAGATACCGTTCCATAAACCCAATATGTAATAGACAAGACCTACTCCTTGCTCAGAGAACTGGACTCAACACGCCCTATTCACCGCACAAGAATATATCTGACTAGTAATAATCTTAAAACCTATGTATTGATATCTCTCTGTTAGTGTGTCAAGTGGGTGTAAAGCGGCATAAACACAGCAGTGAAAAGCAGCTAAACCCCATTATAAAAATAAATTACTTTGAAAAACCCATGAAACAAAGACAGTGAAAGAGAGCGAAATTCTTACACAATGCGTTCAGGGGCTGTGATGCAACCTGGATTGACCATATCTAGACCCACAGCTGGATGAGACATAACGGTGGACACTCTTGGGGCTGAGAGGTTTGGTGAGGTTGGGTGAGCAAACGCAGACCCTTTAAAGTAATACTGCATGGTACCCATCGCATGGGTCCCAAATCTCCATGTTGAAGGGCATCTTCCTACATCGTAAACATGCATGAGATACCCAGAAGATGGTACACCGTGTGATGGGGAAAGGTTTCTAAAACGCACCTCATTTCTCATCTGCCTGTGCCCGGGTTCGCCATTCCAGCCACTTTACTAGCAATCTCCCTCCTTGGAGCATCATCACCTTTAACCTCCTGTTCCGTACAGGTTGCAATTTGTCCTGAGGATGAACAGGAAGACGTGGAACCAATGAGAGACTAGCTCTTGGTGTTGGGACAGGCACAGGTCACTCTATTTTCCCATCAGGAAGAAGAATTAACCACAGGCTCAGCCTGCCCCCCGGATCAAGAACAGGGCCTGAAGCCATCCTGCGCTTTTGCGGCCATCTCCCAAAAACGCGAGTTGTAAAATGGAGGTTCAGGGCACTGCAATTCACTAACCTGCAGACTTATAAATGATAACTCTCGTCCACAAATATATTGAGGGAAGGCAAAGAAGAGGATTTGAAATCAAGGCAGAATTGCAGGAAACAGATTTCAGGAGGTAGATTCGAATCACCTTTAAAGCACATGAAAAGCGGCAAAACGTTGACAATGATGCCCTTGGCCAAAAAGGGCGTATGCGTTTTTTCCTGAATATATTCAGGAAAAAACGCATACGCCCTTTTTGGCCAACCAAGCAACCTGGAAAGGCAAATCAGCGCTACAAAGAAGTCTCGCTTCCCATCGGTTAAAAGGGCCATGCTGAAAAAAGTGTCAAAACCAGAAATGCAGGACAGGCCATGGAGAAATGAGAGCCTTGCTACACTGATGGGCGGGATGTAAATTGCCAACAGCCACTCTGGAGAAGAGTACGGTGTGTCCTGAAACATCTAAAAAACAAAGCTTAGAGAGCATAGGGCACTTCCACTCATGGGGGTATAAATTGGGAAAATGAAAAATCAGCAAGACACAAGCACCCCAAAGTTTAGGGCTGCTCTGTTGACAAGGACCTCCACTTCATTCCACCTTCAATATCCCAGGAAAGAGAAAAATGGATAAAGAAGTTGTGGTCCTTATGTACAATGGAATATCACTCAGCCATGAAATCAATGTCATAAGGCTAGTAGCAGCATGATGAGTGGATTTAGGTACGACGATTCTAAGTGAAATAAGTCACACAGAAAAGGACACTTCTCATAAGGTATCACTGATAGAGGGAATGTAAAAACCGTTACACTTGAACTGAATTACAAAACAGAACAGAATCACACATGCAGAAAACACACTATGGCTGCTTCACGGGAAAGGTGAGGTGGGGTGATACATAAAACAAGGGTTTCAAATTAGCTCAGATACCGTTCCATAAAACCAATATGTAATAGACAAGACCTACTCCTTGCTCAGAGAACTGGACTCAACACGCCCTATTCACCGCACAAGAATATATCTGACTAGTAATAATCTTAAAACCTATGTATTGATATCTCTCTGTTAGTGTGTCAAGTGGGTGTAAAGCGGCATAAACACAGCAGTGAAAAGCAGCTAAACCCCATTATAAAAATAAATTACTTTGAAAAACCCATGAAACAAAGACAGTGAAAGAGATAGAAATTCTTACACAATGTGTTCACGGGCTGTGATGCAACCTGGATTGACCATATCTAGACCCACAGCTGGATGAGACATAAGGGTGGACACTCTTGGGGCTGAGAGGTTTGGTGAGGTTGGGTGACCAAACGCAGACCCTTTAAAGTAATACTGCATGGTACCCATCGCATGGGTCCCAAATCTCCAGGTTCAAGGGCATCTTCCTACATCGAAAACATGCATGAGAAACCCAGAAGATGGTACACCGTGTGATGTGGAAAGGTTTCTAAAACGCACCTCATTTCTCATCTCCTTGTGCCCGGGTTCGCTATTCCAGCCACTTTACTAGCAATCTCCCTCCTTGGAGCATCAGCACCTTTAACCTCCTGTTCCGTACAGGTTGCAATTTGTCCTGAGGATGAACAGGAAGACGTGGAACCAATGAGAGACTAGCTCTTGGTGTTGGGACAGGCACAGGTCACTCTATTTTCCCATCAGGAAGAAGAATTAACCACAGGCTCAGCCTGCCACCCGGAACCAGAACAGGGCCTGAAGCCATCCTGCGCTATTGCGGCCAGCTCCCTAAAAATCGAGTTGTAAAATGGAGGTTCAGGGCACTGCAATTCACAAACCTGCAGACTTATAAATGATAACTCTCGTCCTCAAATATATTGAGGGAAGGCAAAGAAGAGGATTTGAAATCAAGGCAGAATTGCAGGAAACAGATTTCAGGAGGTAGATTCGAATCGCCTTTAAAGCACATGAAAAGCGGCAAAATGTTGACAATGATGCCCTTGGCCAAAAAGGGCGTATGCGTTTTTTCCTGAATATATTCAGGAAAAAACGCATACGCCCTTTTTGGCCAACGAAGCAACCTGGAAAGGCAAATCAGCGCTACAAAGATGTCTCGCTTCCCATCGGTTAAAAAGGCCATGCTGAAAAAAGTGTCAAAACCAGAAATGCAGGACAGGCCATGGAGAAATGGGAGCCTTGCTACACTGATGGGCGGGATGTAAATTGCCAACAGCCACTCTGGAGAAGCGTACGGTGAGTCCTGAAACATCTAAAAAACAAAGCTTCGAGAGCATACGGCACTTCCACTCATGGGGTTATAAATTGGGAAAATTAAAAATCAGCAAGACACAAGCACCCCAAAGTTTAGGGCTGCTCTGTTGACAAGGACCTCCACTTCATTCCACCTTCAATATCCCAGGAAAGAGAAAAATGGATAAAGAAGTTGTGGTCCTTATGTACAATGGAATATCACTCAGCCATGAAATCAATGTCATAAGGCTAGTAGCAGCATGATGAGTGGATTTAGGTATGACGATTCTAAGTGAAATAAGTCACACAGAAAAGGACACTTCTCATAAGGTATCACTTATAGAGGGAATGTAAAAACCGTTACACTTGAACTGAATTACAAAACAGAACAGAGTCACACATGCAGAAAACACACTATGGCTGTTTAACGGGAAAGGTGAGGTGGGGTGATACATAAAACAAGGGTTTCAAATTAGCTCAGATACCGTTCCATAAACCCAATATGTAATAGACAAGACCTACTCCTTGCTCAGAGAACTGGACTCAACACGCCCTATTCACCACACAAGAATATATCTGACTAGTAATAATCTTAAAACCTATGTATTGATATCTCTCTGTTAGTGTGTCAAGTGGGTAAAAAGCGGCATAAACACAGCAGTGAAAAGCAGCTAAACCCCATTATAAAAATAAATTACTTTGAAAAACCCATGAAACAAAGACAGTGAAAGAGAGAGAAATTCTTACACAATGCGTTCAGGGGCTGTGATGCAACCTGGATTGACCATATCTAGACCCACAGCTGGATGAGACATAAGGGTGGACACTGTTGCGGCTGAGAGGTTTGGTGAGGTTGGGTGAGCAAACGCAGACCCTTTAAAGTAATACTGCGTGGTACCCATCGCATGGGTCCCAAATCTCCAGGTTCAAGGGCATCTTCCTACATCGTAAACATGCATGAGATACCCAGAAGATGGTACACCGTGTGATGGGGAAAGGTTTCTAAAACGCACCTCATTTCTCATCTGCCTGTGCCCGGGTTCGCCATTCCAGCCACTTTACTAGCAATCTCCCTCCTTGGAGCATCATCACCTTTAACCTCCTGTTCCGTACAGGTTGCAATTTGTCCTGAGGATGAACGGGAAGACGTGGAACCAATGAGAGACTAGCTCTTGGTGTTGGGACAGGCACAGGTCACTCTATTTTCCCATCAGGAAGAAGAATTAACCACAGGCTCAGCCTGCCCCCCGGAACAAGAACAGGGCCTGAAGCCATCCTGCGCTTTTGTGGCCATCTCCCAAAAACGCGAGTTGTAAAATGGAGGTTCAGGGCACTGCAATTCACAAACCTGCAGAGTTATAAATGATAACTCTCGTCCACAAATATATTGAGGGAAGGCAAAGAAGAGGATTTGAAATCAAGGCAGAATTGCAGGAAACAGATTTCAGGAGGTAGATTCGAATCGCCTTTAAAGCACATGAAAAGCAGCAAAACGTTGACAATGATGCCCTTGGCCAAAAAGGGCGTATGCGTTTTTTCCTGAATATATTCAGGAAAAAACGCATACGCCCTTTTTGGCCAACCAAGCAACCTGGAAAGGCAAATCAGCGCTACAAAGAAGTCTCGCTTCCCATCGGTCAAAAGGGCCATGCTGAAAAAAGAGTCAAAACCAGAAATGCAGGACAGGCCATGGAGAAATGGGAGCCTTGCTACACTGATGGGCGGGATGTAAATTGCCAACAGCCACTCTGGAGAAGAGTACGGTGTGTCCTGAAACATCTAAAAAACACAGCTTAGAGAGCATAGGGCACTTCCACTCATGGGGGTATAAACTGAGAAAATGAAAAATCAGCAAGACACAAGCACCCCAAAGTTTAGGGCTGCTCTGTTGACAAGGACCTCCACTTCATTCCACCTTCAATATCCCAGGAAAGAGAAAAATGGATAAAGAAGTTGTGGTCCTTATGTACAATGGAATATCACTCAGCCATGAAATCAATGTCATAAGGCTAGTAGCAGCATGATGAGTGGATTTAGGTACGACAATTCTAAGTGAAATAAGTCACACAGAAAAGGACACTTCTCATAAGGTATCACTGATAGAGGGAATGTAAAAACCGTTACACTTGAACTGAATTACAAAACAGAACAGAGTCACACACGCAGAAAACACACTATGGCTGCTTAACGGGAAAGGTGAGGTGGGGTGATACATAAAACAAGGGTTTCAAATTAGCTCAGATACCGTTCCATAAACCCAATATGTAATAGACAAGACCTACTCCTTGCTCAGAGAACTGGACTCAACACGCCCTATTCACCGCACAAGAATATATCTGATTAGTAATAATCTTAAAACCTATGTATTGATATCTCTCTGTTAGTGTGTCAAGTGGGTAAAAAGCCGCATAAACACAGCAGTGAAAAGCAGCTAAACCCCATTATAAAAATAAATTACTTTGAAAAACCCATGAAACAAAGACAGTGAAAGAGAGAGAAATTCTTACACAATGCGTTCAGGGGCTGTGATGCAACCTGGATTGACCATATCTAGACCCACAGCTGGATGAGACATAAGGGTGGACACTCTTGGGGCTGAGAGGTTTGGTGAGGTTGGGTGAGCAAACGCAGACCCTTTAAAGTAATACTGCATGGTACCCATCGCATGGGTCCCAAATCTCCAGGTTCAAGGGCATCTTCCTACATCGAAAACATGCATGAGATACCCAGAAGATGGTACACCGTGTGATGGGGAAAGGTTTCTAAAACGCACCTCATTTCTCATCTCCTTGTGCCCGGGTTCGCTATTCCAGCCGCTTTACTAGCAATCTCCCTACTTGGAGCATCATCACCTTTAACCTCCTGTTCCGTACAGGTTGCAATTTGTCCTGAGGATGAACGGGAAGACGTGGAACCAATGAGAGACTAGCTCTTGGTGTTGGGACAGGCACAGGTCACTCTATTTTCCCATCAGGAAGAAGAATTAACCACAGGCTCAGCCTGCCACCCGGAACCAGAACAGGGCCTGAAGCCATCCTGCGCTATTGCGGCCAGCTCCCTAAAAAGCGAGTTGTAAAATGGAGGTTCAGGGCACTGCAATTCACAAACCTGCAGAGTTATAAATGATAACTCTCGTCCACAAATATATTGAGGGAAGGCAAAGAAGAGGATTTGAAATCAAGGCAGAATTGCAGGAAACAGATTTCAGGAGGTAGATTCGAATCGCCTTTAAAGCACATGAAAAGCGGCAAAACGTTGACAATGATGCCCTTGGCCAAAAAGGGCGTATGCGTTTTTTCCTGAATATATTCAGGAAAAAACGCATACGCCCTTTTTGGCCAACCAAGCAACCTGGAAAGGCAAATCAGCGCTACAAAGATGTCGCGCTTCCCATCGGTTAAAAAGGCCATGCTGAAAAAAGTGTCAAAACCAGAAATGCAGGACAGGCCATGGAGAAATGGGAGCCTTGCTACACTGATGGGCGGGATGTAAATTGCCAACAGCCACTCTGGAGAAGCATACGGTGTGTCCTGAAACATCTAAAAAACAAAGCTTCGAGAGCATACGGCACTTCCACTCATGGGGTTATAAATTGGGAAAATTAAAAATCAGCAAGACACAAGCACCCCAAAGTTTAGGACTGCTCTGTTGACAAGGACCTCCACTTCATTCCACCTTCAATATCCCAGGAAAGAGAAAAATGGATAAAGAAGTTGTGGTCCTTATGTACAATGGAATATCACTCAGCCATGAAATCAATATCATAAGGCTAGTAGCAGCATGATGAGTGGATTTAGGTACGACGATTCTAAGTGAAATAAGTCACACAGAAAAGGACACTTCTCATAAGGTATCACTTATAGAGGGAATGTAAAAACCGTTACAGTTGAACTGAATTACAAAACAGAACAGAGTCACACATGCAGAAAACACACTATGGCTGCTTAACGGGAAAGGTGAGGTGGGGTGATACATAAAACAAGGGTTTCAAATTAGCTCAGATACCGTTCCATAAACCCAATATGTAATAGACAAGACCTACTCCTTGCTCAGAGAACTGGACTCAACACGCCCTATTCACCGCACAAGAATATATCTGACTAGTAATAATCTTAAAACCTATGTATTGATATCTCTCTGTTAGTGTGTCAAGTGGGTAAAAAGCGGCATAAACACAGCAGTGAAAAGCAGCTAAACCCCATTATAAAAATAAATTACTTTGAAAAACCCATGAAACAAAGACAGTGAAAGAGAGAGAAATTCTTACACAATGCGTTCAGGGGCTGTGATGCAACCTGGATTGACCATATCTAGACCCACAGCTGGATGAGACATAAGGGTGGACACTCTTGGGGCTGAGAGGTTTGGTGAGGTTGGGTGAGCAAACGCAGACCCTTTAAAGTTATACTGCATGGTACCCATCGCATGGGTCCCAAATCTCCAGGTTCAAGGGCATCTTCCTACATCGAAAACATGCATGAGAAACCCAGAAGATGGTACACCGTGTGATGGGGAAAGGTTTCTAAAACGCACCTCATTTCTCATCTGCTTGTGCCCGGGTTCGCTATTCCAGCCGCTTTACTAGCAATCTCCCTACTTGGAGCATCATCACCTTTAACCTCCTGTTCCGTACAGGTTGCAATTTGTCCTGAGGATGAACGGGAAGACGTGGAACCAATGAGAGACTAGCTCTTGGTGTTGGGACAGGCACAGGTCACTCTATTTTCCCATCAGGAAGAAGAATTAACCACAGGCTCAGCCTGCCCCCCGGATCAAGAACAGGGCCTGAAGCCATCCTGCGCTTTTGCGGCCATCTCCCAAAAACGCGAGTTGTAAAATGGAGGTTCAGGGCACTGCAATTCACAAACCTGCAGAGTTATAAATGATAACTCTCGTCCACAAATATATTGAGGGAAGGCAAAGAAGAGGATTTGAAATCAAGGCAGAATTGCAGGAAACAGATTTCAGGAGGTAGATTCAAATCGCCTTTAAAGCACATGAAAAGCGGCAAAACGTTGACAATGATGCCCTTGGCCAAAAAGGGCGTATGCGTTTTTTCCGGAATATATTCAGGAAAAAACGCATACGCCCTTTTTGGCCAACCAAGCAACCTGGAAAGGCAAATCAGCGCTACAAGAAGTCTCGCTTCCCTTCGGTTAAAAGGGCCATGCTGAAAAAAGTGTCAAAACCAGAAATGCAGGACAGGCCATGGAGAAATGGGAGCCTTGCTACACTGATGGGCGGGATGTAAATTGCCAACAGCCACTCTGGAGAAGAGTACGGTGTGTCCTGAAACATCTAAAAAACACAGCTTAGAGAGCATAGGGCACTTCCACTCATGGGGGTATAAATTGGGAAAATGAAAAATCAGCAAGACACAAGCACCCCAAAGTTTAGGGCTGCTCTGTTGACAAGGACCTCCACTTCATTCCACCTTCAATATCCCAGGAAAGAGAAAAATGGATAAAGAAGTTGTGGTCCTTATGTACAATGGAATATCACTCTGCCATGAAATCAATGTCATAAGGCTAGTAGCAGCATGATGAGTGGATTTAGGTACGACGATTCTAAGTGAAATAAGTCACACAGAAAAGGACACTTCTCATAAGGTATCACTGATAGAGGGAATGTAAAAACCGTTACACTTGAACAGAATTACAAAACAGAACAGAGTCACACATGCAGAAAACACACTATGGCTGCTTAACGGGAAAGGTGAGGTGGGGTGATACATAAAACAAGGGTTTCAAATTAGCTCAGATACCGTTCCATAAACCCAATATATAATAGACAAGACCTACTCCTTGCTCAGAGAACTGGACTCAACACGCCCTATTCACCGCACAAGAATATATCTGACTAGTAATAATCTTAAAACCTATGTATTGATATCTCTCTGTTAGTGTGTCAAGTGGGTGTAAAGCGGCATAAACACAGCAGTGAAAAGCAGCTAAACCCCATTATAAAAATAAATTACTTTGAAAAACCCATGAAACAAAGACAGTGAAAGAGATAGAAATTCTTACACAATGCGTTCACGGGCTGTGATGCAACCTGGATTGACCATATCTAGACCCACAGCTGGATGAGACATAAGGGTGGACACTCTTGGGGCTGAGAGGTTTGGTGAGGTTGGGTGAGCAAACGCAGACCCTTTAAAGTAATACTGCATGGTGCCCATCGCATGGGTCCCAAATCTCCAGGTTCAAGGGCATCTTCCTACATCGAAAACATGCATGAGAAACCCAGAAGATGGTACACCGTGTGATGTGGAAAGGTTTCTAAAACGCACCTCATTTCTCATCTCCTTGTGCCCGGGTTCGCTATTCCAGCCGCTTTACTAGCAATCTCCCTATTTGGAGCATCAGCACCTTTAACCTCCTGTTCCGTACAGGTTGCAATTTGTCCTGAGGATGAACGGGAAGACGTGGAACCAATGAGAGACTAGCTCTTGGTGTTGGGACAGGCACAGGTCACTCTATTTTCCCATCAGGAAGAAGAATTAACCACAGGCTCAGCCTGCCCACCGGAACCAGAACAGGGCCTGAAGCCATCCTGCGCTTTTGCAGCCAGCTCCCAAAAAAGCGAGTTGTAAAATGGAGGTTCAGGGCACTGCAATTCACAAACCTGCAGAGTTATAAATGATAACTCTCGTCCACAAATATATTGAGGGAAGGCAAAGAAGAGGATTTGAAATCAAGGCAGAATTGCAGGAAACAGATTTCAGGAGGTAGATTCGAATCGCCTTTAAAGCACATGAAAAGCGGCAAAACGTTGACAATGATGCCCTTGGCCAAAAAGGGCGTATGCGTTTTTTCCTGAATATATTCAGGAAAAAACGCATACGCCCTTTTTGGCCAACCAAGCAACCTGGAAAGGCAAATCAGCGCTACAAAGATGTCTCGCTTCCCATCGGTCAAAAGGGCCATGCTGAAAAAAGTGTCAAAACCAGAAATGCAGGACAGGCCATGGAGAAATGGGAGCCTTGCTACACTGATGGGCGGGATGTAAATTGCCAACAGCCACTCTGGAGAAGCGTACGGTGAGTCCTGAAACATCTAAAAAACAAAGCTTAGAGAGCATAGGGCACTTCCACTCATGGGGTTATAAATTGGGAAAATTAAAAATCAGCAAGACACAAGCACCCCAAAGTTTAGGGCTGCTCTGTTGACAAGGACCTCCACTTCATTCCACCTTCAATATCCCAGGAAAGAGAAAAATGGATAAAGAATTTGTGGTCCTTATGTACAATGGAATATCACTCAGCCGTGAAATCAATGTCATAAGGCTAGTAGCAGCATGATGAGTGGATTTAGGTATGACGACTCTAAGTGAAATAAGTCACACAGAAAAGGACACTTCTCATAAGGTATCACTTATAGAGGGAATGTAAAAACCGTTACACTTGAACTGAATTACAAAACAGAACAGAGTCACACATGCAGAAAACACACTATGGCTGCTTAACGGGAAAGGTGAGGTGGGGTGATACATAAAACAAGGGTTTCAAATTAGCTCAGATACCGTTCCATAAACCCAATATGTAATAGACAAGACCTACTCCTTGCTCAGAGAACTGGACTCAACACGCCCTATTCACCGCACAAGAATATATCTGACTAGTAATAATCTTAAAACCTATGTATTGATAAATCTCTGTTAGTGTGTCAAGTGGGTAAAAAGCGGCATAAACACAGCAGTGAAAAGCAGCTAAACCCCATTATAAAAATAAATTACTTTGAAAAACCCATGAAACAAAGACAGTGAAAGAGAGCGAAATTCTTACACAATGCGTTCAGGGGCTGTGATGCCACCTGGATTGACCATATCTAGACCCACAGCTGGATGAGACCTAAGGGTGGACACTGTTGCGGCTGAGAGGTTTGGTGAGGTTGGGTGAGCAAACGCAGACCCTTTAAAGTAATACTGCGTGGTACCCATCGCATGGGTCCCAAATCTCCAGGTTCAAGGGCATCTTCCTACATCGAAAACATGCATGAGAAACCCAGAAGATGGTACACCGTGTGATGGGGAAAGGTTTCTAAAACGCACCTCATTTCTCATCTCCTTGTGCCCGGGTTCGCTATTCCAGCCGCTTTACTAGCAATCTCCCTACTTGGAGCATCAGCACCTTTAACCTCCTGTTCCGTACAGGTTGCAATTTGTCCTGAGGATGAATGGGAAGACGTGGAACCAATGAGAGACTAGCTCTTGGTGTTGGGACAGGCACAGGTCACTCTATTTTCCCATCAGGAAGAAGAATTAACCACAGGCTCAGCCTGCCCACCGGAACCAGAACAGGGCCTGAAGCCATCCTGCGCTTTTGCGGCCAGCTCCCAAAAAAGCGAGTTGTAAAATGGAGGTTCAGGGCACTGCAATTCACAAACCTGCAGAGTTATAAATGATAACTCTCGTCCACAAATATATTGAGGGAAGGCAAAGAAGAGGATTTGAAATCAAGGCAGACTTGCAGGAAACAGATTTCAGGAGGTAGATTCGAATCGCCTTTAAAGCACATGAAAAGCGGCAAAACGTTGACAATGATGCCCTTGGCGAAAAAGGGCGTATGCGTTTTTTCCTGAATATATTCAGGAAAAAACGCATACGCCCTTTTTGGCCAACCAAGCAACCTGGAAAGGCAAATCAGCGCTACAAAGAAGTCTCGCTTCCCATCGGTTAAAAGGGCCATGCTGAAAAAAGTGTCAAAACCAGAAATGCAGGACAGGCCATGGAGAAATGGGAGCCTTGCTACACTGATGGGCGGGATGTAAATTGCCAACAGCCACTCTGGAGAAGATTACGGTGTGTCCTGAAACATCTAAAAAACACAGCTTAGAGAGCATAGGGCACTTCCACTCATGGGGGTATAAATTGGGAAAATTAAAAATCGGCAAGACACAAGCACCCCAAAGTTTAGGACTGCTCTGTTGACAAGGACCTCCACTTCATTCCACCTTCAATATCCCAGGAAAGAGAAAAATGGATAAAGAAGTTGTGGTCCTTATGTACAATGGAATATCACTCAGCCATGAAATCAATGTCATAAGGCTAGTAGCAGCATGATGAGTGGATTTAGGTACGACGACTCTAAGTGAAATAAGTCACACAGAAAAGGACACTTCTCATAAGGTATCACTGATAGAGGGAATGTAAAAACCGTTACACTTGAACTGAATTACAAAACAGAACAGAGTCACACATGCAGAAAACACACTATGGCTGCTTAACGGGAAAGGTGAGGTGGGGTGATACATAAAACAAGGGTTTCAAATTAGCTCAGATACCGTTCCATAAAACCAATATGTAATAGACAACACCTACTCCTTGCTCAGAGAACTGGACTCAACACGCCCTATTCACCGCACAAGAATATATCTGACTAGTAATAATCTTAAAACCTATGTATTGATATCTCTCTGTTAGTGTGTCAAGTGGGTGAAAAGCGGCATAAACACAGCAGTGAAAAGCAGCTAAACCCATTTATAAAAATAAATTACTTTGAAAAACCCATGAAACAAAGACAGTGAAAGAGATAGAAATTCTTACACAATGCGTTCACGGGCTGTGATGCAACCTGGATTGACCATATCTAGACCCACAGCTGGATGAGACATAAGGGTGGACACTCTTGGGGCTGAGAGGTTTGGTGAGGTTGGGTGAGCAAATGCAAACCCTTTAAAGTAATACTGCGTGGTACCCATCGCATGGGTCCCAAATCTCCAGGTTCAAGGGCATCTTCCTACATCGAAAACATGCATGAGAAACCCAGAAGATGGTACACCGTGTGATGGGGAAAGGTTTCTAAAACGCACCTCATTTCTCATCTCCTTGTGCTCGGGTTCGCCATTCCAGCCACTTTACTAGCAATCTCCGTCCTTGGAGCATCATCACGTTTAACCTCCTGTTCCGTACAGGTTGATATTTGTCCTGAGGATGAACGGGAAGACATGGAACCAATGAGAGACTAGCTCTTGGTGTTGGGACAGGCACAGGTCACTCTATTTTCCCATCAGGAAGAAGAATTAACCACAGGCTCAGCCTGCCCCCCGGAACCAGAACAGGGCCTGAAGCCATCCTGCACTTTTGCGGCCAGCTCCCTAAAAAGCGAGTTGTAAAATGGAGGTTCAGGGCACTGCAATTCACAAACCTGCAGAGTTATAAATGATAACTCTCATCCACAAATATATTGAGGGAAGGCAAAGAAGAGGATTTGAAATCAAGGCAGAATTGCAGGAAACAGATTTCAGGAGGTAGATTCGAATCGCCTTTAAAGCACATGAAAAGCGGCAAAACGTTGACAATGATGCCCTTGGCCAAAAAGGGCGTATGCGTTTTTTCCTGAATATATTCAGGAAAAAACGCATACGCCCTTTTTGGCCAACCAAGCAACCTGGAAAGGCAAATCAGCGCTACAAAGATGTCTCGCTTCCCATCGGTCAAAAGGGCCATGCTGAAAAAAGTGTCAACACCAGAAATGCAGGACAGGCCATGGAGAAATGGGAGCCTTGCTACACTGATGGGCGGGATGTAAATTGTCAACAGCCACTCTGGAGAAGTGTACGGTGAGTCCTGAAACGTCTAAAAAGCAAAGCTTAGAGAGCATAGGGCACTTCCACTCATGGGGGTATAAATTGGGAAAATTAAAAATCAGCAAGACACAAGCACCCCAAAGTTTAGGGCTGCTCTGTTGACAAGGACCTCCACTTCATTCCACCTTCAATATCCCAGGAAAGAGAAAAATGGATAAAGAAGTTGTGGTCCTTATGTACAATGGAATATCACTCAGCCATGAAATCAATGTCATAAGGCTAGTAGCAGCATGATGAGTGGATTTAGGTACGACGATTCTAAGTGAAATAAGTCACACAGAAAAGGACACTTCTCATAAGGTATCACTGATAGAGGGAATGTAAAAACCGTTACACTTGAACTGAATTACAAAACAGAACAGAGTCACACATGCAGAAAACACACTATGGCTGCTTAACGGGAAAGGTGAGGTGGGGTGATACATAAAACAAGGGTTTCAAATTAGCTCAGATACCGTTCCATAAAACCAATATGTAATAGACAAGACCTACTCCTTGCTCAGAGAACTGGACTCAACACGCCCTATTCACCGCACAAGAATATATCTGACTAGTAATAATCTTAAAACCTATGTATTGATATCTCTCTGTTAGTGTGTCAAGTGGGTGTAAAGCGGCATAAACACAGCAGTGAAAAGCAGCTAAACCCCATTATAAAAATAAATTACTTTGAAAAACCCATGAAACAAAGACAGTGAAAGAGATAGAAATTCCTACACAATGCGTTCACGGGCTGTGATGCAACCTGGATTGACCATATCTAGACCCACAGCTGGATGAGACATAAGGGTGGACACTCTTGGGGCTGAGAGGTTTGGTGAGGTTGGGTGAGCAAACGCAGACCCTTTAAAGTAATACTGCATGGTAACCATCGCATGGGTCCCAAATCGCCAGGTTCAAGGGCATCTTCCTACATCGAAAACATGCATGAGAAACCCAGAAGATGGTACACCGTGTGATGTGGAAAGGTTTCTAAAACGCACCTCATTTCTCATCTCCTTGTGCCCGGGTTCGCTATTCCAGCCGCTTTACTAGCAATCTCCCTACTTGGAGCATCAGCACCTTTAACCTCCTGTTCCGTACAGGTTGCAATTTGTCCTGAGGATGAACGGGAAGACGTGGAACCAATGACAGACTAGCTCTTGGTGTTGGGACAGGCACAGGTCACTCTATTTTCCCATCAGGAAGAAGAATTAACCACAGGCTCAGCCTGCCCCCCGGAACAAGAACAGGGCCTGAAGCCATCCTGCGCTTTTGCGGCCATCTCCCAAAAACGCGTGTTGTAAAATGGAGGTTCAGGGCACTGCAATTCACAAACCTGCAGAGTTATAAATGATAACTCTCGTCCACAAATATATTGAGGGAAGGCAAAGAAGAGGATTTGAAATCAAGGCAGAATTGCAGGAAACAGATTTCAGGAGGTAGATTCGAATTGCCTTTAAAGCACATGAAAACCGGCAAAACGTTGACAATGATGCCCTTGGCCAAAAAGGGCGTATGCGTTTTTTCCTGAATATATTCAGGAAAAAACGCATACGCCCTTTTTGGCCAACCAAGCAACCTGGAAAGGCAAATCAGCGCTACAAAGAAGTCTCGCTTCCCATCGGTTAAAAAGGCCATGCTGAAAAAAGTGTCAAAACCAGAAATGCAGGACAGGCCATGGAGAAATGGGAGCATTGCTACACTGATGGGCGGGATGTAAATTGCCAACAGCCACTCTGGAGAAGAGTGCGGTGTGTCCTGAAACATCTAAAAAATACAGCTTAGAGAGCATAGGGCACTTCCACTCATGGGGGTATAAATTGGGAAAATTAAAAATCAGCAAGACACAAGCACCCCAAAGTTTAGGACTGCTCTGTTGACAAGGACCTCCACTTCATTCCACCTTCAATATCCCAGGAAAGAGAAAAATGGATAAAGAAGTTGTGGTCCTTATGTACAATGGAATATCACTCAGCCATGAAATCAATGTCATAAGGCTAGTAGCAGCATGATGAGTGGATTTAGGTACGACGATTCTAAGTGAAATAAGGCACACAGAAAAGGACACTTCTCATAAGGTATCACTGATAGAGGGAATGTAAAAACCGTTACACTTGAACTGAATTACAAAACAGAACAGAGTCACACATGCAGAAAACACACTATGGCTGCTTAACGGGAAAGGTGAGGTGGGGTGATACATAAAACAAGGGTTTCAAATTAGCTCAGATACCGTTCCATAAAACCAATATGTAATAGACAACACCTACTCCTTGCTCAGAGAACTGGACTCAACATGCCCTATTCACCGCACAAGAATATATCTGACTAGTAATAATCTTAAAACCTATGTATTGATATCTCTCTGTTAGTGTGTCAAGTGGGTGAAAAGCGGCATAAACACAGCAGTGAAAAGCAGCTAAACCCATTTATAAAAATAAATTACTTTGAAAAACCCATGAAACAAAGACAGTGAAAGAGATAGAAATTCTTACACAATGCGTTCACGGGCTGTGATGCAACCTGGATTGACCATATCTAGACCCACAGCTGGATGAGACATAAGGGTGGACACTCTTGGGGCTGAGAGGTTTGGTGAGGTTGGGTGAGCAAACGCAAACCCTTTAAAGTAATACTGCGTGGTACCCATCGCATGGGTCCCAAATCTCCAGGTTCAAGGGCATCTTCCTACATCGAAAACATGCATGAGAAACCCAGAAGATGATACAAAGTGTGATGGGGAAAGGTTTCTAAAACGCACCTCATTTCTCATCTCCTTGTGCTCGGGTTCGCCATTCCAGCCACTTTACTAGCAATCTCCCTCCTTGGAGCATCATCACGTTTAACCTCCTGTTCCGTACAGGTTGATATTTGTCCTGAGGATGAACGGGAAGACGTGGAACCAATGAGAGACTAGCTCTTGGTGTTGGGACAGGCACAGGTCACTCTATTTTCCCATCAGGAAGAAGAATTAACCACAGGCTCAGCCTGCCCCCCGGAACAAGAACAGGGCCTGAAGCCATCCTGCGCTTTTGCGGCCAGCTCCCAAAAACGCGAGTTGTAAAATGGAGGTTCAGGGCACTGCAATTCACAAACCTGCAGAGTTATAAATGATAACTCTCGTCCACAAATATATTGAGGGAAGGCAAAGAAGAGGATTTGAAATCAAGGCAGAATTGCAGGAAACAGATTTCAAGAGGTAGATTCGAATCGCCTTTAAAGCACATGAAAAGCGGCAAAACGTTGACAATGATGCCCTTGGCCAAAAAGGGCGTATGCGTTTTTTCCTGAATATATTCAGGAAAAAACGCATACGCCCTTTTTGGCCAACCAAGCAACCTGGAAAGGCAAATCAGCGCTACAAAGATGTCTCGCTTCCCATCGGTTAAAAAGGCCATGCTGAAAAAAGTGTCAAAACCAGAAATGCAGGACAGGCCATGGAGAAATGGGAGCCTTGCTACACTGATGGGCGGGATGTAAATTGCCAACAGCCACTCTGGAGAAGCGTACGGTGAGTCGTGAAACATCTAAAAAACAAAGCTTAGAGAGCATAGGGCACTTCCACTCATGGGGTTATAAATTGGGAAAATTAAAAATCAGCAAGACACAAGCACCCCAAAGTTTAGGGCTGCTCTGTTGACAAGGACCTCCACTTCATTCCACCTTCAATATCCCAGGAAAGAGAAAAATGGATAAAGAAGTTGTGGTCCTTATGTACAATGGAATATCACTCAGCCGTGAAATCAATGTCATAAGGCTAGTAGCAGCATGATGAGTGGATTTAGGTACGACGACTCTAAGTGAAATAAGTCACACAGAAAAGGACACTTCTCATAAGGTATCACTTATAGAGGGAATGTAAAAACCGTTACACTTGAACTGAATTACAAAACAGAACAGAGTCACACATGCAGAAAACACACTATGGCTGCTTAACGGGAAAGGTGAGGTGGGGTGATACATAAAACAAGGGTTTCAAATTAGCTCAGATACCGTTCCATAAACCCAATATGTAATAGACAAGACCTACTCCTTGCTCAGAGAACTGGACTCAACACGCCCTATTCACCGCACAAGAATATATCTGACTAGTAATAATCTTAAAACCTATGTATTGATATCTCTCTGTTAGTGTGTCAAGTGGGTGTAAAGCGGCATAAACACAGCAGTGAAAAGCAGCTAAACCCCATTATAAAAATAAATTACTTTGAAAAACCCATGAAACAAAGACAGTGAAAGAGATAGAAATTCCTACACAATGCGTTCACGGGCTGTGATGCAACCTGGATTGACCATATCTAGACCCACAGCTGGATGAGACATAAGGGTGGACACTCTTGGGGCTGAGAGGTTTGGTGAGGTTGGGTGAGCAAACGCAGACCCTTTAAAGTAATACTGCATGGTAACCATCGCATGGGTCCCAAATCGCCAGGTTCAAGGGCATCTTCCTACATCGAAAACATGCATGAGAAACCCAGAAGATGGTACACCGTGTGATGTGGAAAGGTTTCTAAAACGCACCTCATTTCTCATCTCCTTGTGGCCGGGTTCGCTATTCCAGCCGCTTTACTAGCAATCTCCCTACTTGGAGCATCAGCACCTTTAACCTCCTGTTCCGTACAGGTTGCAATTTGTCCTGAGGATGAACGGGAAGACGTGGAACCAATGACAGACTAGCTCTTGGTGTTGGGACAGGCACAGGTCACTCTATTTTCCCATCAGGAAGAAGAATTAACCACAGGCTCAGCCTGCCCCCCGGAACAAGAACAGGGCCTGAAGCCATCCTGCGCTTTTGCGGCCATCTCCCAAAAACGCGTGTTGTAAAATGGAGGTTCAGGGCACTGCAATTCACAAACCTGCAGAGTTATAAATGATAACTCTCGTCCACAAATATATTGAGGGAAGGCAAAGAAGAGGATTTGAAATCAAGGCAGAATTGCAGGAAACAGATTTCAGGAGGTAGATTCGAATTGCCTTTAAAGCACATGAAAAGCGGCAAAACGTTGACAATGATGCCCTTGGCCAAAAAGGGCGTATGCGTTTTTTCCTGAATATATTCAGGAAAAAACGCATACGCCCTTTTTGGCCAACCAAGCAACCTGGAAAGGCAAATCAGCGCTACAAAGAAGTCTCGCTTCCCATCGGTTAAAAAGGCCATGCTGAAAAAAGTGTCAAAACCAGAAATGCAGGACAGGCCATGGAGAAATGGGAGCCTTGCTACACTGATGGGCGGGATGTAAATTGCCAACAGCCACTCTGGAGAAGAGTACGGTGTGTCCTGAAACATCTAAAAAACACAGCTTAGAGAGCATAGGGCACTTCCACTCATGGGGGTATAAATTGGGAAAATTAAAAATCAGCAAGACACAAGCACCCCAAAGTTTAGGACTGCTCTGTTGACAAGGACCTCCACTTCATTCCACCTTCAATATCCCAGGAAAGAGAAAAATGGATAAAGAAGTTGTGGTCCTTATGTACAATGGAATATCACTCAGCCGTGAAATCAATGTCATAAGGCTAGTAGCAGCATGATGAGTGGATTTAGGTACGACGACTCTAAGTGAAATAAGTCACACAGAAAAGGACACTTCTCATAAGGTATCACTTATAGAGGGAATGTAAAAACCGTTACACTTGAACTGAATTACAAAACAGAACAGAGTCACACATGCAGAAAACACACTATGGCTGCTTAACGGGAAAGGTGAGGTGGGGTGATACATAAAACAAGGGTTTCAAATTAGCTCAGATACCGTTCCATAAAACCAATATGTAATAGACAACACGTACTCCTTGCTCAGAGAACTGGACTCAACATGCCCTATTCACCGCACAAGAATATATCTGACTAGTAATAATCTTAAAACCTATGTATTGATATCTCTCTGTTAGTGTGTCAAGTGGGTGTAAAGCGGCATAAACACAGCAGTGAAAAGCAGCTAAACCCCATTATAAAAATAAATTACTTTGAAAAACCCATGAAACAAAGACAGTGAAAGAGAGAGAAATTCTTACACAATGCGTTCAGGGGCTGTGATGCAACCTGGATTGACCATATCTAGACCCACAGCTGGATGAGACATAAGGGTGGACACTCTTGGGGCTGAGAGGTTTGGTGAGGTTGGGTGAGCAAAAGCAAACCCTTTAAAGTAATACTGCGTGGTACCCATCGCATGGGTCCCAAATCTCCAGGTTCAAGGGCATCTTCCTACATCGAAAACATGCATGAGAAACCCAGAAGATGGTACACCGTGTGATGGGGAAAGGTTTCTAAAACGCACCTCATTTCTCATCTCCTTGTGCTCGGGTTCGCCATTCCAGCCACTTTACTAGCAATCTCCCTCCTTGGAGCATCATCACGTTTAACCTCCTGTTCCGTACAGGTTGATATTTGTCCTGAGGATGAACGGGAAGACGTGGAACCAATGAGAGACTAGCTCTTGGTGTTGGGACAGGCACAGGTCACTCTATTTTCCCATCAGGAAGAAGAATTAACCACAGGCTCAGCCTGCCCCCCGGAACAAGAACAGGGCCTGAAGCCATCCTGCGCTTTTGCGGCCAGCTCCCAAAAACGCGAGTTGTAAAATGGAGGTTCAGGGCACTGCAATTCACAAACCTGCAGAGTTATAAATGATAACTCTCGTCCACAAATATATTGAGGGAAGGCAAAGAAGAGGATTTGAAATCAAGGCAGAATTGCAGGAAACAGATTTCAACAGGTAGATTCGAATCGCCTTTAAAGCACATGAAAAGCGGCAAAACGTTGACAATGATGCCCTTGGCCAAAAAGGGCGTATGCGTTTTTTCCTGAATATATTCAGGAAAAAACGCATACGCCCTTTTTGGCCAACCAAGCAACCTGGAAAGGCAAATCAGCGCTACAAAGATGTCTCGCTTCCCATCGGTTAAAAAGGCCATGCTGAAAAAAGTGTCAAAACCAGAAATGCAGGACAGGCCATGGAGAAATGGGAGCCTTGCTACACTGATGGGCGGGATGTAAATTGCCAACAGCCACTCTGGAGAAGCGTACGGTGAGTCGTGAAACATCTAAAAAACAAAGCTTAGAGAGCATAGGGCACTTCCACTCATGGGGTTATAAATTGGGAAAATTAAAAATCAGCAAGACACAAGCACCCCAAAGTTTAGGGCTGCTCTGTTGACAAGGACCTCCACTTCATTCCACCTTCAATATCCCAGGAAAGAGAAAAATGGATAAAGAAGTTGTGGTCCTTATGTACAATGGAATATCACTCAGCCGTGAAATCAATGTCATAAGGCTAGTAGCAGCATGATGAGTGGATTTAGGTACGACGAATCTAAGTGAAATAAGTCACACAGAAAAGGACACTTCTCATAAGGTATCACTTATAGAGGGAATGTAAAAACCGTTACACTTGAACTGAATTACAAAACAGAACAGAGTCACACATGCAGAAAACACACTATGGCTGCTTAACGGGAAAGGTGAGGTGGGGTGATACATAAAACAAGGGTTTCAAATTAGCTCAGATACCGTTCCATAAACCCAATATGTAATAGACAAGACCTACTCCTTGCTCAGAGAACTGGACTCAACACGCCCTATTCACCGCACAAGAATATATCTGACTAGTAATAATCTTAAAACCTATGTATTGATATCTCTCTGTTAGTGTGTCAAGTGGGTGTAAAGCGGCATAAACACAGCAGTGAAAAGCAGCTAAACCCCATTATAAAAATAAATTACTTTGAAAAACCCATGAAACAAAGACAGTGAAAGAGATAGAAATTCCTACACAATGCGTTCACGGGCTGTGATGCAACCTGGATTGACCATATCTAGACCCACAGCTGGATGAGACATAAGGGTGGACACTCTTGGGGCTGAGAGGTTTGGTGAGGTTGGGTGAGCAAACGCAGACCCTTTAAAGTAATACTGCATGGTAACCATCGCATGGGTCCCAAATCGCCAGGTTCAAGGGCATCTTCCTACATCGAAAACATGCATGAGAAACCCAGAAGATGGTACACCGTGTGATGTGGAAAGGTTTCTAAAACGCACCTCATTTCTCATCTCCTTGTGGCCGGGTTCGCTATTCCAGCCGCTTTACTAGCAATCTCCCTACTTGGAGCATCAGCACCTTTAACCTCCTGTTCCGTACAGGTTGCAATTTGTCCTGAGGATGAACGGGAAGACGTGGAACCAATGACAGACTAGCTCTTGGTGTTGGGACAGGCACAGGTCACTCTATTTTCCCATCAGGAAGAAGAATTAACCACAGGCTCAGCCTGCCCCCCGGAACAAGAACAGGGCCTGAAGCCATCCTGCGCTTTTGCGGCCATCTCCCAAAAACGCGTGTTGTAAAATGGAGGTTCAGGGCACTGCAATTCACAAACCTGCAGAGTTATAAATGATAACTCTCGTCCACAAATATATTGAGGGAAGGCAAAGAAGAGGATTTGAAATCAAGGCAGAATTGCAGGAAACAGATTTCAGGAGGTAGATTCGAATTGCCTTTAAAGCACATGAAAAGCGGCAAAACGTTGACAATGATGCCCTTGGCCAAAAAGGGCGTATGCGTTTTTTCCTGAATATATTCAGGAAAAAACGCATACGCCCTTTTTGGCCAACCAAGCAACCTGGAAAGGCAAATCAGCGCTACAAAGAAGTCTCGCTTCCCATCGGTTAAAAAGGCCATGCTGAAAAAAGTGTCAAAACCAGAAATGCAGGACAGGCCATGGAGAAATGGGAGCCTTGCTACACTGATGGGCGGGATGTAAATTGCCAACAGCCACTCTGGAGAAGAGTACGGTGTGTCCTGAAACATCTAAAAAACACAGCTTAGAGAGCATAGGGCACTTCCACTCATGGGGGTATAAATTGGGAAAATTAAAAATCAGCAAGACACAAGCACCCCAAAGTTTAGGACTGCTCTGTTGACAAGGACCTCCACTTCATTCCACCTTCAATATCCCAGGAAAGAGAAAAATGGATAAAGAAGTTGTGGTCCTTATGTACAAAGGAATATCACTCAGCCATGAAATCAATGTCATAAGGCTAGTAGCAGCATGATGAGTGGATTTAGGTACGACGATTCTAAGTGAAATAAGGCACACAGAAAAGGACACTTCTCATAAGGTATCACTGATAGAGGGAATGTAAAAACCGTTACACTTGAACTGAATTACAAAACAGAACAGAGTCACACATGCAGAAAACACACTATGGCTGCTTAACGGGAAAGGTGAGGTGGGGTGATACATAAAACAAGGGTTTCAAATTAGCTCAGATACCGTTCCATAAACCCAATATGTAATAGACAAGACCTACTCCTTGCTCAGAGAACTGGACTCAACACGCCCTATTCACCGCACAAGAATATATCTGACTAGTAATAATCTTAAAACCTATGTATTGATATCTCTCTGTTAGTGTGTCAAGTGGGTAAAAAGCGGCATAAACACAACAGTGAAAAGCAGCTAAACCCCATTATAAAAATAAATTACTTTGAAAAACCCATGAAACAAAGACAGTGAAAAAGAGAGAAATTCTTACAGAATGCGTTCAGGGGCTGTGATGCAACCTGGATTGACCATATCTAGACCCACAGCTGGATGAGTCATAAGGGTGGACACTCTTGGGGCTGAGAGGTTTGGTGAGGTTGGGTGAGCAAACGCAGACCCTTTAAAGTAATACTGCGTGGTACCCATCGCATGGGTCCCAAATCTCCAGGTTCAAGGGCATCTTCCTACATCGAAAACATGCATGAGAAACCCAGAAGATGGTACACCGTGTGATGGGGAAAGGTTTCTAAAACGCACCTCATTTCTCATCTGCTTGTGCTCGGGTTCGCGATTCCAGCCACTTTACTAGCAATCTCCCTCCTTGGAGCATCACCACGTTTAACCTCCTGTTCCGTACAGGTTGATATTTGTCCTGAGGATGAACGGGAAAACGTTGAACCAATGAGAGAGTAGCTCTTGGTGTTGGGACAGGCACAGGTCACTCTATTTTCCCATCAGGAAGAAGAATTAACCACAGGCTCAGCCTGCCCCCCGGAACAAGAACAGGGCCTGAAGCCATCCTGCGCTTTTGCGGGCATCTCCCAAAAACGCGAGTTGTAAAATGGAGGTTCAGGGCACTGCAATTCACAAACCTGCAGAGTTATAAATGATAACTCTCGTCCACAAATATATTGAGGGAAGGCAAAGAAGAGGATTTGAAATCAAGGCAGAATTGCAGGAAACAGATTTCAGGAGGTAGATTCGAATCGCCTTTAAAGCACATGAAAAGCGGCAAAACGTTGACAATGATGCCCTTGGCCAAAAAGGGCGTATGCGTTTTTTCCTGAATATATTCAGGAAAAAACGCATACGCCCTTTTTGGCCAACCAAGCAACCTGGAAAGGCAAATCAGCGCTACAAAGAAGTCTCGCTTCCCATCGGTTAAAAAGGCCATGCTGAAAAAAGTGTCAAAACCAGAAATGCAGGACAGGCCATGGAGAAATGGGAGCCTTGCTACACTGATGGGCGGGATGTAAATTGCCAACAGCCACTCTGGAGAAGAGTACGGTGTGTCCTGAAACATCTAAAAAACACAGCTTAGAGAGCATAGGGCACTTCCACTCATGGGGGTATAAATTGGGAAAATTAAAAATCAGCAAGACACAAGCACCCCAAAGTTTAGGACTGCTCTGTTGACAAGGACCTCCACTTCATTCCACCTTCAATATCCCAGGAAAGAGAAAAATGGATAAAGAAGTTGTGGTCCTTATGTACAAAGGAATATCACTCAGCCATGAAATCAATGTCATAAGGCTAGTAGCAGCATGATGAGTGGATTTAGGTACGACGATTCTAAGTGAAATAAGGCACACAGAAAAGGACACTTCTCATAAGGTATCACTGATAGAGGGAATGTAAAAACCGTTACACTTGAACTGAATTACAAAACAGAACAGAGTCACACATGCAGAAAACACACTATGGCTGCTTAACGGGAAAGGTGAGGTGGGGTGATACATAAAACAAGGGTTTCAAATTAGCTCAGATACCGTTCCATAAACCCAATATGTAATAGACAAGACCTACTCCTTGCTCAGAGAACTGGACTCAACACGCCCTATTCACCGCACAAGAATATATCTGACTAGTAATAATCTTAAAACCTATGTATTGATATCTCTCTGTTAGTGTGTCAAGTGGGTAAAAAGCGGCATAAACACAACAGTGAAAAGCAGCTAAACCCCATTATAAAAATAAATTACTTTGAAAAACCCATGAAACAAAGACAGTGAAAAAGAGAGAAATTCTTACAGAATGCGTTCAGGGGCTGTGATGCAACCTGGATTGACCATATCTAGACCCACAGCTGGATGAGTCATAAGGGTGGACACTCTTGGGGCTGAGAGGTTTGGTGAGGTTGGGTGAGCAAACGCAGACCCTTTAAAGTAATACTGCGTGGTACCCATCGCATGGGTCCCAAATCTCCAGGTTCAAGGGCATCTTCCTACATCGAAAACATGCATGAGAAACCCAGAAGATGGTACACCGTGTGATGGGGAAAGGTTTCTAAAACGCACCTCATTTCTCATCTGCTTGTGCTCGGGTTCGCGATTCCAGCCACTTTACTAGCAATCTCCCTCCTTGGAGCATCACCACGTTTAACCTCCTGTTCCGTACAGGTTGATATTTGTCCTGAGGATGAACGGGAAAACGTTGAACCAATGAGAGAGTAGCTCTTGGTGTTGGGACAGGCACAGGTCACTCTATTTTCCCATCAGGAAGAAGAATTAACCACAGGCTCAGCCTGCCCCCCGGAACAAGAACAGGGCCTGAAGCCATCCTGCGCTTTTGCGGGCATCTCCCAAAAACGCGAGTTGTAAAATGGAGGTTCAGGGCACTGCAATTCACAAACCTGCAGAGTTATAAATGATAACTCTCGTCCACAAATATATTGAGGGAAGGCAAAGAAGAGGATTTGAAATCAAGGCAGAATTGCAGGAAACAGATTTCAGGAGGTAGATTCGAATCGCCTTTAAAGCACATGAAAAGCGGCAAAACGTTGACAATGATGCCCTTGGCCAAAAAGGGCGTATGCGTTTTTTCCTGAATATATTCAGGAAAAAACGCATACGCCCTTTTTGGCCAACCAAGCAACCTGGAAAGGCAAATCAGCGCTACAAAGATGTCTCGCTTCCCATCGGTCAAAAGGGCCATGCTGAAAAAAGTGTCAAAACCAGAAATGCAGGACAGGCCATGGAAAAATGGCAGCCTTGCTACACTGATGGGCAGGATGTAAATTGTCAACAGCCACTCTGGAGAAGTGTACGGTGAGTCCTGAAACGTCTAAAAAGCAAAGCTTAGAGAGCATAGGGCACTTCCACTCATGGGGGTATAAATTGGGAAAATGAAAAATCAGCAAGACACAAGCACCCCAAAGTTTAGGGCTGCTCTGTTGACAAGGACCTCCACTTCATTCCACCTTCAATATCCCAGGAAAGAGAAAAATGGATAAAGAAGTTGTGGTCCTTATGTACAATGGAATATCACTCAGCCATGAAATCAATGTCATAAGGCTAGTAGCAGCATGATGAGTGGATTTAGGTACGACGATTCTAAGTGAAATAAGTCACACAGAAAAGGACACTTCTCATAAGGTATCACTGATAAAGGGAATGTAAAAACCGTTACACTTGAACTGAATTACAAAACAGAACAGAGTCACACATGCAGAAAACACACTATGGCTACTTAACGGGAAAGGTGAGGTGGGGTGATACATAAAACAAGGGTTTCAAATTAGCTCAGATACCGTTCCATAAACCCAATATGTAATAGACTAGACCTACTCCTTGCTCAG
This sequence comes from Balaenoptera borealis, assembly GCF_965194805.1. NCBI lineage: Eukaryota > Metazoa > Chordata > Mammalia > Artiodactyla > Balaenopteridae > Balaenoptera > Balaenoptera borealis. The sequence goes on from NW_028123622.1 coordinate 355,004, forward strand.
AGAACTGGACTCAACACGCCCTATTCACCGCACAAGAATATATCTGACTAGTAATAATCTTAAAACCTATGTATTGATATCTCTCTGTTAGTGTGTCAAGTGGGTAAAAAGCGGCATAAACACAGCAGTGAAAAGCAGCTAAACCCCATTATAAAAATAAATTACTTTGAAAAACCCATGAAACAAAGACAGTGAAAGAGAGAGAAATTCTTACACAATGCGTTCAGGGGCTGTGATGCAACCTGGATTGACCATATCTAGACCCACAGCTGGATGAGACATAAGGGTGGACACTGTTGCGGCTGAGAGGTTTGGTGAGGTTGGGTGAGCAAACGCAGACCCTTTAAAGTAATACTGCGTGGTACCCATCGCATGGGTCCCAAATCTCCAGGTTCAAGGGCATCTTCCTACATCGAAAACATGCATGAGAAACCCAGAAGATGGTACACCGTGTGATGGGGAAAGGTTTCTAAAACGCACCTCATTTCTCATCTCCTTGTGCCCGGGTGCGCTATTCCAGCCGCTTTACTAGCAATCTCCCTACTTGGAGAATCAGCACCTTTAACCTCCTGTTCCGTACAGGTTGCAATTTGTACTGAGGATGAACGGGAAGACGTGGAACCAATGAAAGACTAGCTCTTGGTGTTGGGACAGGCACAGGTCACTCTATTTTCCCATCAGGAAGAAGAATTAACCACAGGCTCAGCCTGCCCCCCGGAACAAGAACAGGGCCTGAAGCCATCCTGCGCTTTTGCGGCCATCTCCCAAAAACGCGTGTTGTAAAATGGAGGTTCAGGGCACTGCAATTCACAAACCTGCAGAGTTATAAATGATAACTCTCGTCCACAAATATATTGAGGGAAGGCAAAGAAGAGGATTTGAAATCAAGGCAGAATTGCAGGAAACAGATTTCAGGAGGTAGATTCGAATTGCCTTTAAAGCACATGAAAAGCGGCAAAACGTTGACAATGATGCCCTTGGCGAAAAAGGGCGTATGCGTTTTTTCCTGAATATATTCAGGAAAAAACGCATACGCCCTTTTTGGCCAACCAAGCAACCTGGAAATGCAAATCAGCGCTACAAAGAAGTCTCGCTTCCCATCGGTTAAAAAGGCCATGCTGAAAAAAGTGTCAAAACCAGAAATGCAGGACAGGCCATGGAGAAATGGGAGCCTTGCTACACTGATGGGCGGGATGTAAATTGCCAACAGCCACTCTGGAGAAGATTACGGTGTGTCCTGAAACATCTAAAAAACACAGCTTAGAGAGCATAGGGCACTTCCACTCATGGGGGTATAAATTGGGAAAATTAAAAATCGGCAAGACACAAGCACCCCAAAGTTTAGGACTGCTCTGTTTACAAGGACCTCCACTTCATTCCACCTTCAATATCCCAGGAAAGAGAAAAATGGATAAAGAAGTTGTGGTCCTTATGTACAATGGAATATCACTCAGCCATGAAATCAATGTCATAAGGCTAGTAGCAGCATGATGAGTGGATTTAGGTACGACGACTCTAAGTGAAATAAGTCACACAGAAAAGGACACATCTCATAAGGTATCACTGATAGAGGGAATGTAAAAACCGTTACACTTGAACTGAATTACAAAACAGAACAGAGTCACACATGCAGAAAACACACTATGGCTGCTTAACGGGAAAGGTGAGGTGGGGTGATACATAAAACAAGGGTTTCAAATTAGCTCAGATACCGTTCCATAAAACCAATATGTAATAGACAACACCTACTCCTTGCTCAGAGAACTGGACTCAACACGCCCTATTCACCGCACAAGAATATATCTGACTAGTAATAATCTTAAAACCTATGTATTGATATCTCTCTGTTAGTGTGTCAAGTGGGTGAAAAGCGGCATAAACACAGCAGTGAAAAGCAGCTAAACCCATTTATAAAAATAAATTACTTTGAAAAACCCATGAAACAAAGACAGTGAAAGAGATAGAAATTCTTACACAATGCGTTCACGGGCTGTGATGCAACCTGGATTGACCATATCTAGACCCACAGCTGGATGAGACATAAGGGTGGACACTCTTGGGGCTGAGAGGTTTGGTGAGGTTGGGTGAGCAAACGCAAACCCTTTAAAGTAATACTGCGTGGTACCCATCGCATGGGTCCCAAATCTCCAGGTTCAAGGGCATCTTCCTACATCGAAAACATGCATGAGAAACCCAGAAGATGGTACACCGTGTGATGGGGAAAGGTTTCTAAAACGCACCTCATTTCTCATCTCCTTGTGCTCGGGTTCGCCATTCCAGCCACTTTACTAGCAATCTCCGTCCTTGGAGCATCATCACGTTTAACCTCCTGTTCCGTACAGGTTGATATTTGTCCTGAGGATGAACGGGAAGACATGGAACCAATGACAGACTAGCTCTTGGTGTTGGGACAGGCACAGGTCACTCTATTTTCCCATCAGGAAGAAGAATTAACCACAGGCTCAGCCTGCCCCCCGGAACAAGAACAGGGCCTGAAGCCATCCTGCGCTTTTGCGGCCATCTCCCAAAAACGCGTGTTGTAAAATGGAGGTTCAGGGCACTGCAATTCACAAACCTGCAGAGTTATAAATGATAACTCTCGTCCACAAATATATTGAGGGAAGGCAAAGAAGAGGATTTGAAATCAAGGCAGAATTGCAGGAAACAGATTTCAGGAGGTAGATTCGAATTGCCTTTAAAGCACATGAAAAGCGGCAAAACGTTGACAATGATGCCCTTGGCCAAAAAGGGCGTATGCGTTTTTTCCTGAATATATTCAGGAAAAAACGCATACGCCCTTTTTGGCCAACCAAGCAACCTGGAAAGGCAAATCAGCGCTACAAAGAAGTCTCGCTTCCCATCGGTTAAAAAGGCCATGCTGAAAAAAGTGTCAAAACCAGAAATGCAGGACAGGCCATGGAGAAATGGGAGCCTTGCTACACTGATGGGCGGGATGTAAATTGCCAACAGCCACTCTGGAGAAGAGTACGGTGTGTCCTGAAACATCTAAAAAACACAGCTTAGAGAGCATAGGGCACTTCCACTCATGGGGGTATAAATTGGGAAAATTAAAAATCAGCAAGACACAAGCACCCCAAAGTTTAGGACTGCTCTGTTGACAAGGACCTCCACTTCATTCCACCTTCAATATCCCAGGAAAGAGAAAAATGGATAAAGAAGTTGTGGTCCTTATGTACAAAGGAATATCACTCAGCCATGAAATCAATGTCATAAGGCTAGTAGCAGCATGATGAGTGGATTTAGGTACGACGATTCTAAGTGAAATAAGGCACACAGAAAAGGACACTTCTCATAAGGTATCACTGATAGAGGGAATGTAAAAACCGTTACACTTGAACTGAATTACAAAACAGAACAGAGTCACACATGCAGAAAACACACTATGGCTGCTTAACGGGAAAGGTGAGGTGGGGTGATACATAAAACAAGGGTTTCAAATTAGCTCAGATACCGTTCCATAAAACCAATATGTAATAGACAACACGTACTCCTTGCTCAGAGAACTGGACTCAACATGCCCTATTCACCGCACAAGAATATATCTGACTAGTAATAATCTTAAAACCTATGTATTGATATCTCTCTGTTAGTGTGTCAAGTGGGTGAAAAGCGGCATAAACACAGCAGTGAAAAGCAGCTAAACCCCATTATAAAAATAAATTACTTTGAAAAACCCATGAAACAAAGACAGTGAAAGAGAGAGAAATTCTTACACAATGCGTTCAGGGGCTGTGATGCAACCTGGATTGACCATATCTAGACCCACAGCTGGATGAGACATAAGGGTGGACACTCTTGGGGCTGAGAGGTTTGGTGAGGTTGGGTGAGCAAACGCAAACCCTTTAAAGTAATACTGCGTGGTACCCATCGCATGGGTCCCAAATCTCCAGGTTCAAGGGCATCTTCCTACATCGAAAACATGCATGAGAAACCCAGAAGATGGTACAAAGTGTGATGGGGAAAGGTTTCTAAAACGCACCTCATTTCTCATCTCCTTGTGCTCGGGTTCGCCATTCCAGCCACTTTACTAGCAATCTCCCTCCTTGGAGCATCATCACGTTTAACCTCCTGTTCCGTACAGGTTGATATTTGTCCTGAGGATGAACGGGAAGACGTGGAACCAATGAGAGACTAGCTCTTGGTGTTGGGACAGGCACAGGTCACTCTATTTTCCCATCAGGAAGAAGAATTAACCACAGGCTCAGCCTGCCCCCCGGAACAAGAACAGGGCCTGAAGCCATCCTGCGCTTTTGCGGCCAGCTCCCAAAAACGCGAGTTGTAAAATGGAGGTTCAGGGCACTGCAATTCACAAACCTGCAGAGTTATAAATGATAACTCTCGTCCACAAATATATTGAGGGAAGGCAAAGAAGAGGATTTGAAATCAAGGCAGAATTGCAGGAAACAGATTTCAACAGGTAGATTCGAATCGCCTTTAAAGCACATGAAAAGCGGCAAAACGTTGACAATGATGCCCTTGGCCAAAAAGGGCGTATGCGTTTTTTCCTGAATATATTCAGGAAAAAACGCATACGCCCTTTTTGGCCAACCAAGCAACCTGGAAAGGCAAATCAGCGCTACAAAGATGTCTCGCTTCCCATCGGTTAAAAAGGCCATGCTGAAAAAAGTGTCAAAACCAGAAATGCAGGACAGGCCATGGAGAAATGGGAGCCTTGCTACACTGATGGGCGGGATGTAAATTGCCAACAGCCACTCTGGAGAAGCGTACGGTGAGTCGTGAAACATCTAAAAAACAAAGCTTAGAGAGCATAGGGCACTTCCACTCATGGGGTTATAAATTGGGAAAATTAAAAATCAGCAAGACACAAGCACCCCAAAGTTTAGGGCTGCTCTGTTGACAAGGACCTCCACTTCATTCCACCTTCAATATCCCAGGAAAGAGAAAAATGGATAAAGAAGTTGTGGTCCTTATGTACAATGGAATATCACTCAGCCGTGAAATCAATGTCATAAGGCTAGTAGCAGCATGATGAGTGGATTTAGGTACGACGAATCTAAGTGAAATAAGTCACACAGAAAAGGACACTTCTCATAAGGTATCACTTATAGAGGGAATGTAAAAACCGTTACACTTGAACTGAATTACAAAACAGAACAGAGTCACACATGCAGAAAACACACTATGGCTGCTTAACGGGAAAGGTGAGGTGGGGTGATACATAAAACAAGGGTTTCAAATTAGCTCAGATACCGTTCCATAAACCCAATATGTAATAGACAAGACCTACTCCTTGCTCAGAGAACTGGACTCAACACGCCCTATTCACCGCACAAGAATATATCTGACTAGTAATAATCTTAAAACCTATGTATTGATATCTCTCTGTTAGTGTGTCAAGTGGGTGTAAAGCGGCATAAACACAGCAGTGAAAAGCAGCTAAACCCCATTATAAAAATAAATTACTTTGAAAAACCCATGAAACAAAGACAGTGAAAGAGATAGAAATTCCTACACAATGCGTTCACGGGCTGTGATGCAACCTGGATTGACCATATCTAGACCCACAGCTGGATGAGACATAAGGGTGGACACTCTTGGGGCTGAGAGGTTTGGTGAGGTTGGGTGAGCAAACGCAGACCCTTTAAAGTAATACTGCATGGTAACCATCGCATGGGTCCCAAATCGCCAGGTTCAAGGGCATCTTCCTACATCGAAAACATGCATGAGAAACCCAGAAGATGGTACACCGTGTGATGGGGAAAGGTTTCTAAAACGCACCTCATTTCTCATCTCCTTGTGGCCGGGTTCGCTATTCCAGCCGCTTTACTAGCAATCTCCCTACTTGGAGCATCAGCACCTTTAACCTCCTGTTCCGTACAGGTTGCAATTTGTCCTGAGGATGAACGGGAAGACGTGGAACCAATGACAGACTAGCTCTTGGTGTTGGGACAGGCACAGGTCACTCTATTTTCCCATCAGGAAGAAGAATTAACCACAGGCTCAGCCTGCCCCCCGGAACAAGAACAGGGCCTGAAGCCATCCTGCGCTTTTGCGGCCATCTCCCAAAAACGCGAGTTGTAAAATGGAGGTTCAGGGCACTGCAATTCACAAACCTGCAGAGTTATAAATGATAACTCTCGTCCACAAATATATTGAGGGAAGGCAAAGAAGAGGATTTGAAATCAAGGCAGAATTGCAGGAAACAGATTTCAGGAGGTAGATTCGAATTGCCTTTAAAGCACATGAAAAGCGGCAAAACGTTGACAATGATGCCCTTGGCCAAAAAGGGCGTATGCGTTTTTTCCTGAATATATTCAGGAAAAAACGCATACGCCCTTTTTGGCCAACCAAGCAACCTGGAAAGGCAAATCAGCGCTACAAAGAAGTCTCGCTTCCCATCGGTTAAAAAGGCCATGCTGAAAAAAGTGTCAAAACCAGAAATGCAGGACAGGCCATGGAGAAATGGGAGCCTTGCTACACTGATGGGCGGGATGTAAATTGCCAACAGCCACTCTGGAGAAGAGTACGGTGTGTCCTGAAACATCTAAAAAACACAGCTTAGAGAGCATAGGGCACTTCCACTCATGGGGGTATAAATTGGGAAAATTAAAAATCAGCAAGACACAAGCACCCCAAAGTTTAGGACTGCTCTGTTGACAAGGACCTCCACTTCATTCCACCTTCAATATCCCAGGAAAGAGAAAAATGGATAAAGAAGTTGTGGTCCTTATGTACAATGGAATATCACTCAGCCATGAAATCAATGTCATAAGGCTAGTAGCAGCATGATGAGTGGATTTAGGTACGACGATTCTAAGTGAAATAAGTCACACAGAAAAGGACACTTCTCATAAGGTATCACTGATAAAGGGAATGTAAAAACCGTTACACTTGAACTGAATTACAAAACAGAACAGAGTCACACATGCAGAAAACACACTATGGCTACTTAACGGGAAAGGTGAGGTGGGGTGATACATAAAACAAGGGTTTCAAATTAGCTCAGATACCGTTCCATAAACCCAATATGTAATAGACTAGACCTACTCCTTGCTCAGAGAACTGGACTCAACACGCCCTATTCACCGCACAAGAATATATCTGACTAGTAATAATCTTAAAACCTATGTATTGATATCTCTCTGTTAGTGTGTCAAGTGGGTAAAAAGCGGCATAAACACAGCAGTGAAAAGCAGCTAAACCCCATTATAAAAATAAATTACTTTGAAAAACCCATGAAACAAAGACAGTGAAAGAGAGAGAAATTCTTACACAATGCGTTCAGGGGCTGTGATGCAACCTGGATTGACCATATCTAGACCCACAGCTGGATGAGACATAAGGGTGGACACTGTTGCGGCTGAGAGGTTTGGTGAGGTTGGGTGAGCAAACGCAGACCCTTTAAAGTAATACTGCGTGGTACCCATCGCATGGGTCCCAAATCTCCAGGTTCAAGGGCATCTTCCTACATCGAAAACATGCATGAGAAACCCAGAAGATGGTACACCGTGTGATGGGGAAAGGTTTCTAAAACGCACCTCATTTCTCATCTCCTTGTGCCCGGGTGCGCTATTCCAGCCGCTTTACTAGCAATCTCCCTACTTGGAGAATCAGCACCTTTAACCTCCTGTTCCGTACAGGTTGCAATTTGTACTGAGGATGAACGGGAAGACGTGGAACCAATGAAAGACTAGCTCTTGGTGTTGGGACAGGCACAGGTCACTCTATTTTCCCATCAGGAAGAAGAATTAACCACAGGCTCAGCCTGCCCCCCGGAACAAGAACAGGGCCTGAAGCCATCCTGCGCTTTTGCGGCCAGCTCCCAAAAACGTGTGTTGTAAAATGGAGGTTCAGGGCACTGCAATTCACAAACCTGCAGAGTTATAAATGATAACTCTCGTCCACAAATATATTGAGGGAAGGCAAAGAAGAGGATTTGAAATCAAGGCAGAATTGCAGGAAACAGATTTCAGGAGGTAGATTCGAATTGCCTTTAAAGCACATGAAAAGCGGCAAAACGTTGACAATGATGCCCTTGGCGAAAAAGGGCGTATGCGTTTTTTCCTGAATATATTCAGGAAAAAACGCATACGCCCTTTTTGGCCAACCAAGCAACCTGGAAATGCAAATCAGCGCTACAAAGAAGTCTCGCTTCCCATCGGTTAAAAAGGCCATGCTGAAAAAAGTGTCAAAACCAGAAATGCAGGACAGGCCATGGAGAAATGGGAGCCTTGCTACACTGATGGGCGGGATGTAAATTGCCAACAGCCACTCTGGAGAAGATTACGGTGTGTCCTGAAACATCTAAAAAACACAGCTTAGAGAGCATAGGGCACTTCCACTCATGGGGGTATAAATTGGGAAAATTAAAAATCGGCAAGACACAAGCACCCCAAAGTTTAGGACTGCTCTGTTGACAAGGACCTCCACTTCATTCCACCTTCAATATCCCAGGAAAGAGAAAAATGGATAAAGAAGTTGTGGTCCTTATGTACAATGGAATATCACTCAGCCATGAAATCAATGTCATAAGGCTAGTAGCAGCATGATGAGTGGATTTAGGTACGACGACTCTAAGTGAAATAAGTCACACAGAAAAGGACACTTCTCATAAGGTATCACTGATAGAGGGAATGTAAAAACCGTTACACTTGAACTGAATTACAAAACAGAACAGAGTCACACATGCAGAAAACACACTATGGCTGCTTAACGGGAAAGGTGAGGTGGGGTGATACATAAAACAAGGGTTTCAAATTAGCTCAGATACCGTTCCATAAAACCAATATGTAATAGACAACACCTACTCCTTGCTCAGAGAACTGGACTCAACACGCCCTATTCACCGCACAAGAATATATCTGACTAGTAATAATCTTAAAACCTATGTATTGATATCTCTCTGTTAGTGTGTCAAGTGGGTGAAAAGCGGCATAAACACAGCAGTGAAAAGCAGCTAAACCCATTTATAAAAATAAATTACTTTGAAAAACCCATGAAACAAAGACAGTGAAAGAGATAGAAATTCTTACACAATGCGTTCACGGGCTGTGATGCAACCTGGATTGACCATATCTAGACCCACAGCTGGATGAGACATAAGGGTGGACACTCTTGGGGCTGAGAGGTTTGGTGAGGTTGGGTGAGCAAACGCAAACCCTTTAAAGTAATACTGCGTGGTACCCATCGCATGGGTCCCAAATCTCCAGGTTCAAGGGCATCTTCCTACATCGAAAACATGCATGAGAAACCCAGAAGATGGTACACCGTGTGATGGGGAAAGGTTTCTAAAACGCACCTCATTTCTCATCTCCTTGTGCTCGGGTTCGCCATTCCAGCCACTTTACTAGCAATCTCCGTCCTTGGAGCATCATCACGTTTAACCTCCTGTTCCGTACAGGTTGATATTTGTCCTGAGGATGAACGGGAAGACATGGAACCAATGACAGACTAGCTCTTGGTGTTGGGACAGGCACAGGTCACTCTATTTTCCCATCAGGAAGAAGAATTAACCACAGGCTCAGCCTGCCCCCCGGAACAAGAACAGGGCCTGAAGCCATCCTGCGCTTTTGCGGCCATCTCCCAAAAACGCGTGTTGTAAAATGGAGGTTCAGGGCACTGCAATTCACAAACCTGCAGAGTTATAAATGATAACTCTCGTCCACAAATATATTGAGGGAAGGCAAAGAAGAGGATTTGAAATCAAGGCAGAATTGCAGGAAACAGATTTCAGGAGGTAGATTCGAATTGCCTTTAAAGCACATGAAAAGCGGCAAAACGTTGACAATGATGCCCTTGGCCAAAAAGGGCGTATGCGTTTTTTCCTGAATATATTCAGGAAAAAACGCATACGCCCTTTTTGGCCAACCAAGCAACCTGGAAAGGCAAATCAGCGCTACAAAGAAGTCTCGCTTCCCATCGGTTAAAAAGGCCATGCTGAAAAAAGTGTCAAAACCAGAAATGCAGGACAGGCCATGGAGAAATGGGAGCCTTGCTACACTGATGGGCGGGATGTAAATTGCCAACAGCCACTCTGGAGAAGAGTACGGTGTGTCCTGAAACATCTAAAAAACACAGCTTAGAGAGCATAGGGCACTTCCACTCATGGGGGTATAAATTGGGAAAATTAAAAATCAGCAAGACACAAGCACCCCAAAGTTTAGGACTGCTCTGTTGACAAGGACCTCCACTTCATTCCACCTTCAATATCCCAGGAAAGAGAAAAATGGATAAAGAAGTTGTGGTCCTTATGTACAAAGGAATATCACTCAGCCATGAAATCAATGTCATAAGGCTAGTAGCAGCATGATGAGTGGATTTAGGTACGACGATTCTAAGTGAAATAAGGCACACAGAAAAGGACACTTCTCATAAGGTATCACTGATAGAGGGAATGTAAAAACCGTTACACTTGAACTGAATTACAAAACAGAACAGAGTCACACATGCAGAAAACACACTATGGCTGCTTAACGGGAAAGGTGAGGTGGGGTGATACATAAAACAAGGGTTTCAAATTAGCTCAGATACCGTTCCATAAAACCAATATGTAATAGACAACACGTACTCCTTGCTCAGAGAACTGGACTCAACATGCCCTATTCACCGCACAAGAATATATCTGACTAGTAATAATCTTAAAACCTATGTATTGATATCTCTCTGTTAGTGTGTCAAGTGGGTGAAAAGCGGCATAAACACAGCAGTGAAAAGCAGCTAAACCCCATTATAAAAATAAATTACTTTGAAAAACCCATGAAACAAAGACAGTGAAAGAGAGAGAAATTCTTACACAATGCGTTCAGGGGCTGTGATGCAACCTGGATTGACCATATCTAGACCCACAGCTGGATGAGACATAAGGGTGGACACTCTTGGGGCTGAGAGGTTTGGTGAGGTTGGGTGAGCAAACGCAAACCCTTTAAAGTAATACTGCGTGGTACCCATCGCATGGGTCCCAAATCTCCAGGTTCAAGGGCATCTTCCTACATCGAAAACATGCATGAGAAACCCAGAAGATGGTACAAAGTGTGATGGGGAAAGGTTTCTAAAACGCACCTCATTTCTCATCTCCTTGTGCTCGGGTTCGCCATTCCAGCCACTTTACTAGCAATCTCCCTCCTTGGAGCATCATCACGTTTAACCTCCTGTTCCGTACAGGTTGATATTTGTCCTGAGGATGAACGGGAAGACGTGGAACCAATGAGAGACTAGCTCTTGGTGTTGGGACAGGCACAGGTCACTCTATTTTCCCATCAGGAAGAAGAATTAACCACAGGCTCAGCCTGCCCCCCGGAACAAGAACAGGGCCTGAAGCCATCCTGCGCTTTTGCGGCCAGCTCCCAAAAACGCGAGTTGTAAAATGGAGGTTCAGGGCACTGCAATTCACAAACCTGCAGAGTTATAAATGATAACTCTCGTCCACAAATATATTGAGGGAAGGCAAAGAAGAGGATTTGAAATCAAGGCAGAATTGCAGGAAACAGATTTCAACAGGTAGATTCGAATCGCCTTTAAAGCACATGAAAAGCGGCAAAACGTTGACAATGATGCCCTTGGCCAAAAAGGGCGTATGCGTTTTTTCCTGAATATATTCAGGAAAAAACGCATACGCCCTTTTTGGCCAACCAAGCAACCTGGAAAGGCAAATCAGCGCTACAAAGATGTCTCGCTTCCCATCGGTTAAAAAGGCCATGCTGAAAAAAGTGTCAAAACCAGAAATGCAGGACAGGCCATGGAGAAATGGGAGCCTTGCTACACTGATGGGCGGGATGTAAATTGCCAACAGCCACTCTGGAGAAGCGTACGGTGAGTCGTGAAACATCTAAAAAACAAAGCTTAGAGAGCATAGGGCACTTCCACTCATGGGGTTATAAATTGGGAAAATTAAAAATCAGCAAGACACAAGCACCCCAAAGTTTAGGGCTGCTCTGTTGACAAGGACCTCCACTTCATTCCACCTTCAATATCCCAGGAAAGAGAAAAATGGATAAAGAAGTTGTGGTCCTTATGTACAATGGAATATCACTCAGCCGTGAAATCAATGTCATAAGGCTAGTAGCAGCATGATGAGTGGATTTAGGTACGACGAATCTAAGTGAAATAAGTCACACAGAAAAGGACACTTCTCATAAGGTATCACTTATAGAGGGAATGTAAAAACCGTTACACTTGAACTGAATTACAAAACAGAACAGAGTCACACATGCAGAAAACACACTATGGCTGCTTAACGGGAAAGGTGAGGTGGGGTGATACATAAAACAAGGGTTTCAAATTAGCTCAGATACCGTTCCATAAACCCAATATGTAATAGACAAGACCTACTCCTTGCTCAGAGAACTGGACTCAACACGCCCTATTCACCGCACAAGAATATATCTGACTAGTAATAATCTTAAAACCTATGTATTGATATCTCTCTGTTAGTGTGTCAAGTGGGTGTAAAGCGGCATAAACACAGCAGTGAAAAGCAGCTAAACCCCATTATAAAAATAAATTACTTTGAAAAACCCATGAAACAAAGACAGTGAAAGAGATAGAAATTCCTACACAATGCGTTCACGGGCTGTGATGCAACCTGGATTGACCATATCTAGACCCACAGCTGGATGAGACATAAGGGTGGACACTCTTGGGGCTGAGAGGTTTGGTGAGGTTGGGTGAGCAAACGCAGACCCTTTAAAGTAATACTGCATGGTAACCATCGCATGGGTCCCAAATCGCCAGGTTCAAGGGCATCTTCCTACATCGAAAACATGCATGAGAAACCCAGAAGATGGTACACCGTGTGATGGGGAAAGGTTTCTAAAACGCACCTCATTTCTCATCTCCTTGTGGCCGGGTTCGCTATTCCAGCCGCTTTACTAGCAATCTCCCTACTTGGAGCATCAGCACCTTTAACCTCCTGTTCCGTACAGGTTGCAATTTGTCCTGAGGATGAACGGGAAGACGTGGAACCAATGACAGACTAGCTCTTGGTGTTGGGACAGGCACAGGTCACTCTATTTTCCCATCAGGAAGAAGAATTAACCACAGGCTCAGCCTGCCCCCCGGAACAAGAACAGGGCCTGAAGCCATCCTGCGCTTTTGCGGCCATCTCCCAAAAACGCGAGTTGTAAAATGGAGGTTCAGGGCACTGCAATTCACAAACCTGCAGAGTTATAAATGATAACTCTCGTCCACAAATATATTGAGGGAAGGCAAAGAAGAGGATTTGAAATCAAGGCAGAATTGCAGGAAACAGATTTCAGGAGGTAGATTCGAATTGCCTTTAAAGCACATGAAAAGCGGCAAAACGTTGACAATGATGCCCTTGGCCAAAAAGGGCGTATGCGTTTTTTCCTGAATATATTCAGGAAAAAACGCATACGCCCTTTTTGGCCAACCAAGCAACCTGGAAAGGCAAATCAGGGCTACAAAGAAGTCTCGCTTCCCATCGGTTAAAAAGGCCATGCTGAAAAAAGTGTCAAAACCAGAAATGCAGGACAGGCCATGGAGAAATGGGAGCCTTGCTACACTGATGGGCGGGATGTAAATTGCCAACAGCCACTCTGGAGAAGAGTACGGTGTGTCCTGAAACATCTAAAAAACACAGCTTAGAGAGCATAGGGCACTTCCACTCATGGGGGTATAAATTGGGAAAATTAAAAATCAGCAAGACACAAGCACCCCAAAGTTTAGGACTGCTCTGTTGACAAGGACCTCCACTTCATTCCACCTTCAATATCCCAGGAAAGAGAAAAATGGATAAAGAAGTTGTGGTCCTTATGTACAATGGAATATCACTCAGCCATGAAATCAATGTCATAAGGCTAGTAGCAGCATGATGAGTGGATTTAGGTACGACGATTCTAAGTGAAATAAGTCACACAGAAAAGGACACTTCTCATAAGGTATCACTGATAAAGGGAATGTAAAAACCGTTACACTTGAACTGAATTACAAAACAGAACAGAGTCACACATGCAGAAAACACACTATGGCTACTTAACGGGAAAGGTGAGGTGGGGTGATACATAAAACAAGGGTTTCAAATTAGCTCAGATACCGTTCCATAAACCCAATATGTAATAGACTAGACCTACTCCTTGCTCAGAGAACTGGACTCAACACGCCCTATTCACCGCACAAGAATATATCTGACTAGTAATAATCTTAAAACCTATGTATTGATATCTCTCTGTTAGTGTGTCAAGTGGGTAAAAAGCGGCATAAACACAGCAGTGAAAAGCAGCTAAACCCCATTATAAAAATAAATTACTTTGAAAAACCCATGAAACAAAGACAGTGAAAGAGAGAGAAATTCTTACACAATGCGTTCAGGGGCTGTGATGCAACCTGGATTGACCATATCTAGACCCACAGCTGGATGAGACATAAGGGTGGACACTGTTGCGGCTGAGAGGTTTGGTGAGGTTGGGTGAGCAAACGCAGACCCTTTAAAGTAATACTGCGTGGTACCCATCGCATGGGTCCCAAATCTCCAGGTTCAAGGGCATCTTCCTACATCGAAAACATGCATGAGAAACCCAGAAGATGGTACACCGTGTGATGGGGAAAGGTTTCTAAAACGCACCTCATTTCTCATCTCCTTGTGCCCGGGTGCGCTATTCCAGCCGCTTTACTAGCAATCTCCCTACTTGGAGAATCAGCACCTTTAACCTCCTGTTCCGTACAGGTTGCAATTTGTACTGAGGATGAACGGGAAGACGTGGAACCAATGAAAGACTAGCTCTTGGTGTTGGGACAGGCACAGGTCACTCTATTTTCCCATCAGGAAGAAGAATTAACCACAGGCTCAGCCTGCCCCCCGGAACAAGAACAGGGCCTGAAGCCATCCTGCGCTTTTGCGGCCATCTCCCAAAAACGTGTGTTGTAAAATGGAGGTTCAGGGCACTGCAATTCACAAACCTGCAGAGTTATAAATGATAACTCTCGTCCACAAATATATTGAGGGAAGGCAAAGAAGAGGATTTGAAATCAAGGCAGAATTGCAGGAAACAGATTTCAGGAGGTAGATTCGAATTGCCTTTAAAGCACATGAAAAGCGGCAAAACGTTGACAATGATGCCCTTGGCGAAAAAGGGCGTATGCGTTTTTTCCTGAATATATTCAGGAAAAAACGCATACGCCCTTTTTGGCCAACCAAGCAACCTGGAAATGCAAATCAGCGCTACAAAGAAGTCTCGCTTCCCATCGGTTAAAAAGGCCATGCTGAAAAAAGTGTCAAAACCAGAAATGCAGGACAGGCCATGGAGAAATGGGAGCCTTGCTACACTGATGGGCGGGATGTAAATTGCCAACAGCCACTCTGGAGAAGATTACGGTGTGTCCTGAAACATCTAAAAAACACAGCTTAGAGAGCATAGGGCACTTCCACTCATGGGGGTATAAATTGGGAAAATTAAAAATCGGCAAGACACAAGCACCCCAAAGTTTAGGACTGCTCTGTTGACAAGGACCTCCACTTCATTCCACCTTCAATATCCCAGGAAAGAGAAAAATGGATAAAGAAGTTGTGGTCCTTATGTACAATGGAATATCACTCAGCCATGAAATCAATGTCATAAGGCTAGTAGCAGCATGATGAGTGGATTTAGGTACGACGACTCTAAGTGAAATAAGTCACACAGAAAAGGACACTTCTCATAAGGTATCACTGATAGAGGGAATGTAAAAACCGTTACACTTGAACTGAATTACAAAACAGAACAGAGTCACACATGCAGAAAACACACTATGGCTGCTTAACGGGAAAGGTGAGGTGGGGTGATACATAAAACAAGGGTTTCAAATTAGCTCAGATACCGTTCCATAAAACCAATATGTAATAGACAACACCTACTCCTTGCTCAGAGAACTGGACTCAACACGCCCTATTCACCGCACAAGAATATATCTGACTAGTAATAATCTTAAAACCTATGTATTGATATCTCTCTGTTAGTGTGTCAAGTGGGTGAAAAGCGGCATAAACACAGCAGTGAAAAGCAGCTAAACCCATTTATAAAAATAAATTACTTTGAAAAACCCATGAAACAAAGACAGTGAAAGAGATAGAAATTCTTACACAATGCGTTCACGGGCTGTGATGCAACCTGGATTGACCATATCTAGACCCACAGCTGGATGAGACATAAGGGTGGACACTCTTGGGGCTGAGAGGTTTGGTGAGGTTGGGTGAGCAAACGCAAACCCTTTAAAGTAATACTGCGTGGTACCCATCGCATGGGTCCCAAATCTCCAGGTTCAAGGGCATCTTCCTACATCGAAAACATGCATGAGAAACCCAGAAGATGGTACACCGTGTGATGGGGAAAGGTTTCTAAAACGCACCTCATTTCTCATCTCCTTGTGCTCGGGTTCGCCATTCCAGCCACTTTACTAGCAATCTCCGTCCTTGGAGCATCATCACGTTTAACCTCCTGTTCCGTACAGGTTGATATTTGTCCTGAGGATGAACGGGAAGACATGGAACCAATGACAGACTAGCTCTTGGTGTTGGGACAGGCACAGGTCACTCTATTTTCCCATCAGGAAGAAGAATTAACCACAGGCTCAGCCTGCCCCCCGGAACAAGAACAGGGCCTGAAGCCATCCTGCGCTTTTGCGGCCATCTCCCAAAAACGCGTGTTGTAAAATGGAGGTTCAGGGCACTGCAATTCACAAACCTGCAGAGTTATAAATGATAACTCTCGTCCACAAATATATTGAGGGAAGGCAAAGAAGAGGATTTGAAATCAAGGCAGAATTGCAGGAAACAGATTTCAGGAGGTAGATTCGAATTGCCTTTAAAGCACATGAAAAGCGGCAAAACGTTGACAATGATGCCCTTGGCCAAAAAGGGCGTATGCGTTTTTTCCTGAATATATTCAGGAAAAAACGCATACGCCCTTTTTGGCCAACCAAGCAACCTGGAAAGGCAAATCAGCGCTACAAAGAAGTCTCGCTTCCCATCGGTTAAAAAGGCCATGCTGAAAAAAGTGTCAAAACCAGAAATGCAGGACAGGCCATGGAGAAATGGGAGCCTTGCTACACTGATGGGCGGGATGTAAATTGCCAACAGCCACTCTGGAGAAGAGTACGGTGTGTCCTGAAACATCTAAAAAACACAGCTTAGAGAGCATAGGGCACTTCCACTCATGGGGGTATAAATTGGGAAAATTAAAAATCAGCAAGACACAAGCACCCCAAAGTTTAGGACTGCTCTGTTGACAAGGACCTCCACTTCATTCCACCTTCAATATCCCAGGAAAGAGAAAAATGGATAAAGAAGTTGTGGTCCTTATGTACAAAGGAATATCACTCAGCCATGAAATCAATGTCATAAGGCTAGTAGCAGCATGATGAGTGGATTTAGGTACGACGATTCTAAGTGAAATAAGGCACACAGAAAAGGACACTTCTCATAAGGTATCACTGATAGAGGGAATGTAAAAACCGTTACACTTGAACTGAATTACAAAACAGAACAGAGTCACACATGCAGAAAACACACTATGGCTGCTTAACGGGAAAGGTGAGGTGGGGTGATACATAAAACAAGGGTTTCAAATTAGCTCAGATACCGTTCCATAAAACCAATATGTAATAGACAACACGTACTCCTTGCTCAGAGAACTGGACTCAACATGCCCTATTCACCGCACAAGAATATATCTGACTAGTAATAATCTTAAAACCTATGTATTGATATCTCTCTGTTAGTGTGTCAAGTGGGTGAAAAGCGGCATAAACACAGCAGTGAAAAGCAGCTAAACCCCATTATAAAAATAAATTACTTTGAAAAACCCATGAAACAAAGACAGTGAAAGAGAGAGAAATTCTTACACAATGCGTTCAGGGGCTGTGATGCAACCTGGATTGACCATATCTAGACCCACAGCTGGATGAGACATAAGGGTGGACACTCTTGGGGCTGAGAGGTTTGGTGAGGTTGGGTGAGCAAACGCAAACCCTTTAAAGTAATACTGCGTGGTACCCATCGCATGGGTCCCAAATCTCCAGGTTCAAGGGCATCTTCCTACATCGAAAACATGCATGAGAAACCCAGAAGATGGTACAAAGTGTGATGGGGAAAGGTTTCTAAAACGCACCTCATTTCTCATCTCCTTGTGCTCGGGTTCGCCATTCCAGCCACTTTACTAGCAATCTCCCTCCTTGGAGCATCATCACGTTTAACCTCCTGTTCCGTACAGGTTGATATTTGTCCTGAGGATGAACGGGAAGACGTGGAACCAATGAGAGACTAGCTCTTGGTGTTGGGACAGGCACAGGTCACTCTATTTTCCCATCAGGAAGAAGAATTAACCACAGGCTCAGCCTGCCCCCCGGAACAAGAACAGGGCCTGAAGCCATCCTGCGCTTTTGCGGCCAGCTCCCAAAAACGCGAGTTGTAAAATGGAGGTTCAGGGCACTGCAATTCACAAACCTGCAGAGTTATAAATGATAACTCTCGTCCACAAATATATTGAGGGAAGGCAAAGAAGAGGATTTGAAATCAAGGCAGAATTGCAGGAAACAGATTTCAACAGGTAGATTCGAATCGCCTTTAAAGCACATGAAAAGCGGCAAAACGTTGACAATGATGCCCTTGGCCAAAAAGGGCGTATGCGTTTTTTCTTGAATATATTCAGGAAAAAACGCATACGCCCTTTTTGGCCAACCAAGCAACCTGGAAAGGCAAATCAGCGCTACAAAGAAGTCTCGCTTCCCATCGGTTAAAAAGGCCATGCTGAAAAAAGTGTCAAAACCAGAAATGCAGGACAGGCCATGGAGAAATGGGAGCCTTGCTACACTGATGGGCGGGATGTAAATTGCCAACAGCCACTCTGGAGAAGAGTACGGTGTGTCCTGAAACATCTAAAAAACACAGCTTAGAGAGCATAGGGCACTTCCACTCATGGGGGTATAAATTGGGAAAATTAAAAATCAGCAAGACACAAGCACCCCAAAGTTTAGGACTGCTCTGTTGACAAGGACCTCCACTTCATTCCACCTTCAATATCCCAGGAAAGAGAAAAATGGATAAAGAAGTTGTGGTCCTTATGTACAAAGGAATATCACTCAGCCATGAAATCAATGTCATAAGGCTAGTAGCAGCATGATGAGTGGATTTAGGTACGACGATTCTAAGTGAAATAAGGCACACAGAAAAGGACACTTCTCATAAGGTATCACTGATAGAGGGAATGTAAAAACCGTTACACTTGAACTGAATTACAAAACAGAACAGAGTCACACATGCAGAAAACACACTATGGCTGCTTAACGGGAAAGGTGAGGTGGGGTGATACATAAAACAAGGGTTTCAAATTAGCTCAGATACCGTTCCATAAAACCAATATGTAATAGACAACACGTACTCCTTGCTCAGAGAACTGGACTCAACATGCCCTATTCACCGCACAAGAATATATCTGACTAGTAATAATCTTAAAACCTATGTATTGATATCTCTCTGTTAGTGTGTCAAGTGGGTGAAAAGCGGCATAAACACAGCAGTGAAAAGCAGCTAAACCCCATTATAAAAATAAATTACTTTGAAAAACCCATGAAACAAAGACAGTGAAAGAGAGAGAAATTCTTACACAATGCGTTCAGGGGCTGTGATGCAACCTGGATTGACCATATCTAGACCCACAGCTGGATGAGACATAAGGGTGGACACTCTTGGGGCTGAGAGTTTTGGTGAGGTTGGGTGAGCAAACGCAAACCCTTTAAAGTAATACTGCGTGGTACCCATCGCATGGGTCCCAAATCTCCAGGTTCAAGGGCATCTTCCTACATCGAAAACATGCATGAGAAACCCAGAAGATGGTACAAAGTGTGATGGGGAAAGGTTTCTAAAACGCACCTCATTTCTCATCTCCTTGTGCTCGGGTTCGCCATTCCAGCCACTTTACTAGCAATCTCCCTCCTTGGAGCATCATCACGTTTAACCTCCTGTTCCGTACAGGTTGATATTTGTCCTGAGGATGAACGGGAAGACGTGGAACCAATGAGAGACTAGCTCTTGGTGTTGGGACAGGCACAGGTCACTCTATTTTCCCATCAGGAAGAAGAATTAACCACAGGCTCAGCCTGCCCCCCGGAACAAGAACAGGGCCTGAAGCCATCCTGCGCTTTTGCGGCCAGCTCCCAAAAACGCGAGTTGTAAAATGGAGGTTCAGGGCACTGCAATTCACAAACCTGCAGAGTTATAAATGATAACTCTCGTCCACAAATATATTGAGGGAAGGCAAAGAAGAGGATTTGAAATCAAGGCAGAATTGCAGGAAACAGATTTCAGGAGGTAGATTCGAATCGCCTTTAAAGCACATGAAAAGCGGCAAAACGTTGACAATGATGCCCTTGGCCAAAAAGGGCGTATGCGTTTTTTCCTGAATATATTCAGGAAAAAACGCATACGCCCTTTTTGGCCAACCAAGCAACCTGGAAAGGCAAATCAGCGCTACAAAGATGTCTCGCTTCCCATCGGTTAAAAAGGCCATGCTGAAAAAAGTGTCAAAACCAGAAATGCAGGACAGGCCATGGAGAAATGGGAGCCTTGCTACACTGATGGGCGGGATGTAAATTGCCAACAGCCACTCTGGAGAAGCGTACGGTGAGTCGTGAAACATCTAAAAAACAAAGCTTAGAGAGCATAGGGCACTTCCACTCATGGGGTTATAAATTGGGAAAATTAAAAATCAGCAAGACACAAGCACCCCAAAGTTTAGGGCTGCTCTGTTGACAAGGACCTCCACTTCATTCCACCTTCAATATCCCAGGAAAGAGAAAAATGGATAAAGAAGTTGTGGTCCTTATGTACAATGGAATATCACTCAGCCGTGAAATCAATGTCATAAGGCTAGTAGCAGCATGATGAGTGGATTTAGGTACGACGAATCTAAGTGAAATAAGTCACACAGAAAAGGACACTTCTCATAAGGTATCACTTATAGAGGGAATGTAAAAACCGTTACACTTGAACTGAATTACAAAACAGAACAGAGTCACACATGCAGAAAACACACTATGGCTGCTTAACGGGAAAGGTGAGGTGGGGTGATACATAAAACAAGGGTTTCAAATTAGCTCAGATACCGTTCCATAAACCCAATATGTAATAGACAAGACCTACTCCTTGCTCAGAGAACTGGACTCAACACGCCCTATTCACCGCACAAGAATATATCTGACTAGTCATAATCTTAAAACCTATGTATTGATATCTCTCTGTTAGTGTGTCAAGTGGGTAAAAAGTGGCATAAACACAGCAGTGAAAAGCAGCTAAACCCCATTATAAAAATAAATTACTTTGAAAAACCCATGAAAGAAAGACAGTGAAACAGAGAGAGAAATTCTTACACAATGCGTTCAGGGGCTGTGATGCAACCTGGATTGACCATATCTAGACCCACAGCTGGATGAGACATAAGGGTGGACACTGTTGCGGCTGAGAGGTTTGGTGAGGTTGGGTGAGCAAACGCAGACCCTTTAAAGTAATACTGCGTGGTACCCATCGCATGGGTCCCAAATCTCCAGGTTCAAGGGCATCTTCCTACATCGAAAACATGCATGAGATACCCAGAAGATGGTACACCGTGTGATGTGGAAAGGTTTCTAAAACGCACCTCATTTCTCATCTGCTTGTGCCCGGGTTCACCATTCCAGCCACTTTACTAGCAATCTCCCTCCTTGGAGAATCAGCACCTTTAACCTCCTGTTCCGTACAGGTTGCAATTTGTACTGAGGATGAACGGGAAGACGTGGAACCAATGAAAGACTAGCTCTTGGTGTTGGGACAGGCACAGGTCACTCTATTTTCCCATCAGGAAGAAGAATTAACCACAGGCTCAGCCTGCACCCCGGAACCAGAACAGGGCCTGAAGCCATCCTGCGCTTTTGCGGCCATCTCCCAAAAACGCGTGTTGTAAAATGGAGGTTCAGGGCACTGCAATTCACAAACCTGCAGAGTTATAAATGATAACTCTCGTCCACAAATATATTGAGGGAAGGCAAAGAAGAGGATTTGAAATCAAGGCAGAATTGCAGGAAACAGATTTCAGGAGGTAGATTCGAATTGCCTTTAAAGCACATGAAAAGCGGCAAAACGTTGACAATGATGCCCTTGGCCAAAAAGGGCGTATGTGTTTTTTCCTGAATATATTCAGGAAAAAACGCATACGCCCTTTTTGGCCAACCAAGCAACCTGGAAAGGCAAATCAGCGCTACAAAGAAGTCTCGCTTCCCATCGGTTAAAAAGGCCATGCTGAAAAAAGTGTCAAAACCAGAAATGCAGGACAGGCCATGGAGAAATGGGAGCCTTGGTACACTGATGGGCGGGATGTAAATTGCCAACAGCCACTCTGGAGAAGATTACGGTGTGTCCTGAAACATCTAAAAAACACAGCTTAGAGAGCATAGGGCACTTCCACTCATGGGGGTATAAATTGGGAAAATTAAAAATCAGCAAGACACAAGCACCCCAAAGTTTAGGACTGCTCTGTTGACAAGGACCTCCACTTCATTCCACCTTCAATATCCCAGGAAAGAGAAAAATGGATAAAGAAGTTGTGGTCCTTATGTACAATGGAATATCACTCAGCCATGAAATCAATGTCATAAGGCTAGTAGCAGCATGATGAGTGGATTTAGGTATGACGACTCTAAGTGAAATAAGTCACACAGAAAAGGACACTTCTCATAAGGTATCACTGATAGAGGGAATGTAAAAACCGTTACACTTCAACTGAATTACAAAACAGAACAGAGTCACACATGCAGAAAACACACTATGGCTGCTTAACGGGAAAGGTGAGGTGGGGTGATACATAAAACAAGGGTTTCAAATTAGCTCAGATACCGTTCCATAAAACCAATATGTAATAGACAACACCTACTCCTTGCTCAGAGAACTGGACTCAACACGCCCTATTTACCGCACAAGAATATATCTGACTAGTAATAATCTTAAAACCTATGTATTGATATCTCTCTGTTAGTGTGTCAAGTGGGTGAAAAGCGGCATAAACACAGCAGTGAAAAGCAGCTAAACCCATTTATAAAAATAAATTACTTTGAAAAACCCATGAAACAAAGACAGTGAAAGAGATAGAAATTCTTACACAATGCGTTCACGGGCTGTGATGCAACCTGGATTGACCATATCTAGACCCACAGCTGGATGAGACATAAGGGTGGACACTCTTGGGGCTGAGAGGTTTGGTGAGGTTGGGTGAGCAAACGCAAACCCTTTAAAGTAATACTGCGTGGTACCCATCGCATGGGTCCCAAATCTCCAGGTTCAAGGGCATCTTCCTACATCGAAAACATGCATGAGAAACCCAGAAGACGGTACACCGTGTGATGGGGAAAGGTTTCTAAAACGCACCTCATTTCTCATCTCCTTGTGCTCGGGTTCGCCATTCCAGCCACTTTACTAGCAATCTCCCTCCTTGGAGCATCATCACGTTTAACCTCCTGTTCCGTACAGGTTGATATTTGTCCTGAGGATGAACGGGAAGACGTGGAACCAATGAGAGACTAGCTCTTGGTGTTGGGACAGGCACAGGTCACTCTATTTTCCCATCAGGAAGAAGAATTAACCACAGGCTCAGCCTGCCCCCCGGAACAAGAACAGGGCCTGAAGCCATCCTGCGCTGTTGCGGCCAGCTCCCAAAAACGCGAGTTGTAAAATGGAGGTTCAGGGCACTGCAATTCACAAACCTGCAGAGTTATAAATGATAACTCTCGTTCACAAATATATTGAGGGAAGGCAAAGAAGAGGATTTGAAATCAAGGCAGAATTGCAGGAAACAGATTTCAGGAGGTAGATTCGAATCGCCTTTAAAGCACATGAAAAGCGGCAAAACGTTGACAATGATGCCCTTGGCCAAAAAGGGCGTATGCGTTTTTTCCTGAATATATTCAGGAAAAAACGCATACGCCCTTTTTGGCCAACCAAGCAACCTGGAAAGGCAAATCAGCGCTACAAAGATGTCTCGCTTCCCATCGGTCAAAAGGGCCATGCTGAAAAAAGTGTCAAAACCAGAAATGCAGGACAGGCCATGGAGAAATGGGAGCCTTGCTACACTGATGGGCGGGATGTAAATTGTCAACAGCCACTCTGGAGAAGTGTACGGTGAGTCCTGAAACGTCTAAAAAGCAAAGCTTAGAGAGCATAGGGCACTTCCACTCATGGGGTTATAAATTGGGAAAATTAAAAATCAGCAAGACACAAGCACCCCAAAGTTTAGGGCTGCTCTGTTGACAAGGACCTCCACTTCATTCCACCTTCAATATCCCAGGAAAGAGAAAAATGGATAAAGAAGTTGTGGTCCTTATGTACAATGGAATATCACTCAGCCGTGAAATCAATGTCATAAGGCTAGTAGCAGCATGATGAGTGGATTTAGGTACGACAACTCTAAGTGAAATAAGTCACACAGAAAAGGACACTTCTCATAAGGTATCACTTATAGAGGGAATGTAAAAACCGTTACACTTGAACTGAATTACAAAACAGAACAGAGTCACACATGCAGAAAACACACTATGGCTGCTTAACGGGAAAGGTGAGGTGGGGTGATACATAAAACAAGGGTTTCAAATTAGCTCAGATACCGTTCCATAAACCCAATATGTAATAGACAAGACCTACTCCTTGCTCAGAGAACTGGACTCAACACGCCCTATTCACCGCACAAGAATATATCTGACTAGTAATAATCTTAAAACCTATGTATTGATATCTCTCTGTTAGTGGGTCAAGTGGGTAAAAAGCGGCATAAACACAGCAGTGAAAAGCAGCTAAACCCCATTATAAAAATAAATTACTTTGAAAAACCCATGAAACAAAGACAGTGAAAGAGAGCGAAATTCTTACACAATGCGTTCAGGGGCTGTGATGCAACCTGGATTGACCATATCTAGACCCACAGCTGGATGAGACATAAGGGTGGACACTGTTGCGGCTGAGAGGTTTGGTGAGGTTGGGTGAGCAAACGCAGACCCTTTAAATAATACTGCGTGGTACCCATCGCATGGGTCCCAAATCTCCAGGTTCAAGGGCATCTTCCTACATCGAAAACATGCATGAGATACCCAGAAGATGGTACACCGTGTGATGGGGAAAGGTTTCTAAAACGCACCTCATTTCTCATCTGCTTGTGCCCGGGTTCACCATTCCAGCCACTTTACTAGCAATCTCCCTCCTTGGAGCATCAGCACCTTTAACCTCCTGTTCCGTACAGGTTGCAATTTGTACTGAGGATGAACGGGAAGACGTGGAACCAATGAAAGACTAGCTCTTGGTGTTGGGACAGGCACAGGTCACTCTATTTTCCCATCAGGAAGAAGAATTAACCACAGGCTCAGCCTGCCCCCCGGAACCAGAACAGGGCCTGAAGCCATCCTGCGCTTTTGCGGCCAGCTCCCTAAAAAGCGAGTTGTAAAATGGAGGTTCAGGGCACTGCAATTCACAAACCTGCAGACTTATAAATGATAACTCTCATCCACAAATATATTGAGGGAAGGCAAAGAAGAGGATTTGAAATCAAGGCAGAATTGCAGGAAACAGATTTCAGGAGGTAGATTCGAATTGCCTTTAAAGCACATGAAAAGTGGCAAAACGTTGACAATGATGCCCTTGGCCAAAAAGGGCGTATGCGTTTTTTCCTAAATATATTCAGGAAAAAACGCATACGCACTTTTTGGCCAACCAAGCAACCTGGAAAGGCAAATCAGCGCTACAAAGATGTCTCGCTTCCCATCGGTCAAAAGGGCCATGCTGAAAAAAGTGTCAAAACCAGAAATGCAGGACAGGCCATGGAGAAATGGGAGCCTTGCTACACTGATGGGCGGGATGTAAATTGTCAACAGCCACTCTGGAGAAGTGTACGGTGAGTCCTAAAACGTCTAAAAAGCAAAGCTTAGAGAGCATAGGGCACTTCCACTCATGGGGGTATAAATTGGGAAAATGAAAAATCAGCAAGACACAAGCACCCCAAAGTTTAGGGCTGCTCTGTTGACAAGGACCTCCACTTCATTCCACCTTCAATATCGCAGGAAAGAGAAAAATGGATAAAGAAGTTGTGGTCCTTATGTACAATGGAATATCACTCAGCCGTGAAATCAATGTCATAAGGCTAGTAGCAGCATGATGAGTGGATTTAGGTACGACGACTCTAAGTGAAATAAGTCACACAGAAAAGGACACTTCTCATAAGGTATCACTTATAGAGGGAATGTAAAAACCGTTACACTTGAACTGAATTACAAAACAGAACAGAGTCACACATGCAGAAAACACACTATGGCTGCTTAACGGGAAAGGTGAGGTGGGGTGATACATAAAACAAGGGTTTCAAATTAGCTCAGATACCGTTCCATAAACCCAATATGTAATAGACAAGACCTACTCCTTGCTCAGAGAACTGGACTCAACACGCCCTATTCACCGCACAAGAATATATCTGACTAGTAATAATCTTAAAACCTATGTATTGATATCTCTCTGTTAGTGGGTCAAGTGGGTAAAAAGCGGCATAAACACAGCAGTGAAAAGCAGCTAAACCCCATTATAAAAATAAATTACTTTGAAAAACCCATGAAACAAAGACAGTGAAAGAGAGCGAAATTCTTACACAATGCGTTCAGGGGCTGTGATGCAACCTGGATTGACCATATCTAGACCCACAGCTGGATGAGACATAAGGGTGGACACTGTTGCGGCTGAGAGGTTTGGTGAGGTTGGGTGAGCAAACGCAGACCCTTTAAATAATACTGCGTGGTACCCATCGCATGGGTCCCAAATCTCCAGGTTCAAGGGCATCTTCCTACATCGAAAACATGCATGAGATACCCAGAAGATGGTACACCGTGTGATGGGGAAAGGTTTCTAAAACGCACCTCATTTCTCATCTGCTTGTGCCCGGGTTCACCATTCCAGCCACTTTACTAGCAATCTCCCTCCTTGGAGCATCAGCACCTTTAACCTCCTGTTCCGTACAGGTTGCAATTTGTACTGAGGATGAACGGGAAGACGTGGAACCAATGAAAGACTAGCTCTTGGTGTTGGGACAGGCACAGGTCACTCTATTTTCCCATCAGGAAGAAGAATTAACCACAGGCTCAGCCTGCCCCCCGGAACCAGAACAGGGCCTGAAGCCATCCTGCGCTTTTGCGGCCAGCTCCCTAAAAAGCGAGTTGTAAAATGGAGGTTCAGGGCACTGCAATTCACAAACCTGCAGACTTATAAATGATAACTCTCATCCACAAATATATTGAGGGAAGGCAAAGAAGAGGATTTGAAATCAAGGCAGAATTGCAGGAAACAGATTTCAGGAGGTAGATTCGAATTGCCTTTAAAGCACATGAAAAGTGGCAAAACGTTGACAATGATGCCCTTGGCCAAAAAGGGCGTATGCGTTTTTTCCTAAATATATTCAGGAAAAAACGCATACGCACTTTTTGGCCAACCAAGCAACCTGGAAAGGCAAATCAGCGCTACAAAGATGTCTCGCTTCCCATCGGTCAAAAGGGCCATGCTGAAAAAAGTGTCAAAACCAGAAATGCAGGACAGGCCATGGAGAAATGGGAGCCTTGCTACACTGATGGGCGGGATGTAAATTGTCAACAGCCACTCTGGAGAAGTGTACGGTGAGTCCTAAAACGTCTAAAAAGCAAAGCTTAGAGAGCATAGGGCACTTCCACTCATGGGGGTATAAATTGGGAAAATGAAAAATCAGCAAGACACAAGCACCCCAAAGTTTAGGGCTGCTCTGTTGACAAGGACCTCCACTTCATTCCACCTTCAATATCGCAGGAAAGAGAAAAATGGATAAAGAAGTTGTGGTCCTTATGTACAATGGAATATCACTCAGCCGTGAAATCAATGTCATAAGGCTAGTAGCAGCATGATGAGTGGATTTAGGTACGACGACTCTAAGTGAAATAAGTCACACAGAAAAGGACACTTCTCATAAGGTATCACTTATAGAGGGAATGTAAAAACCGTTACACTTGAACTGAATTACAAAACAGAACAGAGTCACACATGCAGAAAACACACTATGGCTGCTTAACGGGAAAGGTGCGGTGGGGTGATACATAAAACAAGGGTTTCAAATTAGCTCAGATACCGTTCCATAAACCCAATATGTAATAGACAAGACCTACTCCTTGCTCAGAGAACTGGACTCAACACGCCCTATTCACCGCACAAGAATATATCTGACTAGTAATAATCTTAAAACTTATGTATTGATATCTCTCTGTTAGTGTGTCAATTGGGTGTAAAGCGGCATAAACACAGCAGTGAAAAGCAGCTAAACCCCATTATAAAAATAAATTACTTTGAAAAACCCATGAAACAAAGACAGTGAAAGAGAGA
The DNA here is from genome assembly GCF_965194805.1 of Balaenoptera borealis. Classification (NCBI taxonomy): domain Eukaryota; kingdom Metazoa; phylum Chordata; class Mammalia; order Artiodactyla; family Balaenopteridae; genus Balaenoptera; species Balaenoptera borealis. Next base: position 383,367 of record NW_028123622.1, read on the forward strand.
GAAATTCTTACACAATGCGTTCAGGGGCTGTGATGCAACCTGGATTGACCATATCTAGACCCACAGCTGGATGAGACATAAGGGTGGACACTGTTGCGGCTGAGAGGTTTGGTGAGGTTGGGTGAGCAAACGCAGACCCTTTAAAGTAATACTGCGTGGTACCCATCGCATGGGTCCCAAATCTCCAGGTTCAAGGTCATCTTCCTACATCGAAAACATGCATGAGATACCCAGAAGATGGTACACCGTGTGATGGCGAAAGGTTTCTAAAACGCACCTCATTTCTCATCTGCTTGTGCCCGGATTCGCCATTCCAGCCACTTTACTAGCAATCTCCCTCCTTGGAGCATCATCACCTTTAACCTCCTGTTCCGTACAGGTTGCAATTTGTACTGAGGATGAACGGGAAGACGTGGAACCAATGAGAGATTAGCTCTTGGTGTTGGGACAGGGACAGGTCACTCTATTTTCCCATCAGGAAGAAGAATTAACCACAGGCTCAGCCTGCCCCCCGGAACCAGAACAGGGCCTGAAGCCATCCTGCGCTTTTGCTGCCAGCTCCCTAAAAAGCGAGTTGTAAAATGGAGGTTCAGGGCACTGCAATTCACAAACCTGCAGACTTATAAATGATAACTCTCATCCACAAATATATTGAGGGAAGGCAAAGAAGAGGATTTGAAATCAAGGCAGAATTGCAGGAAACAGATTTCAGGAGGTAGATTCGAATCGCCTTTAAAGCACATGAAAACCGGCAAAACGTTGACAATGATGCCCTTGGCCAAAAAGGGCGTATGCGTTTTTTCCTGAATATATTCAGGAAAAAACGCATACGCCCTTTTTGGCCAACCAAGCAACCTGGAAAGGCAAATCAGCGCTACAAAGATGTCTCGCTTCCCATCGGTCAAAAGGGCCATGCTGAAAAAAGTGTCAAAACCAGAAATGCAGGACAGGCCATGGAGAAATGGGAGCCTTGCTACACTGATGGGTGGGATGTAAATTGTCAACAGCCACTCTGGAGAAGTGTACGGTGAGTCCTGAAACGTCTAAAAAGCAAAGCTTAGAGAGCATAGGGCACTTCCACTCATGGGGGTATAAATTGGGAAAATTAAAAATCAGCAAGACACAAGCACCCCAAAGTTTAGGGCTGCTCTGTTGACAAGGACCTCCACTTCATTCCACCTTCAATATCGCAGGAAAGAGAAAAATGGATAAAGAAGTTGTGGTCCTTATGTACAATGGAATATCACTCAGCCGTGAAATCAATGTCATAAGGCTAGTAGCAGCATGATGAGTGGATTTAGGTACGACGACTCTAAGTGAAATAAGTCACACAGAAAAGGACACTTCTCATAAGGTATCACTGATAGAGGGAATGTAAAAACCGTTACACTTGAACAGAATTACAAAACAGAACAGAGTCACACATGCAGAAAACACACTATGGCTGCTTAACGGGAAAGGTGAGGTGGGGTGATACATAAAACAAGGGTTTCAAATTAGCTCAGATACCGTTCCATAAACCCAATATGTAATAGACAAGACCTACTCCTTGCTCAGAGAACTGGACTCAACACGCCCTATTCACCGCACAAGAATATATCTGACTAGTAATAATCTTAAAACTTATGTATTGATATCTCTCTGTTAGTGTGTCAATTGGGTAAAAAGCGGCATAAACACAGCAGTGAAAAGCAGCTAAACCCCATTATAAAAATAAATTACTTTGAAAAACCCATGAAACAAAGACAGTGAAAGAGAGAGAAATTCTTACACAATGCGTTCAGGGGCTGTGATGCAACCTGGATTGACCATATCTAGACCCACAGCTGGATGAGACCTAAGGGTGGACACTGTTGCGGCTGAGAGGTTTGGTGAGGTTGGGTGAGCAAACGCAGACCCTTTAAAGTAATACTGCGTGGTACCCATCGCATGGGTCCCAAATCTCCAGGTTCAAGGTCATCTTCCTACATCGAAAACATGCATGAGATACCCAGAAGATGGTACACCGTGTGATGGCGAAAGGTTTCTAAAACGCACCTCATTTCTCATCTGCTTGTGCCCGGATTCGCCATTCCAGCCACTTTACTAGCAATCTCCCTCCTTGGAGCATCATCACCTTTAACCTCCTGTTCCGTACAGGTTGCAATTTGTACTGAGGATGAACGGGAAGACGTGGAACCAATGAGAGACTAGCTCTTGGTGTTGGGACAGGCACAGGTCACTCTATTTTCCCATCAGGAAGAAGAATTAACCACAGGCTCAGCCTGCCCCCCGGAACCAGAACAGGGCCTGAAGCCATCCTGCGCTTTTGCTGCCAGCTCCCTAAAAAGCGAGTTGTAAAATGGAGGTTCAGGGCACTGCAATTCACAAACCTGCAGACTTATAAATGATAACTCTCATCCACAAATATATTGAGGGAAGGCAAAGAAGAGGATTTGAAATCAAGGCAGAATTGCAGGAAACAGATTTCAGGAGGTAGATTCGAATCGCCTTTAAAGCACATGAAAAGCGGCAAAACGTTGACAATGATGCCCTTGGCCAAAAAGGGCGTATGCGTTTTTTCCTGAATATATTCAGGAAAAAACGCATACGCCCTTTTTGGCCAACCAAGCAACCTGGAAAGGCAAATCAGCGCTACAAAGATGTCTCGCTTCCCATCGGTCAAAAGGGCCATGCTGAAAAAAGTGTCAAAACCAGAAATGCAGGACAGGCCATGGAAAAATGGGAGCCTTGCTACACTGATGGGCAGGATGTAAATTGTCAACAGCCACTCTGGAGAAGTGTACGGTGAGTCCTGAAACGTCTAAAAAGGAAAGCTTAGAGAGCATAGGGCACTTCCACTCATGGGGGTATAAATTGGGAAAATTAAAAATCAGCAAGACACAAGCACCCCAAAGTTTAGGGCTGCTCTGTTGACAAGGACCTCCACTTCATTCCACCTTCAATATCGCAGGAAAGAGAAAAATGGATAAAGAAGTTGTGGTCCTTATGTACAATGGAATATCACTCAGCCGTGAAATCAATGTCATAAGGCTAGTAGCAGCATGATGAGTGGATTTAGGTACGACGACTCTAAGTGAAATAAGTCACACAGAAAAGGACACTTCTCATAAGGTATCACTGATAGAGGGAATGTAGAAACCGTTACACTTGAACTGAATTACAAAACAGAACAGAGTCACACATGCAGAAAACACACTATGGCTGCTTAACGGGAAAGGTGCGGTGGGGTGATACATAAAACAAGGGTTTCAAATTAGCTCAGATACCGTTCCATAAAACCAATATGTAATAGACTAGACCTACTCCTTGCTCAGAGAACTGGACTCAACACGCCCTATTCACCGCACAAGAATATATCTGACTAGTAATAATCTTAAAACCTATGTATTGATATCTCTCTGTTAGTGGGTCAAGTGGGTAAAAAGCGGCATAAACACAGCAGTGAAAAGCAGCTAAACCCCATTATAAAAATAAATTACTTTGAAAAACCCATGAAACAAAGACAGTGAAAGAGAGCGAAATTCTTACACAATGCGTTCAGGGGCTGTGATGCAACCTGGATTGACCATATCTAGACCCACAGCTGGATGAGACATAAGGGTGGACACTGTTGCGGCTGAGAGGTTTGGTGAGGTTGGGTGAGCAAACGCAGACCCTTTAAAGTAATACTGCGTGGTACCCATCGCATGGGTCCCAAATCTCCAGGTTCAAGGTCATCTTCCTACATCGAAAACATGCATGAGATACCCAGAAGATGGTACACCGTGTGATGGGGAAAGGTTTCTAAAACGCACCTCATTTCTCATCTGCTTGTGCCCGGGTTCGCCATTCCAGCCACTTTACTAGCAATCTCCCTCCTTGGAGCATCAGCACCTTTAACCTCCTGTTCCGTACAGGTTGCAATTTGTACTGAGGATGAACGGGAAGACGTGGAACCAATGAGAGACTAGCTCTTGGTGTTGGGACAGGCACAGGTCACTCTATTTTCCCATCAGGAAGAAGAATTAACCACAGGCTCAGCCTGCCCCCCGGAACCAGAACAGGGCCTGAAGCCATCCTGCGCTTTTGCGGCCAGCTCCCTAAAAAGCGAGTTGTAAAATGGAGGTTCAGGGCACTGCAATTCACAAACCTGCAGACTTATAAATGATAACTCTCATCCACAAATATATTGAGGGAAGGCAAAGAAGAGGATTTGAAATCAAGGCAGAATTGCAGGAAACAGATTTCAGGAGGTAGATTCGAATCGCCTTTAAAGCACATGAAAAGCGGCAAAACGTTGACAATGATGCCCTTGGCCAAAAAGGGCGTATGCGTTTTTTCCTGAATATATTCAGGAAAAAACGCATACACCCTTTTTGGCCAACCAAGCAACCTGGAAAGGCAAATCAGCGCTACAAAGATGTCTCGCTTCCCATCGGTCAAAAGGGCCATGCTGAAAAAAGTGTCAAAACCAGAAATGCAGGACAGGCCATGGAAAAATGGGAGCCTTGCTACACTGATGGGCAGGATGTAAATTGTCAACAGCCACTCTGGAGAAGTGTACGGTGAGTCCTGAAACGTCTAAAAAGCAAAGCTTAGAGAGCATAGGGCACTTCCACTCATGGGGGTATAAATTGGGAAAATGAAAAATCAGCAAGACACAAGCACCCCAAAGTTTAGGGCTGCTCTGTTGACAAGGACCTCCACTTCATTCCACCTTCAATATCCCAGGAAAGAGAAAAATGGATAAAGAAGTTGTGGTCCTTATGTACAATGGAATATCACTCAGCCATGAAATCAATGTCATAAGGCTAGTAGCAGCATGATGAGTGGATTTAGGTACGACGATTCTAAGTGAAATAAGTCACACAGAAAAGGACACTTCTCATAAGGTATCACTGATAGAGGGAATGTAAAAACCGTTACACTTGAACTGAATTACAAAACAGAACAGAGTCACACATGCAGAAAACACACTATGGCTGCTTAACGGGAAAGGTGCGGTGGGGTGATACATAAAACAAGGGTTTCAAATTAGCTCAGATACCGTTCCATAAAACCAATATGTAATAGACTAGACCTACTCCTTGCTCAGAGAACTGGACTCAACACGCCCTATTCACCGCACAAGAGTATATCTGACTAGTAATAATCTTAAAACCTATGTATTGATATCTCTCTGTTAGTGGGTCAAGTGGGTAAAAAGCGGCATAAACACAGCAGTGAAAAGCAGCTAAACCCCATTATAAAAATAAATTACTTTGAAAAACCCATGAAACAAAGACAGTGAAAGAGAGAGAAATTCTTACACAATGCGTTCAGGGGCTGTGATGCAACCTGGATTGACCATATCTAGACCCACAGCTGGATGAGACCTAAGGGTGGACACTGTTGCGGCTGAGAGGTTTGGTGAGGTTGGGTGAGCAAACGCAGACCCTTTAAATAATACTGCGTGGTACCCATCGCATGGGTCCCAAATCTCCAGGTTCAAGGGCATCTTCCTACATCGAAAACATGCATGAGATACCCAGAAGATGGTACACCGTGTGATGGCGAAAGGTTTCTAAAACGCACCTCATTTCTCATCTGCTTGTGCCCGGATTCGCCATTCCAGCCACTTTACTAGCAATCTCCCTCCTTGGAGCATCATCACCTTTAACCTCCTGTTCCGTACAGGTTGCAATTTGTACTGAGGATGAACGGGAAGACGTGGAACCAATGAGAGATTAGCTCTTGGTGTTGGGACAGGGACAGGTCACTCTATTTTCCCATCAGGAAGAAGAATTAACCACAGGCTCAGCCTGCCCCCCGGAACCAGAACAGGGCCTGAAGCCATCCTGCGCTTTTGCTGCCAGCTCCCTAAAAAGCGAGTTGTAAAATGGAGGTTCAGGGCACTGCAATTCACAAACCTGCAGACTTATAAATGATAACTCTCATCCACAAATATATTGAGGGAAGGCAAAGAAGAGGATTTGAAATCAAGGCAGAATTGCAGGAAACAGATTTCAGGAGGTAGATTCGAATCGCCTTTAAAGCACATGAAAACCGGCAAAACGTTGACAATGATGCCCTTGGCCAAAAAGGGCGTATGCGTTTTTTCCTGAATATATTCAGGAAAAAACGCATACGCCCTTTTTGGCCAACCAAGCAACCTGGAAAGGCAAATCAGCGCTACAAAGATGTCTCGCTTCCCATCGGTCAAAAGGGCCATGCTGAAAAAAGTGTCAAAACCAGAAATGCAGGACAGGCCATGGAGAAATGGGAGCCTTGCTACACTGATGGGTGGGATGTAAATTGTCAACAGCCACTCTGGAGAAGTGTACGGTGAGTCCTGAAACGTCTAAAAAGCAAAGCTTAGAGAGCATAGGGCACTTCCACTCATGGGGGTATAAATTGGGAAAATTAAAAATCAGCAAGACACAAGCACCCCAAAGTTTAGGGCTGCTCTGTTGACAAGGACCTCCACTTCATTCCACCTTCAATATCGCAGGAAAGAGAAAAATGGATAAAGAAGTTGTGGTCCTTATGTACAATGGAATATCACTCAGCCGTGAAATCAATGTCATAAGGCTAGTAGCAGCATGATGAGTGGATTTAGGTACGACGACTCTAAGTGAAATAAGTCACACAGAAAAGGACACTTCTCATAAGGTATCACTGATAGAGGGAATGTAAAAACCGTTACACTTGAACAGAATTACAAAACAGAACAGAGTCACACATGCAGAAAACACACTATGGCTGCTTAACGGGAAAGGTGAGGTGGGGTGATACATAAAACAAGGGTTTCAAATTAGCTCAGATACCGTTCCATAAACCCAATATGTAATAGACAAGACCTACTCCTTGCTCAGAGAACTGGACTCAACACGCCCTATTCACCGCACAAGAATATATCTGACTAGTAATAATCTTAAAACTTATGTATTGATATCTCTCTGTTAGTGTGTCAATTGGGTAAAAAGCGGCATAAACACAGCAGTGAAAAGCAGCTAAACCCCATTATAAAAATAAATTACTTTGAAAAACCCATGAAACAAAGACAGTGAAAGAGAGAGAAATTCTTACACAATGCGTTCAGGGGCTGTGATGCAACCTGGATTGACCATATCTAGACCCACAGCTGGATGAGACCTAAGGGTGGACACTGTTGCGGCTGAGAGGTTTGGTGAGGTTGGGTGAGCAAACGCAGACCCTTTAAAGTAATACTGCGTGGTACCCATCGCATGGGTCCCAAATCTCCAGGTTCAAGGTCATCTTCCTACATCGAAAACATGCATGAGATACCCAGAAGATGGTACACCGTGTGATGGCGAAAGGTTTCTAAAACGCACCTCATTTCTCATCTGCTTGTGCCCGGATTCGCCATTCCAGCCACTTTACTAGCAATCTCCCTCCTTGGAGCATCATCACCTTTAACCTCCTGTTCCGTACAGGTTGCAATTTGTACTGAGGATGAACGGGAAGACGTGGAACCAATGAGAGACTAGCTCTTGGTGTTGGGACAGGCACAGGTCACTCTATTTTCCCATCAGGAAGAAGAATTAACCACAGGCTCAGCCTGCCCCCCGGAACCAGAACAGGGCCTGAAGCCATCCTGCGCTTTTGCTGCCAGCTCCCTAAAAAGCGAGTTGTAAAATGGAGGTTCAGGGCACTGCAATTCACAAACCTGCAGACTTATAAATGATAACTCTCATCCACAAATATATTGAGGGAAGGCAAAGAAGAGGATTTGAAATCAAGGCAGAATTGCAGGAAACAGATTTCAGGAGGTAGATTCGAATCGCCTTTAAAGCACATGAAAAGCGGCAAAACGTTGACAATGATGCCCTTGGCCAAAAAGGGCGTATGCGTTTTTTCCTGAATATATTCAGGAAAAAACGCATACGCCCTTTTTGGCCAACCAAGCAACCTGGAAAGGCAAATCAGCGCTACAAAGATGTCTCGCTTCCCATCGGTCAAAAGGGCCATGCTGAAAAAAGTGTCAAAACCAGAAATGCAGGACAGGCCATGGAAAAATGGGAGCCTTGCTACACTGATGGGCAGGATGTAAATTGTCAACAGCCACTCTGGAGAAGTGTACGGTGAGTCCTGAAACGTCTAAAAAGGAAAGCTTAGAGAGCATAGGGCACTTCCACTCATGGGGGTATAAATTGGGAAAATTAAAAATCAGCAAGACACAAGCACCCCAAAGTTTAGGGCTGCTCTGTTGACAAGGACCTCCACTTCATTCCACCTTCAATATCGCAGGAAAGAGAAAAATGGATAAAGAAGTTGTGGTCCTTATGTACAATGGAATATCACTCAGCCGTGAAATCAATGTCATAAGGCTAGTAGCAGCATGATGAGTGGATTTAGGTACGACGACTCTAAGTGAAATAAGTCACACAGAAAAGGACACTTCTCATAAGGTATCACTGATAGAGGGAATGTAGAAACCGTTACACTTGAACTGAATTACAAAACAGAACAGAGTCACACATGCAGAAAACACACTATGGCTGCTTAACGGGAAAGGTGCGGTGGGGTGATACATAAAACAAGGGTTTCAAATTAGCTCAGATACCGTTCCATAAAACCAATATGTAATAGACTAGACCTACTCCTTGCTCAGAGAACTGGACTCAACACGCCCTATTCACCGCACAAGAATATATCTGACTAGTAATAATCTTAAAACCTATGTATTGATATCTCTCTGTTAGTGGGTCAAGTGGGTAAAAAGCGGCATAAACACAGCAGTGAAAAGCAGCTAAACCCCATTATAAAAATAAATTACTTTGAAAAACCCATGAAACAAAGACAGTGAAAGAGAGCGAAATTCTTACACAATGCGTTCAGGGGCTGTGATGCAACCTGGATTGACCATATCTAGACCCACAGCTGGATGAGACATAAGGGTGGACACTGTTGCGGCTGAGAGGTTTGGTGAGGTTGGGTGAGCAAACGCAGACCCTTTAAAGTAATACTGCGTGGTACCCATCGCATGGGTCCCAAATCTCCAGGTTCAAGGTCATCTTCCTACATCGAAAACATGCATGAGATACCCAGAAGATGGTACACCGTGTGATGGGGAAAGGTTTCTAAAACGCACCTCATTTCTCATCTGCTTGTGCCCGGGTTCGCCATTCCAGCCACTTTACTAGCAATCTCCCTCCTTGGAGCATCAGCACCTTTAACCTCCTGTTCCGTACAGGTTGCAATTTGTACTGAGGATGAACGGGAAGACGTGGAACCAATGAGAGACTAGCTCTTGGTGTTGGGACAGGCACAGGTCACTCTATTTTCCCATCAGGAAGAAGAATTAACCACAGGCTCAGCCTGCCCCCCGGAACCAGAACAGGGCCTGAAGCCATCCTGCGCTTTTGCGGCCAGCTCCCTAAAAAGCGAGTTGTAAAATGGAGGTTCAGGGCACTGCAATTCACAAACCTGCAGACTTATAAATGATAACTCTCATCCACAAATATATTGAGGGAAGGCAAAGAAGAGGATTTGAAATCAAGGCAGAATTGCAGGAAACAGATTTCAGGAGGTAGATTCGAATCGCCTTTAAAGCACATGAAAAGCGGCAAAACGTTGACAATGATGCCCTTGGCCAAAAAGGGCGTATGCGTTTTTTCCTGAATATATTCAGGAAAAAACGCATACACCCTTTTTGGCCAACCAAGCAACCTGGAAAGGCAAATCAGCGCTACAAAGATGTCTCGCTTCCCATCGGTCAAAAGGGCCATGCTGAAAAAAGTGTCAAAACCAGAAATGCAGGACAGGCCATGGAAAAATGGGAGCCTTGCTACACTGATGGGCAGGATGTAAATTGTCAACAGCCACTCTGGAGAAGTGTACGGTGAGTCCTGAAACGTCTAAAAAGCAAAGCTTAGAGAGCATAGGGCACTTCCACTCATGGGGGTATAAATTGGGAAAATGAAAAATCAGCAAGACACAAGCACCCCAAAGTTTAGGGCTGCTCTGTTGACAAGGACCTCCACTTCATTCCACCTTCAATATCCCAGGAAAGAGAAAAATGGATAAAGAAGTTGTGGTCCTTATGTACAATGGAATATCACTCAGCCATGAAATCAATGTCATAAGGCTAGTAGCAGCATGATGAGTGGATTTAGGTACGACGATTCTAAGTGAAATAAGTCACACAGAAAAGGACACTTCTCATAAGGTATCACTGATAGAGGGAATGTAAAAACCGTTACACTTGAACTGAATTACAAAACAGAACAGAGTCACACATGCAGAAAACACACTATGGCTGCTTAACGGGAAAGGTGCGGTGGGGTGATACATAAAACAAGGGTTTCAAATTAGCTCAGATACCGTTCCATAAAACCAATATGTAATAGACTAGACCTACTCCTTGCTCAGAGAACTGGACTCAACACGCCCTATTCACCGCACAAGAGTATATCTGACTAGTAATAATCTTAAAACCTATGTATTGATATCTCTCTGTTAGTGGGTCAAGTGGGTAAAAAGCGGCATAAACACAGCAGTGAAAAGCAGCTAAACCCCATTATAAAAATAAATTACTTTGAAAAACCCATGAAACAAAGACAGTGAAAGAGAGAGAAATTCTTACACAATGCGTTCAGGGGCTGTGATGCAACCTGGATTGACCATATCTAGACCCACAGCTGGATGAGACCTAAGGGTGGACACTGTTGCGGCTGAGAGGTTTGGTGAGGTTGGGTGAGCAAACGCAGACCCTTTAAATAATACTGCGTGGTACCCATCGCATGGGTCCCAAATCTCCAGGTTCAAGGGCATCTTCCTACATCGAAAACATGCATGAGATACCCAGAAGATGGTACCGTGTGATGGGGAAAGGTTTCTAAAACGCACCTCATTTCTCATCTGCTTGTGCCCGGGTTCGCCATTCCAGCCACTTTACTAGCAATCTCCCTCCTTGGAGCATCAGCACCTTTAACCTCCTGTTCCGTACACGTTGCAATTTGTACTGAGGATGAACGGGAAGACGTGGAACCAATGAAAGACTAGCTCTTGGTGTTGGGACAGGCACAGGTCACTCTATTTTCCCATCAGGAAGAAGAATTAACCACAGGCTCAGCCTGCCCCCCGGAACCAGAACAGGGCCTGAAGCCATCCTGCGCTTTTGCGGCCAGCTCCCTAAAAAGCGAGTTGTAAAATGGAGGTTCAGGGCACTGCAATTCACAAACCTGCAGACTTATAAATGATAACTCTCATCCACAAATATATTGAGGGAAGGCAAAGAAGAGGATTTGAAATCAAGGCAGAATTGCAGGAAACAGATTTCAGGAGGTAGATTCGAATCGCCTTTAAAGCACATGAAAAGCGGCAAAACGTTGACAATGATGCCCTTGGCCAAAAAGGGTGTATGCGTTTTTTCCTAAATATATTCAGGAAAAAACGCATACGCACTTTTTGGCCAACCAAGCAACCTGGAAAGGCAAATCAGCGCTACAAAGATGTCTCGCTTCCCATCGGTCAAAAGGGCCATGCTGAAAAAAGTGTCAAAACCAGAAATGCAGGACAGGCCATGGAGAAATGGGAGCCTTGCTACACTGATGGGCGGGATGTAAATTGTCAACAGCCACTCTGGAGAAGTGTACGGTGAGTCCTGAAACGTCTAAAAAGCAAAGCTTAGAGAGCATAGGGCACTTCCACTCATGGGGGTATAAATTGGGAAAATGAAAAATCAGCAAGACACAAGCACCCCAAAGTTTAGGGCTGCTCTGTTGACAAGGACCTCCACTTCATTCCACCTTCAATATCGCAGGAAAGAGAAAAATGGATAAAGAAGTTGTGGTCCTTATGTACAATGGAATATCACTCAGCCATGAAATCAATGTCATAAGGCTAGTAGCAGCATGATGAGTGGATTTAGGTACGACGACTCTAAGTGAAATAAGTCACACAGAAAAGGACACTTCTCTTAAGGTATCACTTATAGAGGGAATGTAAAAACCGTTACACTTGAACTGAATTACAAAACAGAACAGAGTCACACATGCAGAAAACACACTATGGCTGCTTAACGGGAAAGGTGAGGTGGGGTGATACATAAAACAAGGGTTTCAAATTAGCTCAGATACCATTCCATAAACCCAATATGTAATAGACAAGACCTACTCCTTGATCAGATAACTGGACTCAACACGCCCTATTCACCGCACAAGAATATATCTGACTAGTAATAATCTTAAAACCTATGTATTGATATCTCTCTGTTAGTGGGTCAAGTGGGTAAAAAGCGGCATAAACACAGCAGTGAAAAGCAGCTAAACCCCATTATAAAAATAAATTACTTTGAAAAACCCATGAAACAAAGACAGTGAAAGAGAGAGAAATTCTTACAGAATGCGTTCAGGGGCTGTGATACAACCTGGATTGACCATATCTAGACCCACAGCTGGATGAGACATAAGGGTGGACACTGTTGCGGCTGAGAGGTTTGGTGAGGTTGGGTGAGCAAACGCAGACCCTTTAAAGTAATACTGCGTGGTACCCATCGCATGGGTCCCAAATCTCCAGGTTCAAGGTCATCTTCGTACATCGAAAACATGCATGAGATACCCAGAAGATGGTACACCGTGTGATGGGGAAAGGTTTCTAAAACGCACCTCATTTCTCATCTGCTTGTGCCCGGGTTCGCCATTCCAGCCACTTTACTAGCAATCTCTCTCCTTGGAGCATCAGCACCTTTAACCTCCTGTTCCGTACAGGTTGCAATTTGTACTGAGGATGAACGGGAAGACGTGGAACCAATGAAAGACTAGCTCTTGGTGTTGGGACAGGCACAGGTCACTCTATTTTCCCATCAGGAAGAAGAATTAACCACAGGCTCAGCCTGCCCCCCGGAACCAGAACAGGGCCTGAAGCCATCCTGCGCTTTTGCGGCCAGCTCCCTAAAAAGCGAGTTGTAAAATGGAGGTTCAGGGCACTGCAATTCACAAACCTGCAGACTTATAAATGATAACTCTCATCCACAAATATATTGAGGGAAGGCAAAGAAGAGGATTTGAAATCAAGGCAGAATTGCAGGAAACAGATTTCAGGAGGTAGATTCGAATTGCCTTTAAAGCACATGAAAAGCGGCAAAACGTTGAAAATGATGCCCTTGGCCAAAAAGGGCATATGCGTTTTTTCCTAAATATATTCAGGAAAAAACGCATACGCACTTTTTGGCCAACCAAGCAACCTGGAAAGGCAAATCAGCGCTACAAAGATGTCTCGCTTCCCATCGGTCAAAAGGGCCATGCTGAAAAAAGTGTCAAAACCAGAAATGCAGGACAGGCCATGGAGAAATGGGAGCCTTGCTACACTGATGGGCGGGATGTAAATTGTCAACAGCCACTCTGGAGAAGTGTACGGTGAGTCCTGAAACGTCTAAAAAGCAAAGCTTAGACAGCATAGGGCACTTACACTCATGGGGGTATAAATTGGGAAAATGAAAAATCAGCAAGACACAAGCACCCCAAAGTTTAGGGCTGCTCTGTTGACAAGGACCTCCACTTCATTCCACCTTCAATATCGCAGGAAAGAGAAAAATGGATAAAGAAGTTGTGGTCCTTATGTACAATGGAATATCACTCAGCCGTGAAATCAATGTCATAAGGCTAGTAGCAGCATGATGAGTGGATTTAGGTACGACGACTCTAAGTGAAATAAGTCACACAGAAAAGGACCCTTCTCATAAGGTATCACTTATAGAGGGAATGTAAAAACCGTTACACTTGAACTGAATTACAAAACAGAACAGAGTCACACATGCAGAAAACACACTATGGCTGCTTAACGGGAAAGGTGAGGTGGGGTGATACATAAAACAAGGGTTTCAAATTAGCTCAGATACCGTTCCATAAACCCAATATGTAATAGACAAGACCTACTCCTTGCTCAGAGAACTGGACTCAACACGCCCTATTCACCGCACAAGAATATATCTGACTAGTAATAATCTTAAAACCTATGTATTGATATCTCTCTGTTAGTGGGTCAAGTGGGTAAAAAGCGGCATAAACACAGCAGTGAAAAGCAGCTAAACCCCATTATAAAAATAAATTACTTTGAAAAACCCATGAAACAAAGACAGTGAAAGAGAGAGAAATTCTTACACAATGCGTTCAGGGGCTGTGATGCAACCTGGATTGACCATATCTAGACCCACAGCTGGATGAGACATAAGGGTGGACACTGTTGCGGCTGAGAGGTTTGGTGAGGTTGGGTGAGCAAACGCAGACCCTTTAAAGTAATACTGCGTGGTACCCATCGCATGGGTCCCAAATCTCCAGGTTCAAGGGCATCTTCCTACATCGAAAACATGCATGAGATACCCAGAAGATGGTACACCGTGTGATGGGGAAAGGTTTCTAAAACGCACCTCATTTCTCATCTGCTTGTGCCCGGGTTCGCCATTCCAGCCACTTTACTAGCAATCTCCCTCCTTGGAGCATCAGCACCTTTAACCTCCTGTTCCGTACAGGTTGCAATTTGTACTGAGGATGAACGGGAAGACGTGGAACCAATGAAAGACTAGCTCTTGGTGTTGGGACAGGCACAGGTCACTCTATTTTCCCATCAGGAAGAAGAATTAACCACAGGCTCAGCCTCCCCCCCGGAACCAGAACAGGGCCTGAAGCCATCCTGCGCTTTTGCGGCCAGCTCCCTAAAAAGCGAGTTGTAAAATGGAGGTTCAGGGCACTGCAATTCACAAACCTGCAGAGTTATAAATGATAACTCTCATCCACAAATATATTGAGGGAAGGCAAAGAAGAGGATTTGAAATCAAGGCAGAATTGCAGGAAACAGATTTCAGGAGGTAGATTCGAATCGCCTTTAAAGCACATGAAAACCGGCAAAACGTTGACAATGATGCCCTTGGCCAAAAAGGGCGTATGCGTTTTTTCCTGAATATATTCAGGAAAAAACGCATACGCCCTTTTTGGCCAACCAAGCAACCTGGAAAGGCAAATCAGCGCTACAAAGGTGTCTCGCTTCCCATCGGTCAAAAGGGCCATGCTGAAAAAAGTGTCAAAACCAGAAATGTAGGACAGGCCATGGAGAAATGGGAGCCTTGCTACACTGATGGGCGGGATGTAAATTGTCAACAGCCACTCTGGAGAAGTGTACGGTGAGTCCTGAAACGTCTAAAAAGCAAAGCTTAGAGAGCATAGGGCACTTCCACTCATGGGGGTATAAATTGGGAAAATTAAAAATCAGCAAGACACAAGCACCCCAAAGTTGAGGGCTGCTCTGTTGACAAGGACCTCCACTTCATTCCACCTTCAATATCCCAGGAAAGAGAAAAATGGATAAAGAAGTTGTGGTCCTTATGTACAATGGAATATCACTCAGCCGTGAAATCAATGTCATAAGGCTAGTAGCAGCATGATGAGTGGATTTAGGTACGACGACTCTAAGTGAAATAAGTCACACAGAAAAGGACACTTCTCATAAGGTATCACTTATAGAGGGAATGTAAAAACCGTTACACTTGAACTGAATTACAAAACAGAACAGAGTCACACATGCAGAAAACACACTAGGGTTGCTTAACGGGAAAGGTGAGGTGGGGTGATACATAAAACAAGGGTTTCAAATTAGCTCAGATTCCGTTCCATAAACCCAATATGTAATAGACAAGACCTACTCCTTGCTCAGAGAACTGGACTCAACACGCCCTATTCACCGCACAAGAATATATCTGACTAGTAATAATCTTAAAACCTATGTATTGATATCTCTCTGTTTGTGTGTCAAGTGGGTAAAAAGCGGCATAAACACAGCAGTGAAAAGCAGCTAAACCCCATTATAAAAATAAATTACTTTGAAAAACCCATGAAACAAAGACAGTGAAAGAGAGAGAAATTCTTACACAATGCGTTCAGGGGCTGTGATGCAACCTGGATTGACCATATCTAGACCCACAGCTGGATGAGACATAAGGGTGGACACTGTTGCGGCTGAGAGGTTTGGTGAGGTTGGGTGAGCAAACGCAGACCCTTTAAAGTAATACTGCGTGGTACCCATCGCATGGGTCCCAAATCTCCAGGTTCAAGGGCATCTTCCTACATCGAAAACATGCATGAGATACCCAGAAGATGGTACACCGTGTGATGGGGAAAGGTTTCTAAAACGCACCTCATTTCTCATCTGCTTGTGCCCGGGTTCGCCATTCCAGCCACTTTACTAGCAATCTCCCTCCTTGGAGCATCAGCACCTTTAACCTCCTGTTCCGTACAGGTTGCAATTTGTACTGAGGATGAACGGGAAGACGTGGAACCAATGAAAGACTAGCTCTTGGTGTTGGGACAGGCACAGGTCACTCTATTTTCCCATCAGGAAGAAGAATTAACCACAGGCTAAGCCTGCCCCCCGGAACCAGAACAGGGCCTGAAGCCATCCTGCGCTATTGCGGCCAGCTCCCTAAAAATCGAGTTGTAAAATGGAGGTTCAGGGCACTGCAATTCACAAACCAGCAGACTTATAAATGATAACTCTCGTCCACAAATATATTGAGGGAAGGCAAAGAAGAGGATTTGAAATCAAGGCAGAATTGCAGGAAACAGATTTCAGGAGGTAGATTCGAATCGCCTTTAAAGCACATGAAAAGCGGAAAAACGTTGACAATGATGCCCTTGGCCAAAAAGGGCGTATGCGTTTTTTCCTGAATATATTCAGGAAAAAACGCATACGCCCTTTTTGGCCAACCAAGCAACCTGGAAAGGCAAATCAGCGCTACAAAGATGTCTCGCTTCCCTTCGGTTAAAAAGGCCATGCTGAAAAAAGTGTCAAAACCAGAAATGCAGGACAGGCCATGGAGAAATGGGAGCCTTGCTACACTGATGGGCGGGATGTAAATTGCCAACAGCCACTCTGGAGAAGCGTACGGTGAGTCCTGAAACATCTAAAAAACAAAGCTTAGAGAGCATAGGGCACTTCCACTCATGGGGTTATAAATTGGGAAAATTAAAAATCAGCAAGACACAAGCACCCCAAAGTTTAGGGCTGCTCTGTTGACAAGGACCTCCACTTCATTCCACCTTCAATATCCCAGGAAAGAGAAAAATGGATAAAGAAGTTGTGGTCCTTATGTACAATGGAATATCACTCAGCCGTGAAATCAATGTCATAAGGCTAGTAGCAGCATGATGAGTGGATTTAGGTATGACGACTCTAAGTGAAATAAGTCACACAGAAAAGGACACTTCTCAAAAGGTATCACTGATAGAGGGAATGTAAAAACCGTTACACTTGAACTGAATTACAAAACAGAACAGAGTCACACATGCAGAAAACACACTATGGCTGCTTAACGGGAAAGGTGAGGTGGGGTGATACATAAAACAAGGGTTTCAAATTAGCTCAGATACCGTTCCATAAACCCAATATGTAATAGACAAGACCTACTCCTTGCTCAGAGAACTGGACTCAACACGCCCTATTCACCGCACAAGAATATATCTGACTAGTAATAATCTTAAAACCTATGTATTGATATCTCTCTGTTAGTGTGTCAAGTGGGTAAAAAGCGGCATAAACACAGCAGTGAAAAGCAGCTAAACCCCATTATAAAAATAAATTACTTTGAAAAACCCATGAAACAAAGACAGTGAAAGAGAGAGAAATTCTTACACAATGCGTTCATGGGCTGTGATGCAACCTGGATTGACCATATCTAGACCCACAGCTGGATGAGACATAAGGGTGGACACTGTTGCGGCTGAGAGGTTTGGTGAGGTTGGGTGAGCAAACGCAGACCCTTTAAAGTAATACTGCGTGGTACCCATCGCATGGGTCCCAAATCTCCAGGTACAAGGGCATCTTCCTACATCGAAAACATGCATGAGATACCCAGAAGATGGTACACCGTGTGATGGGGAAAGGTTTCTAAAACGCACCTCATTTCTCATCTGCTTGTGCCCGGGTTCGCCATTCCAGCCACTTTACTAGCAATCTCCCTCCTTGGAGCATCAGCACCTTTAACCTCCTGTTCCGTACAGGTTGCAATTTGTACTGAGGATGAACGGGAAGACGTGGAACCAATGAAAGACTAGCTCTTGGTGTTGGGACAGGCACAGGTCACTCTATTTTCCCATCAGGAAGAAGAATTAACCACAGGCTCAGCCTGCCCCCCGGAACCAGAACAGGGCCTGAAGCCATCCTGCGCTTTTGCGGCCAGCTCCCTAAAAAGCGAGTTGTAAAATGGAGGTTCAGGGCACTGCAATTCACAAACCTGCAGAGTTATAAATGATAACTCTCGTCCACAAATATATTGAGGGAAGGCAAAGAAGAGGATTTGAAATCAAGGCAGAATTGCAGGAAACAGATTTCAGGAGGTAGATTCGAATCGCCTTTAAAGCACATGAAAAGCGGCAAAACGTTGACAATGATGCCCTTGGCCTAAAAGGGCGTATGCGTTTTTTCCTGAATATATTCAGGAAAAAACGCATACGCCCTTTTTGGCCAACCAAGCAACCTGGAAAGGCAAATCAGCGCTACAAAGATGTCTCACTTCCCATCGGTCAAAAGGGTCATGCTGAAAAAAGTGTCAAAACCAGAAATGCAGGACAGGCCATGGAGAAATGGGAGCCTTGCTACACTGATGGGCGGGATGTAAATTGTCAACAGCCACTCTGGAGAAGTGTACGGTGAGTCCTGAAACGTCTAAAAAGCAAAGCTTAGAGAGCATAGGGCACTTCCACTCATGGGGGTATAAATTGGGAAAATTAAAAATCAGCAAGACACAAGCACCCCAAAGTTTAGGGCTGCTCTGTTGACAAGGACCTCCACTTCATTCCACCTTCAATATCCCAGGAAAGAGAAAAATGGATAAAGAAGTTGTGGTCCTTATGTACAATGGAATATCACTCAGCCATGAAATCAATGTCATAAGGCTAGTAGCAGCATGATGAGTGGATTTAGGTACGACGATTCTAAGTGAAATAAGTCACACAGAAAAGGACACTTCTCATAAGGTATCACTGATAGAGGGAATGTAAAAACCGTTACACTTGAACAGAATTACAAAACAGAACAGAGTCACACATGCAGAAAACACACTATGGCTGCTTAACGGGAAAGGTGAGGTGGGGTGATACATAAAACAAGGGTTTCAAATTAGCTCAGATACCGTTCCATAAAACCAATATGTAATAGACAAGACCTACTCCTTGCTCAGAGAACTGGACTCAACACGCCCTATTCACCGCACAAGAATATATCTGACTAGTAATAATCTTAAAACCTATGTATTGATATCTCTCTGTTAGTGTGTCAAGTGGGTGTAAAGCGGCATAAACACAGCAGTGAAAAGCAGCTAAACCCCATTATAAAAATAAATTACTTTGAAAAACCCATGAAACAAAGACAGTGAAAGAGAGAGAAATTCTTACACAATGCGTTCAGGGGCTGTGATGCAACCTGGATTGACCATATCTAGACCCACAGCTGGATGAGACATAAGGGTGGACACTGTTGCGGCTGAGAGGTTTGGTGAGGTTGGGTGAGCAAACGCAGACCCTTTAAAGTAATACTGCGTGGTACCCATCGCATGGGTCCCAAATCTCCAGGTTCAAGGGCATCTTCCTACATCGAAAACATGCATGAGATACCCAGAAGATGGTACACCGTGTGATGGGGAAAGGTTTCTAAAACGCACCTCATTTCTCATCTGCTTGTGCCCGGGTTCGCCATTCCAGCCACTTTACTAGCAATCTCCCTCCTTGGAGCATCAGCACCTTTAACCTCCTGTTCCGTACAGGTTGCAATTTGTACTGAGGATGAACGGGAAGACGTGGAACCAATGAAAGACTAGCTCTTGGTGTTGGGACAGGCACAGGTCACTCTATTTTCCCATCAGGAAGAAGAATTAACCACAGGCTCAGCCTCCCCCCCGGAACCAGAACAGGGCCTGAAGCCATCCTGCGCTTTTGCGGCCAGCTCCCTAAAAAGCGAGTTGTAAAATGGAGGTTCAGGGCACTGCAATTCACAAACCTGCAGAGTTATAAATGATAACTCTCATCCACAAATATATTGAGGGAAGGCAAAGAAGAGGATTTGAAATCAAGGCAGAATTGCAGGAAACAGATTTCAGGAGGTAGATTCGAATCGCCTTTAAAGCACATGAAAACCGGCAAAACGTTGACAATGATGCCCTTGGCCAAAAAGGGCGTATGCGTTTTTTCCTGAATATATTCAGGAAAAAACGCATACGCCCTTTTTGGCCAACCAAGCAACCTGGAAAGGCAAATCAGCGCTACAAAGGTGTCTCGCTTCCCATCGGTCAAAAGGGCCATGCTGAAAAAAGTGTCAAAAACAGAAATGCAGGACAGGCCATGGAGAAATGGGAGCCTTGCTACACTGATGGGCAGGATGTAAATTGTCAACAGCCACTCTGGAGAAGTGTACGGTGAGTCCTGAAACGTCTAAAAAGCAAAGCTTAGAGAGCATAGGGCACTTCCACTCATGGGGGTATAAATTGGGAAAATTAAAAATCAGCAAGACACAAGCACCCCAAAGTTGAGGGCTGCTCTGTTGACAAGGACCTCCACTTCATTCCACCTTCAATATCCCAGGAAAGAGAAAAATGGATAAAGAAGTTGTGGTCCTTATGTACAATGGAATATCACTCAGCCGTGAAATCAATGTCATAAGGCTAGTAGCAGCATGATGAGTGGATTTAGGTACGACGACTCTAAGTGAAATAAGTCACACAGAAAAGGACACTTCTCATAAGGTATCACTTATAGAGGGAATGTAAAAACCGTTACACTTGAACTGAATTACAAAACAGAACAGAGTCACACATGCAGAAAACACACTAGGGTTGCTTAACGGGAAAGGTGAGGTGGGGTGATACATAAAACAAGGGTTTCAAATTAGCTCAGATTCCGTTCCATAAACCCAATATGTAATAGACAAGACCTACTCCTTGCTCAGAGAACTGGACTCAACACGCCCTATTCACCGCACAAGAATATATCTGACTAGTAATAATCTTAAAACCTATGTATTGATATCTCTCTGTTTGTGTGTCAAGTGGGTAAAAAGCGGCATAAACACAGCAGTGAAAAGCAGCTAAACCCCATTATAAAAATAAATTACTTTGAAAAACCCATGAAACAAAGACAGTGAAAGAGAGAGAAATTCTTACACAATGCGTTCAGGGGCTGTGATGCAACCTGGATTGACCATATCTAGACCCACAGCTGGATGAGACATAAGGGTGGACACTGTTGCGGCTGAGAGGTTTGGTGAGGTTGGGTGAGCAAACGCAGACCCTTTAAAGTAATACTGCGTGGTACCCATCGCATGGGTCCCAAATCTCCAGGTTCAAGGGCATCTTCCTACATCGAAAACATGCATGAGATACCCAGAAGATGGTACACCGTGTGATGGGGAAAGGTTTCTAAAACGCACCTCATTTCTCATCTGCTTGTGCCCGGGTTCGCCATTTCAGCCACTTTACTAGCAATCTCCCTCCTTGGAGCATCAGCACCTTTAACCTCCTGTTCCGTACAGGTTGCAATTTGTACTGAGGATGAACGGGAAGACGTGGAACCAATGAAAGACTAGCTCTTGGTGTTGGGACAGGCACAGGTCACTCTATTTTCCCATCAGGAAGAAGAATTAACCACAGGCTCAGCCTGCCCCCCGGAACCAGAACAGGGCCTGAAGCCATCCTGCGCTTTTGCGGCCAGCTCCCTAAAAAGCGAGTTGTAAAATGGAGGTTCAGGGCACTGCAATTCACAAACCTGCAGACTTATAAATGATAACTCTCGTCCACAAATATATTGAGGGAAGGCAAAGAAGAGGATTTGAAATCAAGGCAGAATTGCAGGAAACAGATTTCAGGAGGTAGATTCGAATCGCCTTTAAAGCACATGAAAAGCGGAAAAACGTTGACAATGATGCCCTTGGCCAAAAAGGGCGTATGCGTTTTTTCCTGAATATATTCAGGAAAAAACGCATACGCCCTTTTTTGCCAACCAAGCAACCTGGAAAGGCAAATCAGCGCTACAAAGATGTCTCGCTTCCCTTCGGTTAAAAAGGCCATGCTGAAAAAAGTGTCAAAACCAGAAATGCAGGACAGGCCATGGAGAAATGGGAGCCTTGCTACACTGATGGGCGGGATGTAAATTGCCAACAGCCACTCTGGAGAAGCGTACGGTGAGTCCTGAAACATCTAAAAAACAAAGCTTAGAGAGCATAGGGCACTTCCACTCATGGGGTTATAAATTGGGAAAATTAAAAATCAGCAAGACACAAGCACCCCAAAGTTTAGGGCTGCTCTGTTGACAAGGACCTCCACTTCATTCCACCTTCAATATCCCAGGAAAGAGAAAAATGGATAAAGAAGTTGTGGTCCTTATGTACAATGGAATATCACTCAGCCGTGAAATCAATGTCATAAGGCTAGTAGCAGCATGATGAGTGGATTTAGGTATGACGACTCTAAGTGAAATAAGTCACACAGAAAAGGACACTTCTCAAAAGGTATCACTGATAGAGGGAATGTAAAAACCGTTACACTTGAACTGAATTACAAAACAGAACAGAGTCACACATGCAGAAAACACACTATGGCTGCTTAACGGGAAAGGTGAGGTGGGGTGATACATAAAACAAGGGTTTCAAATTAGCTCAGATACCGTTCCATAAACCCAATATGTAATAGACAAGACCTACTCCTTGCTCAGAGAACTGGACTCAACACGCCCTATTCACCGCACAAGAATATATCTGACTAGTAATAATCTTAAAACCTATGTATTGATATCTCTCTGTTAGTGTGTCAAGTGGGTAAAAAGCGGCATAAACACAGCAGTGAAAAGCAGCTAAACCCCATTATAAAAATAAATTACTTTGAAAAACCCATGAAACAAAGACAGTGAAAGAGAGAGAAATTCTTACACAATGCGTTCATGGGCTGTGATGCAACCTGGATTGACCATATCTAGACCCACAGCTGGATGAGACATAAGGGTGGACACTGTTGCGGCTGAGAGGTTTGGTGAGGTTGGGTGAGCAAACGCAGACCCTTTAAAGTAATACTGCGTGGTACCCATCGCATGGGTCCCAAATCTCCAGGTACAAGGGCATCTTCCTACATCGAAAACATGCATGAGATACCCAGAAGATGGTACACCGTGTGATGGGGAAAGGTTTCTAAAACGCACCTCATTTCTCATCTGCTTGTGCCCGGGTTCGCCATTCCAGCCACTTTACTAGCAATCTCCCTCCTTGGAGCATCAGCACCTTTAACCTCCTGTTCCGTACAGGTTGCAATTTGTACTGAGGATGAACGGGAAGACGTGGAACCAATGAAAGACTAGCTCTTGGTGTTGGGACAGGCACAGGTCACTCTATTTTCCCATCAGGAAGAAGAATTAACCACAGGCTCAGCCTGCCCCCCGGAACCAGAACAGGGCCTGAAGCCATCCTGCGCTTTTGCGGCCAGCTCCCTAAAAAGCGAGTTGTAAAATGGAGGTTCAGGGCACTGCAATTCACAAACCTGCAGAGTTATAAATGATAACTCTCGTCCACAAATATATTGAGGGAAGGCAAAGAAGAGGATTTGAAATCAAGGCAGAATTGCAGGAAACAGATTTCAGGAGGTAGATTCGAATCGCCTTTAAAGCACATGAAAAGCGGCAAAACGTTGACAATGATGCCCTTGGCCAAAAAGGGCGTATGCGTTTTTTCCTGAATATATTCAGGAAAAAACGCATACGCCCTTTTTGGCCAACCAAGCAACCTGGAAAGGCAAATCAGCGCTACAAAGATGTCTCACTTCCCATCGGTCAAAAGGGCCATGCTGAAAAAAGTGTCAAAACCAGAAATGCAGGACAGGCCATGGAGAAATGGGAGCCTTGCTACACTGATGGGCGGGATGTAAATTGTCAACAGCCACTCTGGAGAAGTGTACGGTGAGTCCTGAAACGTCTAAAAAGCAAAGCTTAGAGAGCATAGGGCACTTCCACTCATGGGGGTATAAATTGGGAAAATTAAAAATCAGCAAGACACAAGCACCCCAAAGTTTAGGGCTGCTCTGTTGACAAGGACCTCCACTTCATTCCACCTTCAATATCCCAGGAAAGAGAAAAATGGATAAAGAAGTTGTGGTCCTTATGTACAATGGAATATCACTCAGCCATGAAATCAATGTCATAAGGCTAGTAGCAGCATGATGAGTGGATTTAGGTACGACGATTCTAAGTGAAATAAGTCACACAGAAAAGGACACTTCTCATAAGGTATCACTGATAGAGGGAATGTAAAAACCGTTACACTTGAACAGAATTACAAAACAGAACAGAGTCACACATGCAGAAAACACACTATGGCTGCTTAACGGGAAAGGTGAGGTGGGGTGATACATAAAACAAGGGTTTCAAATTAGCTCAGATACCGTTCCATAAAACCAATATGTAATAGACAAGACCTACTCCTTGCTCAGAGAACTGGACTCAACACGCCCTATTCACCGCACAAGAATATATCTGACTAGTAATAATCTTAAAACCTATGTATTGATATCTCTCTGTTAGTGTGTCAAGTGGGTGTAAAGCGGCATAAACACAGCAGTGAAAAGCAGCTAAACCCCATTATAAAAATAAATTACTTTGAAAAACCCATGAAACAAAGACAGTGAAAGAGAGAGAAATTCTTACACAATGCGTTCAGGGGCTGTGATGCAACCTGGATTGACCATATCTAGACCCACAGCTGGATGAGACATAAGGGTGGACACTGTTGCGGCTGAGAGGTTTGGTGAGGTTGGGTGAGCAAACGCAGACCCTTTAAAGTAATACTGCGTGGTACCCATCGCATGGGTCCCAAATCTCCAGGTTCAAGGGCATCTTCCTACATCGAAAACATGCATGAGATACCCAGAAGATGGTACACCGTGTGATGGGGAAAGGTTTCTAAAACGCACCTCATTTCTCATCTGCTTGTGCCCGGGTTCGCCATTCCAGCCACTTTACTAGCAATCTCCCTCCTTGGAGCATCAGCACCTTTAACCTCCTGTTCCGTACAGTTTGCAATTTGTCCTGAGGATGAACGAGAAGACGTGGAACCAATGAAAGACTAGCTCTTGGTGTTGGGACAGGCACAGGTCACTCTATTTTCCCATCAGGAAGAAGAATTAACCACAGGCTCAGCCTGCCCCCCGGAACCAGAACAGGGCCTGAAGCCATCCTGCGCTTTTGCGGCCAGCTCCCTAAAAAGCGAGTTGTAAAATGGAGGTTCAGGGCACTGCAATTCACAAACCTGCAGACTTATAAATGATAACTCTCATCCACAAATATATTGAGGGAAGGCAAAGAAGAGGATTTGAAATCAAGGCAGAATTGCAGGAAACAGATTTCAGGAGGTAGATTCGAATCGCCTTTAAAGCACATGAAAAGCGGAAAAACGTTGACAATGATGCCCTTGGCCAAAAAGGGCGTATGCGTTTTTTCCTGAATATATTCAGGAAAAAACGCATACGCCCTTTTTTGCCAACCAAGCAACCTGGAAAGGCAAATCAGCGCTACAAAGATGTCTCGCTTCCCTTCGGTTAAAAAGGCCATGCTGAAAAAAGTGTCAAAACCAGAAATGCAGGACAGGCCATGGAGAAATGGGAGCCTTGCTACACTGATGGGCGGGATGTAAATTGCCAACAGCCACTCTGGAGAAGCGTACGGTGAGTCCTGAAACATCTAAAAAACAAAGCTTAGAGAGCATAGGGCACTTCCACTCATGGGGTTATAAATTGGGAAAATTAAAAATCAGCAAGACACAAGCACCCCAAAGTTTAGGGCTGCTCTGTTGACAAGGACCTCCACTTCATTCCACCTTCAATATCCCAGGAAAGAGAAAAATGGATAAAGAAGTTGTGGTCCTTATGTACAATGGAATATCACTCAGCCGTGAAATCAATGTCATAAGGCTAGTAGCAGCATGATGAGTGGATTTAGGTATGACGACTCTAAGTGAAATAAGTCACACAGAAAAGGACACTTCTCAAAAGGTATCACTGATAGAGGGAATGTAAAAACCGTTACACTTGAACTGAATTACAAAACAGAACAGAGTCACACATGCAGAAAACACACTATGGCTGCTTAACGGGAAAGGTGAGGTGGGGTGATACATAAAACAAGGGTTTCAAATTAGCTCAGATACCGTTCCATAAACCCAATATGTAATAGACAAGACCTACTCCTTGCTCAGAGAACTGGACTCAACACGCCCTATTCACCGCACAAGAATATATCTGACTAGTAATAATCTTAAAACCTATGTATTGATATCTCTCTGTTAGTGTGTCAAGTGGGTAAAAAGCGGCATAAACACAGCAGTGAAAAGCAGCTAAACCCCATTATAAAAATAAATTACTTTGAAAAACCCATGAAACAAAGACAGTGAAAGAGAGAGAAATTCTTACACAATGCGTTCATGGGCTGTGATGCAACCTGGATTGACCATATCTAGACCCACAGCTGGATGAGACATAAGGGTGGACACTGTTGCGGCTGAGAGGTTTGGTGAGGTTGGGTGAGCAAACGCAGACCCTTTAAAGTAATACTGCGTGGTACCCATCGCATGGGTCCCAAATCTCCAGGTACAAGGGCATCTTCCTACATCGAAAACATGCATGAGATACCCAGAAGATGGTACACCGTGTGATGGGGAAAGGTTTCTAAAACGCACCTCATTTCTCATCTGCTTGTGCCCGGGTTCGCCATTCCAGCCACTTTACTAGCAATCTCCCTCCTTGGAGCATCAGCACCTTTAACCTCCTGTTCCGTACAGGTTGCAATTTGTACTGAGGATGAACGGGAAGACGTGGAACCAATGAAAGACTAGCTCTTGGTGTTGGGACAGGCACAGGTCACTCTATTTTCCCATCAGGAAGAAGAATTAACCACAGGCTCAGCCTGCCCCCCGGAACCAGAACAGGGCCTGAAGCCATCCTGCGCTTTTGCGGCCAGCTCCCTAAAAAGCGAGTTGTAAAATGGAGGTTCAGGGCACTGCAATTCACAAACCTGCAGAGTTATAAATGATAACTCTCGTCCACAAATATATTGAGGGAAGGCAAAGAAGAGGATTTGAAATCAAGGCAGAATTGCAGGAAACAGATTTCAGGAGGTAGATTCGAATCGCCTTTAAAGCACATGAAAAGCGGCAAAACGTTGACAATGATGCCCTTGGCCAAAAAGGGCGTATGCGTTTTTTCCTGAATATATTCAGGAAAAAACGCATACGCCCTTTTTGGCCAACCAAGCAACCTGGAAAGGCAAATCAGCGCTACAAAGATGTCTCACTTCCCATCGGTCAAAAGGGCCATGCTGAAAAAAGTGTCAAAACCAGAAATGCAGGACAGGCCATGGAGAAATGGGAGCCTTGCTACACTGATGGGCGGGATGTAAATTGTCAACAGCCACTCTGGAGAAGTGTACGGTGAGTCCTGAAACGTCTAAAAAGCAAAGCTTAGAGAGCATAGGGCACTTCCACTCATGGGGGTATAAATTGGGAAAATTAAAAATCAGCAAGACACAAGCACCCCAAAGTTTAGGGCTGCTCTGTTGACAAGGACCTCCACTTCATTCCACCTTCAATATCCCAGGAAAGAGAAAAATGGATAAAGAAGTTGTGGTCCTTATGTACAATGGAATATCACTCAGCCATGAAATCAATGTCATAAGGCTAGTAGCAGCATGATGAGTGGATTTAGGTACGACGATTCTAAGTGAAATAAGTCACACAGAAAAGGACACTTCTCATAAGGTATCACTGATAGAGGGAATGTAAAAACCGTTACACTTGAACAGAATTACAAAACAGAACAGAGTCACACATGCAGAAAACACACTATGGCTGCTTAACGGGAAAGGTGAGGTGGGGTGATACATAAAACAAGGGTTTCAAATTAGCTCAGATACCGTTCCATAAAACCAATATGTAATAGACAAGACCTACTCCTTGCTCAGAGAACTGGACTCAACACGCCCTATTCACCGCACAAGAATATATCTGACTAGTAATAATCTTAAAACCTATGTATTGATATCTCTCTGTTAGTGTGTCAAGTGGGTGTAAAGCGGCATAAACACAGCAGTGAAAAGCAGCTAAACCCCATTATAAAAATAAATTACTTTGAAAAACCCATGAAACAAAGACAGTGAAAGAGAGAGAAATTCTTACACAATGCGTTCAGGGGCTGTGATGCAACCTGGATTGACCATATCTAGACCCACAGCTGGATGAGACATAAGGGTGGACACTGTTGCGGCTGAGAGGTTTGGTGAGGTTGGGTGAGCAAACGCAGACCCTTTAAAGTAATACTGCGTGGTACCCATCGCATGGGTCCCAAATCTCCAGGTTCAAGGGCATCTTCCTACATCGAAAACATGCATGAGATACCCAGAAGATGGTACACCGTGTGATGGGGAAAGGTTTCTAAAACGCACCTCATTTCTCATCTGCTTGTGCCCGGGTTCGCCATTCCAGCCACTTTACTAGCAATCTCCCTCCTTGGAGCATCAGCACCTTTAACCTCCTGTTCCGTACAGTTTGCAATTTGTCCTGAGGATGAACGAGAAGACGTGGAACCAATGAAAGACTAGCTCTTGGTGTTGGGACAGGCACAGGTCACTCTATTTTCCCATCAGGAAGAAGAATTAACCACAGGCTCAGCCTGCCCCCCGGAACCAGAACAGGGCCTGAAGCCATCCTGCGCTTTTGCGGCCAGCTCCCTAAAAAGCGAGTTGTAAAATGGAGGTTCAGGGCACTGCAATTCACAAACCTGCAGACTTATAAATGATAACTCTCATCCACAAATATATTGAGGGAAGGCAAAGAAGAGGATTTGAAATCAAGGCAGAATTGCAGGAAACAGATTTCAGGAGGTAGATTCGAATCGCCTTTAAAGCACATGAAAAGCGGCAAAACGTTGACAATGATGCCCTTGGCCAAAAAGGGCGTATGCGTTTTTTCCTGAATATATTCAGGAAAAAACGCATACGCCCTTTTTGGCCAACCAAGCAACCTGGAAAGGCAAATCAGCGCTACAAAGATGTCTCGCTTCCCATCGGTCAAAAGGGCCATGCTGAAAAAAGTGTCAAAACCAGAAATGCAGGACAGGCCATGGAGAAATGGGAGCCTTGCTACACTGATGGGCGGGATGTAAATTGTCAACAGCCACTCTGGAGAAGTGTACGGTGAGTCCTGAAACGTCTAAAAAGCAAAGCTTAGAGAGCATAGGGCACTTCCACTCATGGGGGTATAAATTGGGAAAATTAAAAATCAGCAAGACACAAGCACCCCAAAGTTTAGGGCTGCTCTGTTGACAAGGACCTCCACTTCATTCCACCTTCAATATCCCAGGAAAGAGAAAAATGGATAAAGAAGTTGTGGTCCTTATGTACAATGGAATATCACTCAGCCGTGAAATCAATGTCATAAGGCTAGTAGCAGCATGATGAGTGGATTTAGGTACGACGATTCTAAGTGAAATAAGTCACACAGAAAAGGACACTTCTCATAAGGTATCACTGATAGAGGGAATGTAAAAACCGTTACACTTGAACAGAATTACAAAACAGAACAGAGTCACACATGCAGAAAACACACTATGGCTGCTTAACGGGAAAGGTGAGGTGGGGTGATACATAAAACAAGGGTTTCAAATTAGCTCAGATACCGTTCCATAAAACCAATATGTAATAGACAAGACCTACTCCTTGCTCAGAGAACTGGACTCAACACGCCCTATTCACCGCACAAGAATATATCTGACTAGTAATAATCTTAAAACCTATGTATTGATATCTCTCTGTTAGTGTGTCAAGTGGGTGTAAAGCGGCATAAACACAGCAGTGAAAAGCAGCTAAACCCCATTATAAAAATAAATTACTTTGAAAAACCCATGAAACAAAGACAGTGAAAGAGAGAGAAATTCTTACACAATGCGTTCAGGGGCTGTGATGCAACCTGGATTGACCATATCTAGACCCACAGCTGGATGAGACATAAGGGTGGACACTGTTGCGGCTGAGAGGTTTGGTGAGGTTGGGTGAGCAAACGCAGACCCTTTAAAGTAATACTGCGTGGTACCCATCGCATGGGTCCCAAATCTCCAGGTTCAAGGGCATCTTCCTACATCGAAAACATGCATGAGATACCCAGAAGATGGTACACCGTGTGATGGGGAAAGGTTTCTAAAACGCACCTCATTTCTCATCTGCTTGTGCCCGGGTTCGCCATTCCAGCCACTTTACTAGCAATCTCCCTCCTTGGAGCATCAGCACCTTTAACCTCCTGTTCCGTACAGTTTGCAATTTGTCCTGAGGATGAACGAGAAGACGTGGAACCAATGAAAGACTAGCTCTTGGTGTTGGGACAGGCACAGGTCACTCTATTTTCCCATCAGGAAGAAGAATTAACCACAGGCTCAGCCTGCCCCCCGGAACCAGAACAGGGCCTGAAGCCATCCTGCGCTTTTGCGGCCAGCTCCCTAAAAAGCGAGTTGTAAAATGGAGGTTCAGGGCACTGCAATTCACAAACCTGCAGACTTATAAATGATAACTCTCATCCACAAATATATTGAGGGAAGGCAAAGAAGAGGATTTGAAATCAAGGCAGAATTGCAGGAAACAGATTTCAGGAGGTAGATTCGAATCGCCTTTAAAGCACATGAAAAGCGGCAAAACGTTGACAATGATGCCCTTGGCCAAAAAGGGCGTATGCGTTTTTTCCTGAATATATTCAGGAAAAAACGCATACGCCCTTTTTGGCCAACCAAGCAACCTGGAAAGGCAAATCAGCGCTACAAAGATGTCTCGCTTCCCATCGGTCAAAAGGGCCATGCTGAAAAAAGTGTCAAAACCAGAAATGCAGGACAGGCCATGGAGAAATGGGAGCCTTGCTACACTGATGGGCGGGATGTAAATTGTCAACAGCCACTCTGGAGAAGTGTACGGTGAGTCCTGAAACGTCTAAAAAGCAAAGCTTAGAGAGCATAGGGCACTTCCACTCATGGGGGTATAAATTGGGAAAATTAAAAATCAGCAAGACACAAGCACCCCAAAGTTTAGGGCTGCTCTGTTGACAAGGACCTCCACTTCATTCCACCTTCAATATCCCAGGAAAGAGAAAAATGGATAAAGAAGTTGTGGTCCTTATGTACAATGGAATATCACTCAGCCGTGAAATCAATGTCATAAGGCTAGTAGCAGCATGATGAGTGGATTTAGGTACGACGATTCTAAGTGAAATAAGTCACACAGAAAAGGACACTTCTCATAAGGTATCACTGATAGAGGGAATGTAAAAACCGTTACACTTGAACAGAATTACAAAACAGAACAGAGTCACACATGCAGAAAACACACTATGGCTGCTTAACGGGAAAGGTGAGGTGGGGTGATACATAAAACAAGGGTTTCAAATTAGCTCAGATACCGTTCCATAAACCCAATATGTAATAGACAAGACCTACTCCTTGCTCAGAGAACTGGACTCAACACGCCCTATTCACCGCACAAGAATATATCTGATTAGTAATAATCTTAAAACCTATGTATTGATATCTCTCTGTTAGTGTGTCAAGTGGGTAAAAAGCGGCATAAACACAGCAGTGAAAAGCAGCTAAACCCCATTATAAAAATAAATTACTTTGAAAAACCCATGAAACAAAGACAGTGAAAGAGAGCGAAATTCTTACACAATGCGTTCAGGGGCTGTGATGCAACCTGGATTGACCATATCTAGACCCACAGCTGGATGAGACATAAGGGTGGACAGTGTTGCGGCTGAGAGGTTTGGTGAGGTTGGGTGAGCAAACGCAGACCCTTTAAAGTAATACTGCGTGGTACCCATCGCATGGGTCCCAAATCTCCAGGTTCAAGGGCATCTTCCTACATCGAAAACATGCATGAGATACCCAGAAGATGGTACACCGTGTGATGGGGAAAGGTTTCTAAAACGCACCTCATTTCTCATCTGCTTGTGCCCGGGTTCGCCATTCCAGCCACTTTACTAGCAATCTCCCTCCTTGGAGCATCAGCACCTTTAACCTCCTGTTCCGTACAGGTTGCAATTTGTACTGAGGATGAACGGGAAGACGTGGAACCAATGAGAGACTAGCTCTTGGTGTTGGGACAGGCACAGGTCACTCTATTTTCCCATCAGGAAGAAGAATTAACCACAGGCTCAGCCTGCCCCCCGGAACCAGAACAGGGCCTGAAGCCATCCTGCGCTTTTGCGGCCAGCTCCCTAAAAAGCGAGTTGTAAAATGGAGGGTCAGGGCACTGCAATTCACAAACCTGCAGACTTATAAATGATAACTCTCATCCACAAATATATTGAGGGAAGGCAAAGAAGAGGATTTGAAATCAAGGCAGAATTGCAGGAAACAGATTTCAGGAGGTAGATTCGAATCGCCTTTAAAGCACATGAAAAGCGGCAAAACGTTGACAATGATGCCCTTGGCCAAAAAGGGCGTATGCGTTTTTTCCTGAATATATTCAGGAAAAAACGCATACGCCCTTTTTGGCCAACCAAGCAACCTGGAAAGGCAAATCAGCGCTACAAAGATGTCTCACTTCCCATCGGTCAAAAGGGCCATGCTGAAAAAAGTGTCAAAACCAGAAATGCAGGACAGGCCATGGAGAAATGGGAGCCTTGCTACACTGATGGGCGGGATGTAAATTGTCAACAGCCACTCTGGAGAAGTGTACGGTGAGTCCTGAAACGTCTAAAAAGCAAAGCTTAGAGAGCATAGGGCACTTCCACTCATGGGGGTATAAATTGGGAAAATTAAAAATCAGCAAGACACAAGCACCCCAAAGTTTAGGGCTGCTCTGTTGACCAGGACCTCCACTTCATTCCACCTTCAATATCCCAGGAAAGAGAAAAATGGATAAAGAAGTTGTGGTCCTTATGTACAATGGAATATCACTCAGCCATGAAATCAATGTCGTAAGGTTAGTAGCAGCATGATGAGTGGATTTAGGTACGACGATTCTAAGTGAAATAAGTCACACAGAAAAGGACACTTCTCATAAGGTATCACTGATAGATGGAATGTAAAAACCGTTACAATTGAACTGAATTACAAAACAGAACAGAGTCACACATGCAGAAAACACACTATGGCTGCTTAACGGGAAAGGTGAGGTGGGGTGATACATAAAACAAGGGTTTCAAATTAGCTCAGATACCGTTCCATAAACCCAATATGTAATAGACAAGACCTACTCCTTGCTCAGAGAACTGGAATCAACACGCCCTATTCACCGCACAAGAATATATCTGACTAATAATAATCGTAAAACCTATGTATTGATATCTCTCTGTTAGTGTGTCAAGTGGGTGTAAAGCGGCATAAACACAGCAGTGAAAAGCAGCTAAACCCCATTATAAAAATAAATTACTTTGAAACACCCATGAAACAAAGACAGTGAAGGAGAGAGAAATTCTTACACAATGCGTTCAGGGGCTGTGATGCAACCTGGATTGACCATATCTAGACGCACAGCTGGATGAGACATAAGGGTGGACACTCTTGGGGCTGAGAGTTTTGGTGAGGTTGGGTGAGCAAACGCAGACCCTTTAAAGTAATACTGCATGGTACCCATCGCATGGGTCCCAAATCTCCAGGTTCAAGGGCATCTTCCTACATCAAAATCATGCATGAGAAACCCAGAAGATGGTACACCGTGTGATGGGGAAAGGTTTCTAAAATGCACCGCATTTCTCATCTCCTTGTGCCCGGGTTCGCCATTACAGCCGCTTTACTAGCAATCTCCCTACTTGGAGCATCAGCACCTTTAACCTCCTGTTCCATACAGGTTGCAATCTGTCCTGAGGATAAACGGGAAGACGTGGAACCAACGAGAGACTAGCTCTTGGTGTTGGGACAGGCACAGGTCACTCTATATTCCCATCAGAAAGAAGAATTAACCACAGGCTCATCCTGCCCCCCGGATCAAGAACAGGGCCTGAAGCCATTCTGCGATTTTGCGGCGAGCTCCCATAAAAACGAGTTGTAAAATGGAGGTTCAGGGCACTGCAATTCACAAACCTGCAGAGTTATAAATGATAACTCTCGTCCACAAATATATTGAGGGAAGGCAAAGAAGAGGATTTGAAATCAAGGCAGAATTGCCGGAAACAGATTTCAGGAGGTAGATTCGAATCGCCTTTAAAGCACATGAAAAGCGGCAAAACGTTGACAATGATGCCCTTGGCCAAAAAGGGCGTATGCGTTTTTTCCTGAATATATTCAGGAAAAAACGCATACGCCCTTTTTGGCCAACCAAGCAACCTGGAAAGGCAAATCAGCGCTACAAGGAAGTCTCGCTTCCAATCGGTCAAAAGGGCCATGCTGAAAAAAGTGTCAAAACCAGAAATGCAGGACAGGCCATGGAGAAATGGGAGCCTTGCTACACTGATGGGCGGGATGTAAATAGCCAAGAGCCACTCTGGAGAAGTGTCCGGTGAGTCCTGAAACATCTGAAAAACACAGCTTAGAGAGCATAGGGCACTTCCACTCATGGGGTTATAAATTGGGAAAATTAAAAATCAGCAAGACACAAGCACCCCAAAGTTTAGGGCTGCTCTGTTGACCAGGACCTCCACTTCATTCCCCCTTAAATATCCCAGGAAAGAGAAAAATGGATAAAGAAATTGTGGTCCTCATGTACAATGGAATATCACTCAGCCATGAAATCAATGTCCTAAGGTTAGTAGCAGCATGATGAGTGGATTTAGGTACGACGATTCTAAGTGAAATAAGTCACACAGAAAAGGACACTTCTCATAAGGTATCACTGATAGAGGGAATGTAAATACCGTTACACTTGAACTGAATTACAAAACAGAACAGAGTCACACATGCAGAAAACACACTATGGCTGCTTAACGGGAAAGGTGAGGTGGGGTGATACATAAAACAAGGGTATCAAATTAGCTCAGATACCGTTCCATAAACCCAATATGTAATAGACAAGACCTACTCCTTGCTCAGAGAACTGGACTCAACACGCCCTATTCACCACACAAGAATATATCTGACTAATAATAATCGTAAAACGTATGTATTGATATCTCTCTGTTAGTGTGTCAAGTGGGTGTAAAGCAGCATAAACACAGCAGTGAAAAGCAGCTAAATCCCATTATGAAAATAAATTACTTTGAAAAACCCATGAAACAAAGACAGTGAAAGAGAGAGAAATTCTTACACAATGCGTTCAGGGGCTGTGATGCAACCTGGATTGACCATATCTAGACCCACAGCTGGATGAGACATAAGGGTGGACACTCTTGGGGCTGAGAGGTTTGGTGAGGTTGGGTGAGCAAACGCAGACCCTTTAAAGTAATACTGCGTGGTACCCATCGCATGGGTCCCAAATCTCCAGGTTCAAGGGCATCTTCCTACATCGAAAACATGCATGAGAAAAACCAGAAGATGGTGCACCGTGTGATGGGAAAAGGTTTTTAAAACGCACCTCATTTCTCATCTCCTTGTGCCCGGGTTCGCCATTCCAGCCGCTTTACTAGCAATCTCCCTACTTGGAGCATCAGCACCTTTAACCTCCTGTTCCGTACAGGTTGCAATTTGCCCTGAGGATGAACGGGAAGACGTGGAACCAACGAGAGACTAGCTCTTGGTGTTGGGACAGGCACAGGTCACTCTATTTTCCCATCAGGAAGAAGAATTAACCAAAGGCTCATCCTGCCCCCCGGAACCAGAACAGGGCCTGAAGCCATCCTGCGCTTTTGCGGCCAGCTCCCAAAAAAGCGAGTTGTAAAATGGAGGTTCAGGGCACTGCAATTCACAAACCTGCAGAGTTATAAATGATAACTCTCGTCCACATATATATTGAGGGAAGGCAAAGAAGAGGATTTGAAATCAAGGCAGAATTGCAGGAAACAGATTTCAGGAGGTAGATTCGAATAGCCTTTAAAGTACATGAAAAGCGGCAAAACGTTGACAATGATGCCCTTGGCCAAAAAGGGCGTATGCGTTTTCTCCTGAATATATTCAGGAAAAAACGCATACGCCCTTTTTGGCCAACCAAGCAACCTGGAAAGGCAAATCAGCGCTACAAAGATGTCTCACTTCCCATCGGTCAAAAGGGCCATGCTGAAAAAAGTGTCAAAACCAGAAATGCAGGACAGGCCATGGAGAAATGGGAGCCTTGCTACACTGATGGGCGGGATGTAAATTGCCAAGAGCCACTCTGGAGAAGTGTCCGGTGAGTCCTGAAACATCTGAAAAACACAGCTTAGAGAGCATAGGGCACTCCCACTCATGGGGGTATAAATTGGGAAAATTAAAAATCAGCAAGACACAAGCACCCCAAAGTTTAGGGCTGCTCTGTTGACCAGGACCTCCACTTCATTCCACCTTAAATATCCCAGGAAAGAGAAAAATGGATAAAGAAGTTGTGGTCCTTATGTACAATGGAATATCACTCAGCCATGAAATCAATGTCGTAAGGTTAGTAGCAGCATGATGAGTGGATTTAGGTACGACGATTCTAAGTGAAATAAGTCACACAGAAAAGGACACTTCTCATAAGGTATCACTGATAGAGGGAATGTAAAAACCGTTACACTTGAACTGAATTACAAAACAGAACAGAGTCACACATGCAGAAAACACACTATGGCTGCTTAACGGGAAAGGTGAGGTGGGGTGATACATAAAACAAGGGTTTCAAATTAGCTCAGATACCGTTCCATAAACCCAATATGTAATAGACAAGACCTACTCCTTGCTCAGAGAACTGGACTCAACACGCCCTATTCACCGCACAAGAATATATCTGACTAATAATAATCGTAAAACCTATGTATTGATATCTCTCTGTTAGTGTGTCAAGTGGGTGTAAAGCGGCATAAACACAGCAGTGAAAAGCAGCTAAACCCCATTATAAAAATAAATTACTTTGAAACACCCATGAAACAAAGACAGTGAAAGAGAGAGAAATTCTTACACAATGCGTTCAGGGGCTGTGATGCAACCTGGATTGACCATATCTAGACGCACAGCTGGATGAGACATAAGGGTGGACACTCTTGGGGCTGACAGGTTTGGTGAGGTTGGGTGAGCAAACGCAGACCCTTTAAAGTAATACTGCGTGGTACCCATCGCAAGGGTCCCAAATCTCCAGGTTCAAGGGCATCTTCCTACATCAAAAACATGCATGAGAAACCCAGAAGATGGTACACCGTGTGATGGGGAAAGGTTTCTAAAACGCACCTCATTTCTCATCTCCTTGTGCCCGGGTTCGCCATTCCAGCCACTTTACTAGCAAGCTCCCTACTTGGAGCATCAGCACCTTTAACCTCCTGTTCCATACAGGTTGCAATTTGTCCTGAGGATGAACGGGAAGACGTGGAACCAACGAGAGACTAGCTCTTGGTGTTGGGACAGGCACAGGTCAATCTATTTTCCCATCAGGAAGAAGAATTAACCACAGGCTCAGCCTGCCCCCCGGAACCAGAACAGGGCCTGAAGCCATCCTGCGCTTTTGCGGCCAGCTCCCAAAAAAGCGAGTTGTAAAATGGAGGTTCAGGGCACTGCAATTCACAAACCTGCAGAGTTATAAATGATAACTCTCGTCCACAAATATATTGAGGGAAGGCAAAGAAGAGGATTTGAAATCAAGGCAGAATTGCAGGAAACAGATTTCAGGAGCTAGATACCAATCGCCTTTAAAGCACATGAAAAGCGGCAAAACGTTGACAATGATGCCCTTGCCCAAAAAGGGCGTATGCGTTTTTTCCTGAATATATTCAGGAAAAAACGCATACGCCCTTTTTGGCCAACCAAACAACCTGGAAAGGCAAATCAGCGCTACAAACAAGTCTCGCTTCCCATTGCTCAAAAGGGCCATGCTGAAAAAAATGTCAAAACCAGAAATGCAGGACAGGCCATGGAGAAATGGGAGCCTTCCTATACTGATGGGCGGGATGTAAATTGCCAACAGCCACTCTGCAGAAGTGTACGGTGTGTCCTGAAACGTCTAAAAAACACAGCTTAGAGAGCATAGGGCACTTCCACTCATGGGGGTATAAATTGGGAAAATGAAAATTCAGCAAGAGACAAGCACCCCAAAGTTTAGGGCTGCTCTGTTGACAAGGACCTCCACTTCATTCCACCTTCAATATCCCAGGAAAGAGAAAAATGGATAAAGAAGTTGTGGTCCTTATGTACAATGGAATATCACTCAGCCATGAAATCAATGTCATAAGGCTAGTAGCAGCATGATGAGTGGATTTAGGTACGACGATTCTAAGTGAAATAAGTCACACAGAAAAGGGCACTTCTCATAAGGTATCACTTATAGAGGGAATGTAAAAACCGTTACACTTGAACTGAATCAGAAAACAGAACAGAGTCACACATGCAGAACACACACTATGGCTGCTTAACGGGAAAGGTGAGGTGGGGTGATACATAAAACAAGGGATTCAAATTAGCTCAGATACCGTTCCATAAACCCAATATGTAATAGACAAGACCTACTCCTTGCTCAGAGAACTGGACTCAACACGCCCTATTCACCGCACAAGAATATATCTGACTAGTAATAATCTTAAAACCTATGTATTGATATCTCTCTGTTAGTGTGTCAAGTGGGTAAAAAGCGGCATAAACACAGCAGTGAAAAGCAGCTAAACCCCATTATAAAAATAAATTACTTTGAAAAACCCATGAAACAAAGACAGTGAAAGAGAGAGAAATTCTTACACAATGCGTTCAGGGGCTGTGATGCAACCTGGATTGACCATATCTAGACCCACAGCTGGATGAGACATAAGGGTGGACACTGTTGCGGCTGAGAGGTTTGGTGAGGTTGGGTGAGCAAACGCAGACCCTTTAAAGTAATACTGCGTGGTACCCATCGCATGGGTCCCAAATCTCCAGGTTCAAGGGCATCTTCCTACATCGAAAACATGCATGAGATACCCAGAAGATGGTACACCGTATGATGGGGAAATGTTTCTAAAACGCACCTCATTTCTCATCTGCTTGTGCCCGGGTTCGCCATTGCAGCCACTTTACTAGCAATCTCCCTCCTTGGAGCATCAGCACCTTTAACCTCCTGTTCCGTACAGGTTGCAATTTGTACTGAGGATGAACGGGAAGACGTGGAACCAATGAAAGACTAGCTCTTGGTGTTGGGACAGGCACAGGTCACTCTATTTTCCCATTAGGAAGAAGAATTAACCACAGGCTCAGCCTGCCCCCCGGAACCAGAACAGGGCCTTAAGCCATCCTGCGCTTTTGCGGCCAGCTCCCTAAAGAGCGAGTTGTAAAATGGAGGTTCAGGGCACTGCAATTCACAAACCTGCAGAGTTATAAATGATAACTCTCATCCACAAATATATTGAGGGAAGGCAAAGAAGAGGATTTGAAATCAAGGCAGAATTGCAGGAAACAGATTTCAGGAGGTAGATTCGAATCGCCTTTAAAGCACATGAAAAGCGGCAAAACGTTGACAATGATGCCCTTGGCCAAAAAGGGCGTATGCGTTTTTTCCTGAATATATTCAGGAAAAAACGCATACGCCCTTTTTGGCCAACCAAGCAACCTGGAAAGGCAAATCAGCGATACAAAGATGTCTTGCTTCCCATCGGTCAAAAGGGCCATGCTGAAAAAAGTGTCAAAACCAGAAATGCAGGACAGGCCATGGAGAAATGGGAGCCTTGCTACACTGATGGGCGGGATGTAAATTGCCAACAGCCACTCTGGAGAAGCGTACGGTGAG
Source organism: Balaenoptera borealis (assembly GCF_965194805.1). Classification (NCBI taxonomy): domain Eukaryota; kingdom Metazoa; phylum Chordata; class Mammalia; order Artiodactyla; family Balaenopteridae; genus Balaenoptera; species Balaenoptera borealis. The sequence continues at coordinate 423,116 of NW_028123622.1, forward strand.
TCCTGAAACATCTAAAAAACAAAGCTTAGAGAGCATAGGGCACTTCCACTCATGGGGTTATAAATTGGGAAAATTAAAAATCAGCAAGACACAAGCACCCCAAAGTTTAGGGCTGCTCTGTTGACAAGGACCTCCACTTCATTCCACCTTCAATATCCCAGGAAAGAGAAAAATGGATAAAGAAGTTGTGGTCCTTATGTACAATGGAATATCACTCAGCCGTGAAATCAATGTCATAAGGCTAGTACCAGCATGATGAGTGGATTTAGGTACGACGACTCTAAGTGAAATAAGTCACACAGAAAAGGACACTTCTCATAAGGTATCACTTATAGAGGGAATGTAAAAACCGTTACACTTGAACTGAATTACAAAACAGAACAGAGTCACACATGCAGAAAACACACTATGGCTGCTTAACGGGAAAGGTGAGGTGGGGTGATACATAAAACAAGGGATTCAAATTAGCTCAGATACCGTTCCATAAACCCAATATGTAATAGACAAGACCTACTCCTTGCTCAGAGAACTGGACTCAACACGCCCTATTCACCGCACAAGAATATATCTGACTAGTAATAATCTTAAAACCTATGTATTGATATCTCTCTGTTAGTGTGTCAAGTGGGTAAAAAGCGGCATAAACACAGCAGTGAAAAGCAGCTAAACCCCATTATAAAAATAAATTACTTTGAAAAACCCATGAAACAAAGACAGTGAAAGAGAGAGAAATTCTTACACAATGCGTTCAGGGGCTGTGATGCAACCTGGATTGACCATATCTAGACCCACAGCTGGATGAGACATAAGGGTGGACACTGTTGCGGCTGAGAGGTTTGGTGAGGTTGGGTGAGCAAACGCAGACCCTTTAAAGTAATACTGCGTGGTACCCATCGCATGGGTCCCAAATCTCCAGGTTCAAGGGCATCTTCCTACATCGAAAACATGCATGAGATACCCAGAAGATGGTACACCGTGTGATGGGGATAGGCTTCTAAAACGCACCTCATTTCTCATCTGCTTGTGCCCGGGTTCGCCATTCCAGCCACTTTACTAGCAATCTCCCTCCTTGGAGCATCAGCACCTTTAACCTCCTGTTCCGTACAGGTTGCAATTTGTCCTGAAGTTGAACGGGAAGACGTGGAACCAACGAGAGACTAGCTCTTGGTGTTGGGACAGGCACAGGTCACTCTATTTTCCCATCAGGAAGAAGAATTAACCACAGGCTCAGCCTGCCCCCCGGAACCAGAACAGGGCCTGAAGCCATCCTGCGCTTTTGCGGCCAGCTCCCTAAAAAGCGAGTTGTAAAATGGAGGTTCAGGGCACTGCAATTCACAAACCTGCAGAGTTATAAATAACTCTCATCCACAAATATATTGAGGGAAGGCAAAGAAGAGGATTTGAAATCAAGGCAGAATTGCAGGAAACAGATTTCAGGAGGTAGATTCGAATCGCCTTTAAAGCACATGAAAAGCGGCAAAACGTTGACAATGATGCCCTTGGCCAAAAAGGGCGTATGCGTTTTTTCCTGAATATATTCAGGAAAAAACGCATACGCCCTTTTTGGCCAACCAAGCAACCTGGAAAGGCAAATCAGCGCTACAAAGATGTCTCGCTTCCCATCGGTCAAAAGGGCCATGCTGAAAAAAGTGTCAAAACCAGAAATGCAGGACAGGCCATGGAGAAATGGGAGCCTTCCTATACTGATGGGCGGGATGTAAATTGCCAACAGCCACTCTGCAGAAGTGTACGGTGTGTCCTGAAACATCTAAAAAACACAGCTTAGAGAGCATAGGGCACTTCCACTCATGGGGGTATAAATTGGGAAAATGAAAAATCAGCAAGACACAAGCACCCCAAAGTTGAGGGCTGCTCTGTTGACAAGGACCTCCACTTCATTCCACCTTCAATATCCCAGGAAAGAGAAAAATGGATAAAGAAGTTGTGGTCCTTATGTACAATGGAATATCACTCAGCCATGAAATCAATGTCATAAGGCTAGTAGCAGCATGATGAGTGGATTTACGTACGACGATTCTAAGTGAAATAAGTCACACAGAAAAGGACACTTCTCATAAGGTATCACTTATAGAGGGAATGTAAAAACCGTTACACTTGAACTGAATCAGAAAACAGAACAGAGTCACACATGCAGAAAACACACTATGGCTGCTTAACGGGAAAGGTGAGGTGGGGTGATACATAAAACAAGGGATTCAAATTAGCTCAGATACCGTTCCATAAACCCAATATGTAATAGACAAGACCTACTCCTTGCTCAGAGAACTGGACTCAACACGCCCTATTCACCACACAAGAATATATCTGACTAGTAATAATCTTAAAACCTATGTATTGATATCTCTCTGTTAGTGTGTCAAGTGGGTAAAAAGCGGCATAAACACAGCAGTGAAAAGCAGCTAAACCCCATTATAAAAATAAATTATTTTGAAAAACCCATGAAACAAAGACAGTGAAAGAGAGAGAAATTCTTACACAATGCGTTCAGGGGCTGTGATGCAACCTGGATTGACCATATCTAGACCCACAGCTGGATGAGACATAAGGGTGGACACTGTTGCGGCTGAGAGGTTTGGTGAGGTTGGGTGAGCAAACGCAGACCCTTTAAAGTAATACTGCGTGGTACCCATCGCATGGGTCCCAAATCTCCAGGTTCAAGGGCATCTTCCTACATCGAAAACATGCATGAGAAACCCAGAAGATGGTACACCGTGTGATGGGGAAAGGTTTCTAAAATGCACCGCATTTCTCATCTCCTTGTGCCCGGGTTCGCCATTACAGCCGCTTTACTAGCAATCTCCCTACTTGGAGCATCAGCACCTTTAACCTCCTGTTCCATACAGGTTGCAATCTGTCCTGAGGATAAACGGGAAGACGTGGAACCAACGAGAGACTAGCTCTTGGTGTTGGGACAGGCACAGGTCACTCTATATTCCCATCAGAAAGAAGAATTAACCACAGGCTCATCCTGCCCCCCGGATCAAGAACAGGGCCTGAAGCCATTCTGCGATTTTGCGGCGAGCTCCCATAAAAACGAGTTGTAAAATGGAGGTTCAGGGCACTGCAATTCACAAACCTGCAGAGTTATAAATGATAACTCTCGTCCACAAATATATTGAGGGAAGGCAAAGAAGAGGATTTGAAATCAAGGCAGAATTGCCGGAAACAGATTTCAGGAGGTAGATTCGAATCGCCTTTAAAGCACATGAAAAGCGGCAAAACGTTGACAATGATGCCCTTGGCCAAAAAGGGCGTATGCGTTTTTTCCTGAATATATTCAGGAAAAAACGCATACGCCCTTTTTGGCCAACCAAGCAACCTGGAAAGGCAAATCAGCGCTACAAGGAAGTCTCGCTTCCAATCGGTCAAAAGGGCCATGCTGAAAAAAGTGTCAAAACCAGAAATGCAGGACAGGCCATGGAGAAATGGGAGCCTTGCTACACTGATGGGCGGGATGTAAATAGCCAAGAGCCACTCTGGAGAAGTGTCCGGTGAGTCCTGAAACATCTGAAAAACACAGCTTAGAGAGCATAGGGCACTTCCACTCATGGGGTTATAAATTGGGAAAATGAAAAATCAGCAAGACACAAGCACCCCAAAGTTTAGGGCTGCTCTGTTGACCAGGACCTCCACTTCATTCCCCCTTAAATATCCCAGGAAAGAGAAAAATGGATAAAGAAATTGTGGTCCTCATGTACAATGGAATATCACTCAGCCATGAAATCAATGTCCTAAGGTTAGTAGCAGCATGATGAGTGGATTTAGGTACGACGATTCTAAGTGAAATAAGTCACACAGAAAAGGACACTTCTCATAAGGTATCACTGATAGAGGGAATGTAAATACCGTTACACTTGAACTGAATTACAAAACAGAACAGAGTCACACATGCAGAAAACACACTATGGCTGCTTAACGGGAAAGGTGAGGTGGGGTGATACATAAAACAAGGGTATCAAATTAGCTCAGATACCGTTCCATAAACCCAATATGTAATAGACAAGACCTACTCCTTGCTCAGAGAACTGGACTCAACACGCCCTATTCACCACACAAGAATATATCTGACTAATAATAATCGTAAAACGTATGTATTGATATCTCTCTGTTAGTGTGTCAAGTGGGTGTAAAGCAGCATAAACACAGCAGTGAAAAGCAGCTAAATCCCATTATGAAAATAAATTACTTTGAAAAACCCATGAAACAAAGACAGTGAAAGAGAGAGAAATTCTTACACAATGCGTTCAGGGGCTGTGATGCAACCTGGATTGACCATATCTAGACCCACAGCTGGATGAGACATAAGGGTGGACACTCTTGGGGCTGAGAGGTTTGGTGAGGTTGGGTGAGCAAACGCAGACCCTTTAAAGTAATACTGCGTGGTACCCATCGCATGGGTCCCAAATCTCCAGGTTCAAGGGCATCTTCCTACATCGAAAACATGCATGAGAAAAACCAGAAGATGGTGCACCGTGTGATGGGAAAAGGTTTTTAAAACGCACCTCATTTCTCATCTCCTTGTGCCCGGGTTCGCCATTCCAGCCGCTTTACTAGCAATCTCCCTACTTGGAGCATCAGCACCTTTAACCTCCTGTTCCGTACAGGTTGCAATTTGCCCTGAGGATGAACGGGAAGACGTGGAACCAACGAGAGACTAGCTCTTGGTGTTGGGACAGGCACAGGTCACTCTATTTTCCCATCAGGAAGAAGAATTAACCAAAGGCTCATCCTGCCCCCCGGAACCAGAACAGGGCCTGAAGCCATCCTGCGCTTTTGCGGCCAGCTCCCAAAAAAGCGAGTTGTAAAATGGAGGTTCAGGGCACTGCAATTCACAAACCTGCAGAGTTATAAATGATAACTCTCGTCCACATATATATTGAGGGAAGGCAAAGAAGAGGATTTGAAATCAAGGCAGAATTGCAGGAAACAGATTTCAGGAGGTAGATTCGAATAGCCTTTAAAGTACATGAAAAGCGGCAAAACGTTGACAATGATGCCCTTGGCCAAAAAGGGCGTATGCGTTTTCTCCTGAATATATTCAGGAAAAAACGCATACGCCCTTTTTGGCCAACCAAGCAACCTGGAAAGGCAAATCAGCTCTACAAAGATGTCTCACTTCCCATCGGTCAAAAGGGCCATGCTGAAAAAAGTGTCAAAACCAGAAATGCAGGACAGGCCATGGAGAAATGGGAGCCTTGCTACACTGATGGGCGGGATGTAAATTGCCAAGAGCCACTCTGGAGAAGTGTCCGGTGAGTCCTGAAACATCTGAAAAACACAGCTTAGAGAGCATAGGGCACTCCCACTCATGGGGGTATAAATTGGGAAAATTAAAAATCAGCAAGACACAAGCACCCCAAAGTTTAGGGCTGCTCTGTTGACCAGGACCTCCACTTCATTCCACCTTAAATATCCCAGGAAAGAGAAAAATGGATAAAGAAGTTGTGGTCCTTATGTACAATGGAATATCACTCAGCCATGAAATCAATGTCGTAAGGTTAGTAGCAGCATGATGAGTGGATTTAGGTACGACGATTCTAAGTGAAATAAGTCACACAGAAAAGGACACTTCTCATAAGGTATCACTGATAGAGGGAATGTAAAAACCGTTACACTTGAACTGAATTACAAAACAGAACAGAGTCACACATGCAGAAAACACACTATGGCTGCTTAACGGGAAAGGTGAGGTGGGGTGATACATAAAACAAGGGTTTCAAATTAGCTCAGATACCGTTCCATAAACCCAATATGTAATAGACAAGACCTACTCCTTGCTCAGAGAACTGGACTCAACACGCCCTATTCACCGCACAAGAATATATCTGACTAATAATAATCGTAAAACCTATGTATTGATATCTCTCTGTTAGTGTGTCAAGTGGGTGTAAAGCGGCATAAACACAGCAGTGAAAAGCAGCTAAACCCCATTATAAAAATAAATTACTTTGAAACACCCATGAAACAAAGACAGTGAAAGAGAGAGAAATTCTTACACAATGCGTTCAGGGGCTGTGATGCAACCTGGATTGACCATATCTAGACGCACAGCTGGATGAGACATAAGGGTGGACACTCTTGGGGCTGACAGGTTTGGTGAGGTTGGGTGAGCAAACGCAGACCCTTTAAAGTAATACTGCGTGGTACCCATCGCAAGGGTCCCAAATCTCCAGGTTCAAGGGCATCTTCCTACATCAAAAACATGCATGAGAAACCCAGAAGATGGTACACCGTGTGATGGGGAAAGGTTTCTAAAACGCACCTCATTTCTCATCTCCTTGTGCCCGGGTTCGCCATTCCAGCCACTTTACTAGCAAGCTCCCTACTTGGAGCATCAGCACCTTTAACCTCCTGTTCCATACAGGTTGCAATTTGTCCTGAGGATGAACGGGAAGACGTGGAACCAACGAGAGACTAGCTCTTGGTGTTGGGACAGGCACAGGTCAATCTATTTTCCCATCAGGAAGAAGAATTAACCACAGGCTCAGCCTGCCCCCCGGAACCAGAACAGGGCCTGAAGCCATCCTGCGCTTTTGCGGCCAGCTCCCAAAAAAGCGAGTTGTAAAATGGAGGTTCAGGGCACTGCAATTCACAAACCTGCAGAGTTATAAATGATAACTCTCGTCCACAAATATATTGAGGGAAGGCAAAGAAGAGGATTTGAAATCAAGGCAGAATTGCAGGAAACAGATTTCAGGAGCTAGATACCAATTGCCTTTAAAGCACATGAAAAGCGGCAAAACGTTGACAATGATGCCCTTGCCCAAAAAGGGCGTATGCGTTTTTTCCTGAATATATTCAGGAAAAAACGCATACGCCCTTTTTGGCCAACCAAACAACCTGGAAAGGCAAATCAGCGCTACAAACAAGTCTCGCTTCCCATTGCTCAAAAGGGCCATGCTGAAAAAAATGTCAAAACCAGAAATGCAGGACAGGCCATGGAGAAATGGGAGCCTTCCTATACTGATGGGCGGGATGTAAATTGCCAACAGCCACTCTGCAGAAGTGTACGGTGTGTCCTGAAACGTCTAAAAAACACAGCTTAGAGAGCATAGGGCACTTCCACTCATGGGGGTATAAATTGGGAAAATGAAAATTCAGCAAGAGACAAGCACCCCAAAGTTTAGGGCTGCTCTGTTGACAAGGACCTCCACTTCATTCCACCTTCAATATCCCAGGAAAGAGAAAAATGGATAAAGAAGTTGTGGTCCTTATGTACAATGGAATATCACTCAGCCATGAAATCAATGTCATAAGGCTAGTAGCAGCATGATGAGTGGATTTAGGTACGACGATTCTAAGTGAAATAAGTCACACAGAAAAGGGCACTTCTCATAAGGTATCACTTATAGAGGGAATGTAAAAACCGTTACACTTGAACTGAATCAGAAAACAGAACAGAGTCACACATGCAGAACACACACTATGGCTGCTTAACGGGAAAGGTGAGGTGGGGTGATACATAAAACAAGGGATTCAAATTAGCTCAGATACCGTTCCATAAACCCAATATGTAATAGACAAGACCTACTCCTTGCTCAGAGAACTGGACTCAACACGCCCTATTCACCGCACAAGAATATATCTGACTAGTAATAATCTTAAAAGCTATGTATTGATATCTCTCTGTTAGTGTGTCAAGTGGGTGTAAAGCGGCATAAACACAGCAGTGAAAAGCAGCTAAACCCCATTATAAAAATAAATTACTTTGAAAAACCCATGAAACAAAGACAGTGAAAGAGAGAGAAATTCTTACACAATGCGTTCAGGGGCTGTGATGCAACCTGGATTGACCATATCTAGACCCACAGCTGGATGAGACATAAGGGTGGACACTGTTGCGGCTGAGAGGTTTGGTGAGGTTGGGTGAGCAAACGCAGACCCTTTAAAGTAATACTGCGTGGTACCCATCGCATGGGTCCCAAATCTCCAGGTTCAAGGGCATCTTCCTACATCGAAAACATGCATGAGATACCCAGAAGATGGTACACCGTATGATGGGGAAATGTTTCTAAAACGCACCTCATTTCTCATCTGCTTGTGCCCGGGTTCGCCATTGCAGCCACTTTACTAGCAATCTCCCTCCTTGGAGCATCAGCACCTTTAACCTCCTGTTCCGTACAGGTTGCAATTTGTACTGAGGATGAACGGGAAGACGTGGAACCAATGAAAGACTAGCTCTTGGTGTTGGGACAGGCACAGGTCACTCTATTTTCCCATTAGGAAGAAGAATTAACCACAGGCTCAGCCTGCCCCCCGGAACCAGAACAGGGCCTTAAGCCATCCTGCGCTTTTGCGGCCAGCTCCCTAAAGAGCGAGTTGTAAAATGGAGGTTCAGGGCACTGCAATTCACAAACCTGCAGAGTTATAAATGATAACTCTCATCCACAAATATATTGAGGGAAGGCAAAGAAGAGGATTTGAAATCAAGGCAGAATTGCAGGAAACAGATTTCAGGAGGTAGATTCGAATCGCCTTTAAAGCACATGAAAAGCGGCAAAACGTTGACAATGATGCCCTTGGCCAAAAAGGGCGTATGCGTTTTTTCCTGAATATATTCAGGAAAAAACGCATACGCCCTTTTTGGCCAACCAAGCAACCTGGAAAGGCAAATCAGCGATACAAAGATGTCTTGCTTCCCATCGGTCAAAAGGGCCATGCTGAAAAAAGTGTCAAAACCAGAAATGCAGGACAGGCCATGGAGAAATGGGAGCCTTGCTACACTGATGGGCGGGATGTAAATTGCCAACAGCCACTCTGGAGAAGCGTACGGTGAGTCCTGAAACATCTAAAAAACAAAGCTTAGAGAGCATAGGGCACTTCCACTCATGGGGTTATAAATTGGGAAAATTAAAAATCAGCAAGACACAAGCACCCCAAAGTTTAGGGCTGCTCTGTTGACAAGGACCTCCACTTCATTCCACCTTCAATATCCCAGGAAAGAGAAAAATGGATAAAGAAGTTGTGGTCCTTATGTACAATGGAATATCACTCAGCCGTGAAATCAATGTCATAAGGCTAGTACCAGCATGATGAGTGGATTTAGGTACGACGACTCTAAGTGAAATAAGTCACACAGAAAAGGACACTTCTCATAAGGTATCACTTATAGAGGGAATGTAAAAACCGTTACACTTGAACTGAATTACAAAACAGAACAGAGTCACACATGCAGAAAACACACTATGGCTGCTTAACGGGAAAGGTGAGGTGGGGTGATACATAAAACAAGGGATTCAAATTAGCTCAGATACCGTTCCATAAACCCAATATGTAATAGACAAGACCTACTCCTTGCTCAGAGAACTGGACTCAACACGCCCTATTCACCGCACAAGAATATATCTGACTAGTAATAATCTTAAAACCTATGTATTGATATCTCTCTGTTAGTGTGTCAAGTGGGTAAAAAGCGGCATAAACACAGCAGTGAAAAGCAGCTAAACCCCATTATAAAAATAAATTACTTTGAAAAACCCATGAAACAAAGACAGTGAAAGAGAGAGAAATTCTTACACAATGCGTTCAGGGGCTGTGATGCAACCTGGATTGACCATATCTAGACCCACAGCTGGATGAGACATAAGGGTGGACACTGTTGCGGCTGAGAGGTTTGGTGAGGTTGGGTGAGCAAACGCAGACCCTTTAAAGTAATACTGCGTGGTACCCATCGCATGGGTCCCAAATCTCCAGGTACAAGGGCATCTTCCTACATCGAAAACATGCATGAGATACCCAGAAGATGGTACACCGTGTGATGGGGAAAGGTTTCTAAAACGCACCTCATTTCTCATCTGCTTGTGCCCGGGTTCGCCATTCCAGCCACTTTACTAGCAATCTCCCTCCTTGGAGCATCAGCACCTTTAACCTCCTGTTCCGTACAGGTTGCAATTTGTCCTGAAGTTGAACGGGAAGACGTGGAACCAACGAGAGACTAGCTCTTGGTGTTGGGACAGGCACAGGTCACTCTATTTTCCCATCAGGAAGAAGAATTAACCACAGGCTCAGCCTGCCCCCCGGAACCAGAACAGGGCCTGAAGCCATCCTGCGCTTTTGCGGCCAGCTCCCTAAAAAGCGAGTTGTAAAATGGAGGTTCAGGGCACTGCAATTCACAAACCTGCAGAGTTATAAATAACTCTCATCCACAAATATATTGAGGGAAGGCAAAGAAGAGGATTTGAAATCAAGGCAGAATTGCAGGAAACAGATTTCAGGAGGTAGATTCGAATCGCCTTTAAAGCACATGAAAAGCGGCAAAACGTTGACAATGATGCCCTTGGCCAAAAAGGGCGTATGCGTTTTTTCCTGAATATATTCAGGAAAAAACGCATACGCCCTTTTTGGCCAACCAAGCAACCTGGAAAGGCAAATCAGCGCTACAAAGATGTCTCGCTTCCCATCGGTCAAAAGGGCCATGCTGAAAAAAGTGTCAAAACCAGAAATGCAGGACAGGCCATGGAGAAATGGGAGCCTTCCTATACTGATGGGCGGGATGTAAATTGCCAACAGCCACTCTGCAGAAGTGTACGGTGTGTCCTGAAACATCTAAAAAACACAGCTTAGAGAGCATAGGGCACTTCCACTCATGGGGGTATAAATTGGGAAAATGAAAAATCAGCAAGACACAAGCACCCCAAAGTTGAGGGCTGCTCTGTTGACAAGGACCTCCACTTCATTCCACCTTCAATATCCCAGGAAAGAGAAAAATGGATAAAGAAGTTGTGGTCCTTATGTACAATGGAATATCACTCAGCCATGAAATCAATGTCATAAGGCTAGTAGCAGCATGATGAGTGGATTTACGTACGACGATTCTAAGTGAAATAAGTCACACAGAAAAGGACACTTCTCATAAGGTATCACTTATAGAGGGAATGTAAAAACCGTTACACTTGAACTGAATCAGAAAACAGAACAGAGTCACACATGCAGAAAACACACTATGGCTGCTTAACGGGAAAGGTGAGGTGGGGTGATACATAAAACAAGGGATTCAAATTAGCTCAGATACCGTTCCATAAACCCAATATGTAATAGACAAGACCTACTCCTTGCTCAGAGAACTGGACTCAACACGCCCTATTCACCACACAAGAATATATCTGACTAGTAATAATCTTAAAACCTATGTATTGATATCTCTCTGTTAGTGTGTCAAGTGGGTAAAAAGCGGCATAAACACAGCAGTGAAAAGCAGCTAAACCCCATTATAAAAATAAATTATTTTGAAAAACCCATGAAACAAAGACAGTGAAAGAGAGAGAAATTCTTACACAATGCGTTCAGGGGCTGTGATGCAACCTGGATTGACCATATCTAGACCCACAGCTGGATGAGACATAAGGGTGGACACTGTTGCGGCTGAGAGGTTTGGTGAGGTTGGGTGAGCAAACGCAGACCCTTTAAAGTAATACTGCGTGGTACCCATCGCATGGGTCCCAAATCTCCAGGTTCAAGGTCATCTTCCTACATCGAAAACATGCATGAGATACCCAGAAGATGGTACACCGTGTGATGGGGAAAGGTTTCTAAAACGCACCTCATTTCTCATCTGCTTGTGCCCGGGTTCGCCATTCCAGCCACTTTACTAGCAATCTCCCTCCTTGGAGCATCAGCACCTTTAACCTCCTGTTCCGTACAGGTTGCAATTTGTACTGAGGATGAACGGGAAGACGTGGAACCAATGAAAGACTAGCTCTTGGTGTTGGGACAGGCACAGGTCACTCTATTTTCCCATCAGGAAGAAGAATTAACCACAGGCTCAGCCTCCCCCCCGGAACCAGAACAGGGCCTGAAGCCATCCTGCGCTTTTGCGGCCAGCTCCCTAAAAAGCGAGTTGTAAAATGGAGGTTCAGGGCACTGCAATTCACAAACCTGCAGAGTTATAAATGATAACTCTCATCCACAAATATATTGAGGGAAGGCAAAGAAGAGGATTTGAAATCAAGGCAGAATTGCAGGAAACAGATTTCAGGAGGTAGATTCGAATCGCCTTTAAAGCACATGAAAAGCGGCAAAACGTTGACAATGATGCCCTTGGCCAAAAAGGGCGTATGCGTTTTTTCCTGAATATATTCAGGAAAAAACGCATACGCCCTTTTTGGCCAACCAAGCAACCTGGAAAGGCAAATCAGCGCTACAAAGAAGTCTCGCTTCCCATCGGTTAAAAGGGCCATGCTGAAAAAAGTGTCAAAACCAGAAATGCAGGACAGGCCATGGAGAAATGGGAGCCTTGCTACACTGATGGGCGGGATGTAAATTGTCAACAGCCACTCTGGAGAAGTGTACGGTGAGTCCTGAAACGTCTAAAAAGCAAAGCTTAGAGAGCATAGGGCACTTCCACTCATGGGGGTATAAATTGGGAAAATGAAAAATCAGCAAGACACAAGCACCCCAAAGTTTAGGGCTGCTCTGTTGACAAGGACCTCCACTTCATTCCACCTTCAATATCCCAGGAAAGAGAAAAATGGATAAAGAAGTTGTGGTCCTTATGTACAATGGAATATCACTCAGCCGTGAAATCAATGTCATAAGGCTAGTAGCAGCATGATGAGTGGATTTAGGTACGACGACTCTAAGTGAAATAAGTCACACAGAAAAGGACACTTCTCATAAGGTATCACTGATAGAGGGAATGTAAAAACCGTTACACTTGAACTGAATTACAAAACAGAACAGAGTCACACATGCAGAAAACACACTATGGCTGCTTAACGGGAAAGGTGAGGTGGGGTGATACATAAAACAAGGGTTTCAAATTAGCTCAGATACCGTTCCATAAAACCAATATGTAATAGACAAGACCTACTCTTTGCTCAGAGAACTGGACTCAACACGCCCTATTCACCGCACAAGAATATATCCGACTAGTAATAATCTTAAAACTTATGTATTGATATCTTTCTGTTAGTGTGTCAAGTGGGTGTAAAGCGGCATAAACACAGAAGTGAAAAGCAGCTAAACCCCATTATAAAAATAAATTACTTTGAAAAACCCATGAAACAAAGACAGTGAAAGAGATAGAAATTCTTAAACAATGCGTTCAGGGGCTGTGATGCAACCTGGATTGACCATATCTAGACCCACAGCTGGATGAGACATAAGGGTGGACACTCTTGGGGCTGAGAGGTTTGGTGAGGTTGGGTGAGCAAACGCAGACCCTTTAAAGTAATACTGCATGGTACCCATCGCATGGGTCCCAAATCGCCAGGTTCAAGGGCATCTTCCTACATCGAAAACATGCATGAGATACCCAGAAGATGGTACACCGTGTGATGGGGAAAGGTTTCTAAAACGCACCTCATTTCTCATCAGCTTGTGCCCGGGTTCGCCATTCCAGCCACTTTACTAGCAATCTCCCTCCTTGGAGCATCAGCACCTTTAACCTCCTGTTCCGTACAGGTTGCAATTTGTACTGAGGATGAACGGGAAGACGTGGAACCAATGAAAGACTAGCTCTTGGTGTTGGGACAGGCACAGGTCACTCTATTTTCCCATCAGGAAGAAGAATTAACCACAGGCTCAGCATGCCCCCCGGAACCAGAACAGGGCCTTAAGCCATCCTGCGCTTTTGCGGCCAGCTCCCTAAAGAGCGAGTTGTAAAATGGAGGTTCAGGGCACTGCAATTCACAAACCTGCAGAGTTATAAATGATAACTCTCATCCACAAATATATTGAGGGAAGGCAAAGAAGAGGATTTGAAATCAAGGCAGAATTGCAGGAAACAGATTTCAGGAGGTAGATTCGAATCGCCTTTAAAGCACATGAAAAGCGGCAAAACGTTGACAATGATGCCCTTGGCCAAAAAGGGCGTATGCGTTTTTTCCTGAATATATTCAGGAAAAAACGCATACGCCCTTTTTGGCCAACCAAGCAACCTGGAAAGGCAAATCAGCGCTACAAAGATGTCTCGCTTCCCATCGGTCAAAAGGGCCATGCTGAAAAAAGTGTCAAAACCAGAAATGCAGGACAGGCCATGGAGAAATGGGAGCCTTGCTACACTGATGGGCGGGATGTAAATTGTCAACAGCCACTCTGGAGAAGTGTACGGTGAGTCCTGAAACGTCTAAAAAGCAAAGCTTAGAGAGCATAGGGCACTTCCACTCATGGGGGTATAAATTGGGAAAATGAAAAATCAGCAAGACACAAGCACCCCAAAGTTTAGGGCTGCTCTGTTGACAAGGACCTCCACTTCATTCCACCTTCAATATCCCAGGAAAGAGAAAAATGGATAAAGAAGTTGTGGTCCTTATGTACAATGGAATATCACTCAGCCGTGAAATCAATGTCATAAGGCTAGTAGCAGCATGATGAGTGGATTTAGGTACGACGACTCTAAGTGAAATAAGTCACACAGCAAAGGACACTTCTCATAAGGTATCACTTATAGAGGGAATGTAAAAACCGTTACACTTGAACTGAATTACAAAACAGAACAGAGTCACACATGCAGAAAACACACTATGGCTGCTTAACGGGAAAGGTGAGGTGGGGTGATACATAAAACAAGGGTTTCAAATTAGCTCAGATACCGTTCCATAAACCCAATATGTAATAGACAAGACCTACTCCTTGCTCAGAGAACTGGACTCAACACGCCCTATTCACCGCACAAGAATATATCTGACTAGTAATAATCTTAAAACCTATGTATTGATATGTCTCTGTTAGTGTGTCAAGTGGGTAAAAAGCGGCATAAACACAGCAGTGAAAAGCAGCTAAACCCCATTATAAAAATAAATTACTTTGAAAAACCCATGAAACAAAGACAGTGAAAGAGAGAGAAATTCTTACACAATGCGTTCACGGGCTGTGATGCAACCTGGATTGACCATATCTAGACCCACAGCTGGATGAGACATAAGGGTGGACACTGTTGCGGCTGAGAGGTTTGGTGAGGTTGGGTGAGCAAACACAGACCCTTTAAAGTAATACTGCGTGGTACCCATCGCATGGGTCCCAAATCTCCAGGTTCAAGGGCATCTTCCTACATCGAAAACATGCATGAGATACCCAGAAGATGGTACACCGTGTGATGGGGATAGGTTTCTAAAACGCACCTCATTTCTCATCTGCTTGTGCCCGGGTTCGCCATTCCAGCCACTTTACTAGCAATCTCCCTCCTTGGAGCATCAGCACCTTTAACCTCCTGTTCCGTACAGGTTGCAATTTGTCCTGAGGATGAACGGGAAGACGTGGAACCAACGAGAGACTAGCTCTTGGTGTTGGGACAGGCACAGGTCACTCTATTTTCCCATCAGGAAGAAGAATTAACCACAGGATCAGCCTGCCCCCCGGAACCAGAACAGGGCCTGAAGCCATCCTGCGCTTTTGCGGCCAGCTCCCTAAAAAGCGAGTTGTAAAATGGAGGTTCAGGGCACTGCAATTCACAAACCTGCAGAGTTATAAATGATAACTCTCATCCACAAATATATTGAGGGAAGGCAAAGAAGAGGATTTGAAATCAAGGCAGAATTGCAGGAAACAGATTTCAGGAGGTAGATTCGAATCGCCTTTAAATCACATGAAAAGCAGAAAATCGTTGACAATGATGCCCTTGGCCAAAAAGGGCGTATGCGTTTTTTCCTGAATATATTCAGGAAAAAACGCATACGCCCTTTTTGGCCAACCAAGTAACCTGGAAAGGCAAATCAGCGCTACAAACAAGTCTCGCTTCCCATCGGTCAAAAGGGCCATGCTGAAAAAAATGTCA
This sequence comes from Balaenoptera borealis, assembly GCF_965194805.1. NCBI lineage: Eukaryota > Metazoa > Chordata > Mammalia > Artiodactyla > Balaenopteridae > Balaenoptera > Balaenoptera borealis. The sequence continues at coordinate 438,849 of NW_028123622.1, forward strand.
AAACCAGAAATGCAGGACAGGCCATGGAGAAATGGGAGCCATCCTATACTGATGGGCGGGATGTAAATTGCCAACAGCCACTCTGCAGAAGTGTACGGTGTGTCCTGAAACATCTAAAAAACACAGCTTAGAGAGCATAGGGCACTTCCACTCATGGGGGTATAAATTGGGAAAATGAAAAATCAGCAAGACACAAGCACCCCAAAGTTTAGGGCTGCTCTGTTGACAAGGACCTCCACTTCATTCCACCTTCAATATCCCAGGAAAGAGAAAAATGGATAAAGAAGTTGTGGTCCTTATGTACAATGGAATATCACTCAGCCATGAAATCAATGTCATAAGACTAGTAGCAGCATGATGAGTGGATTTAGGTACAACGATTCTAAGTGAAATAAGTCACACAGAAAAGGACACTTCTCATAAGGTATCACTTATAGAGGGAATGTAAAAACCATTACACTTGAACTGAATCAGAAAACAGAACAGAGTCACACATGCAGAAAACACACTATGGCTGCTTAACGGGAAAGGTGAGGTGGGGTGATACATAAAACAAGGGATTCAAATTAGCTCAGATACCGTTCCATAAACCCAATATGTAATAGACAAGACCTACTCCTTGCTCAGAGAACTGGACTCAACACGCCCTATTCACCACACAAGAATATATCTGACTAGTAATAATCTTAAAACCTATGTATTGATATCTCTCTGTTAGTGTGTCAAGTGGGTAAAAAGCGGCATAAACACAGCAGTGAAAAGCAGCTAAACCCCATTATAAAAATAAATTATTTTGAAAAACCCATCAAACAAAGACAGTGAAAGAGAGCGAAATTCTTACACAATGCGTTCAGGGGCTGTGATGCAACCTGGATTGACCATATCTAGACCCACAGCTGGATGAGACCTAAGGGTGGACACTGTTGCGGCTGAGAGGTTTGGTGAGGTTGGGTGAGCAAACGCAGACCCTTTAAAGTAATACTGCGTGGTACCCATCGCATGGGTCCCAAATCTCCAGGTTCAAGGTCATCTTCCTACATCGAAAACATGCATGAGATACCCAGAAGATGGTACACCGTGTGATGGGGAAAGGTTTCTAAAACGCACCTCATTTCTCATCTGCTTGTGCCCGGGTTCGCCATTCCAGCCACTTTACTAGCAATCTCCCTCCTTGGAGCATCAGCACCTTTAACCTCCTGTTCCGTACAGGTTGCAATTTGTACTGAGGATGAACGGGAAGACGTGGAACCAATGAAAGACTAGCTCTTGGTGTTGGGACAGGCACAGGTCACTCTATTTTCCCATCAGGAAGAAGAATTAACCACAGGCTCAGCCTGCCCCCCGGAACCAGAACAGGGCCTGAAGCCATCCTGCGCTTTTGCGGCCAGCTCCCTAAAAAGCGAGTTGTAAAATGGAGGTTCAGGGCACTGCAATTCACAAACCTGCAGACTTATAAATGATAACTCTCATCCACAAATATATTGAGGGAAGGCAAAGAAGAGGATTTGAAATCAAGGCAGAATTGCAGGAAACAGATTTCAGGAGGTAGATTAGAATCGCCTATAAAGCACATGAAAAGCGGCAAAACGTTGACAATGATGCCCTTGGCCAAAAAGGGCGTATGCGTTTTTTCCTGAATATATTCAGGAAAAAACGCATACGCCCTTTTTGGCCAACCAAGCAACCTGGAAAGGCAAATCAGCGCTACAAAGATGTCTCGCTTCCCATCGGTCAAAAGGGCCATGCTGAAAAAAGTGTCAAAACCAGAAATGCAGGACAGGCCATGGAGAAATGGGAGCCTTGCCACACTGATGGGCGGGATGTAAATTGTCAACAGCCACTCTGGAGAAGTGTACGGTGAGTCCTGAAACGTCTAAAAAGCAAAGCTTAGAGAGCATAGGGCACTTCCACTCATGGGGGTATAAATTGGGAAAATGAAAAATCAGCAAGACACAAGCACCCCAAAGTTTAGGGCTGCTCTGTTGACAAGGACCTCCACTTCATTCCACCTTCAATATCCCAGGAAAGAGAAAAATGGATAAAGAAGTTGTGGTCCTTATGTACAATGGAATATCACTCAGCCGTGAAATCAATGTCATAAGGCTAGTAGCAGCATGATGAGTGGATTTAGGTACGACGACTCTAAGTGAAATAAGTCACACAGCAAAGGACACTTCTCATAAGGTATCACTTATAGAGGGAATGTAAAAACCGTTACACTTGAACTGAATTACAAAACAGAACAGAGTCACACATGCAGAAAACACACTATGGCTGCTTAACGGGAAAGGTGAGGTGGGGTGATACATAAAACAAGGGTTTCAAATTAGCTCAGATACCATTCCATAAACCCAATATGTAATAGACAAGACCTACTCCTTGCTCAGAGAACTGGACTCAACACGCCCTATTCACCGCACAAGAATATATCTCACTAGTAATAATCTTAAAACCTATGTATTGATATGTCTCTGTTAGTGTGTCAAGTGGGTAAAAAGCGGCATAAACACAGCAGTGAAAAGCAGCTAAACCCCATTATAAAAATAAATTACTTTGAAAAACCCATGAAACAAAGACAGTGAAAGAGAGAGAAATTCTTACACAATGCGTTCAGGGGCTGTGATGCAACCTGGATTGACCATATCTAGACCCACAGCTGGATGAGACATAAGGGTGGACACTGTTGCGGCTGAGAGGTTTGGTGAGGTTGGGTGAGCAAACGCAGACCCTTTAAAGTAATACTGCGTGGTACCCATCGCATGGGTCCCAAATCTCCAGGTTCAAGGGCATCTTCCTACATCGAAAACATGCATGAGAAACCCAGAAGATGGTACACCGTGTGATGTGGAAAGGTTTCTAAAACGCATCTCATTTCTCATCTCCTTGTGCCCGGGTTCGCTATTCCAGCCACTTTACTAGCAATCTCCCTACTTGGAGCATCAGCACCTTTAACTTCCTGCTCCGTACAGGTTGCAATTTGTCCTGAGGGTGAACGGGAAGACGTGGAACCAATGAGAGACTAGCTCTTGGTGTTGGGACAGGCACAGGTCACTCTATTTTCCCATCAGGAAGAAGAATTAACCACAGGCTCAGCCTGCCCCCGGAACCAGAACAGGGCCTGAAGGCATCCTGCGCATTTGCAGCCAGCTCCCTAAAAAGCGAGTTGCAAAATGGAGGTTCAGGGAACTGCAATTCACAAACCTGCAGAGTTATAAATGATAACTCTCGTCCACAAATATATTGAGGGAAGGCAAAGAAGAGGATTTGAAATCAAGGCAGAATTGCAGGAAACAGATTTCAGGAGGTAGATTCGAATCGCCTTTAAAGCACATGAAAAGCGGCAAAACGTTGACAATGATGCCCTTGGCCAAAAAGGGCGTATGCGTTTTTTCCTGAATATATTCAGGAAAAAACGCATACGCCCTTTTTGGCCAACCAAGCAACATGGAAAGGCAAATCAGCGTTACAAAGATGTCTCGCTTCCCATCGGTTAAAAAGGCCATGCTGAATAAAGTGTCAAAACCAGAAATGCAGGACAGGCCATGGAGAAATGGGAGCCTTGCTACACTGATGGGCGGGATGTAAATTGCCAACAGCCACTCTGGAGAAGCGTACGGTGAGTCCTGAAACATCTAAAAAACAAAGCTTAGAGAGCATAGGGCACTTCCACTCATGGGGTTATAAATTGGGAAAATTAAAAATCAGCAAGACACAAGCACCCCAAAGTTTAGGGCTGCTCTGTTGACAAGGACCTCCACTTCATTCCACCTTCAATATCCCAGGAAAGAGAAAAATGGATAAAGAAGTTGTGGTCCTTATGTACAATGGAATATCACTCAGCCGTGAAATCAATGTCATAAGGCTAGTAGCAGCATGATGAGTGGATTTAGGTACGACGACTCTAAGTGAAATAAGTCACACAGAAAAGGACACTTCTCATAAGGTATCACTTATAGAGGGAATGTAAAAACCGTTACACTTCAACTGAATTACAAAACAGAACAGAGTCACACATGCAGAAAACACACTATGGCTGCTTAACGGGAAAGGTGAGGTGGGGTGATACATAAAACAAGGGATTCAAATTAGCTCAGATACCGTTCCATAAACCCAATATGTAATAGACAAGACCTACTCCTTGCTCAGAGAACTGGACTCAACACGCCCTATTCACCACACAAGAATATATCTGACTAGTAATAATCTTAAAACCTATGTATTGATATCTCTCTGTTAGTGTGTCAAGTGGGTAAAAAGCGGCATAAACACAGCAGTGAAAAGCAGCTAAACCCCATTATAAAAATAAATTATTTTGAAAAACCCATGAAACAAAGACAGTGAAAGAGAGAGAAATTCTTACACAATGCGTTCAGGGGCTGTGATGCAACCTGGATTGACCATATCTAGACGCACAGCTGGATGAGACATAAGGGTGGACACTGTTGCGGCTGAGAGGTTTGGTGAGGTTGGGTGAGCAAACGCAGACCCTTTAAAGTAATACTGCGTGGTACCCATCGCATGGGTCCCAAATCTCCAGGTTCAAGGTCATCTTCCTACATCGAAAACATGCATGAGATACCCAGAAGATGGTACACCGTGTGATGGGGAAAGGTTTCTAAAACGCACCTCATTTCTCATCTGCTTGTGCCCGGGTTCGCCATTCCAGCCACTTTACTAGCAATCTCCCTCCTTGGAGCATCAGCACCTTTAACCTCCTGTTCCGTACAGGTTGCAATTTGTACTGAGGATGAACGGGAAGACGTGGAACCAATGAAAGACTAGCTCTTGGTGTTGGGACAGGCACAGGTCACTCTATTTTCCCATCAGGAAGAAGAATTAACCACAGGCTCAGCCTGCCCCCCGGAACCAGAACAGGGCCTGAAGCCATCCTGCGCTTTTGCGGCCAGCTCCCTAAAAAGCGAGTTGTAAAATGGAGGTTCAGGGCACTGCAATTCACAAACCTGCAGAGTTATAAATGATAACTCTCATCCACAAATATATTGAGGGAAGGCAAAGAAGAGGATTTGAAATCAAGGCAGAATTGCAGGAAACAGATTTCAGGAGGTAGATTCGAATCGCCTTTAAAGCACATGAAAAGCGGCAAAACGTTGACAATGATGCCCTTGGCCAAAAAGGGCGTATGCGTTTTTTCCTGAATATATTCAGGAAAAAACGCATACGCCCTTTTTGGCCAACCAAGCAACCTGGAAAGGCAAATCAGCGCTACAAAGATGTCTCGCTTCCCATCGGTCAAAAGGGCCATGCTGAAAAAAGTGTCAAAACCAGAAATGCAGGACAGGCCATGGAGAAATGGGAGCCTTGCTACACTGATGGGCGGGATGTAAATTGTCAACAGCCACTCTGGAGAAGTGTACGGTGAGTCCTGAAACGTCTAAAAAGCAAAGCTTAGAGAGCATAGGGCACTTCCACTCATGGGGGTATAAATTGGGAAAATGAAAAATCAGCAAGACACAAGCACCCCAAAGTTTAGGGCTGCTCTGTTGACAAGGACCTCCACTTCATTCCACCTTCAATATCCCAGGAAAGAGAAAAATGGATAAAGAAGTTGTGGTCCTTATGTACAATGGAATATCACTCAGCCATGAAATCAATGTCATAAGGCTAGTAGCAGCATGATGAGTGGATTTAGGTACGACGACTCTAAGTGAAATAAGTCACACAGAAAAGGACACTTCTCATAAGGTATCACTGATAGAGGGAATGTAAAAACCGTTACACTTGAACTGAATTACAAAACAGAACAGAGTCACACATGCAGAAAACACACTATGGCTGCTTAACGGGAAAGGTGAGGTGGGGTGATACATAAAACAAGGGTTTCAAATTAGCTCAGATACCGTTCCATAAAACCAATATGTAATAGACAAGACCTACTCCTTGCTCAGAGAACTGGACTCAACACACCCTATTCACCGCACAAGAATATATCTGACTAGTAATAATCTTAAAACCTATGTATTGATATCTCTCTGTTAGTGTGTCAAGTGGGTGTAAAGCGGCATAAACACAGCAGTGAAAAGCAGCTAAACCCCATTATAAAAATAAATTATTTTGAAAAACCCATCAAACAAAGACAGTGAAAGAGAGCGAAATTCTTACACAATGCGTTCAGGGGCTGTGATGCAACCTGGATTGACCATATCTAGACCCACAGCTGGATGAGACCTAAGGGTGGACACTGTTGCGGCTGAGAGGTTTGGTGAGGTTGGGTGAGCAAACGCAGACCCTTTAAAGTAATACTGCGTGGTACCCATCGCATGGGTCCCAAATCTCCAGGTTCAAGGGCATCTTCCTACATCGAAAACATGCATGAGATACCCAGAAGATGGTACACCGTGTGATGGGGAAAGGTTTCTAAAACGCACCTCATTTCTCATCTGCTTGTGCCCGGGTTCGCCATTCCAGCCACTTTACTAGCAATCTCCCTCCTTGGAGCATCAGCACCTTTAACCTCCTGTTCCGTACAGGTTGCAATTTGTACTGAGGATGAACGGGAAGACGTGGAACCAATGAAAGACTAGCTCTTGGTGTTGGGACAGGCACAGGTCACTCTATTTTCCCATCAGGAAGAAGAATTAACCACAGGCTCAGCCTGCCCCCCGGAACCAGAACAGGGCCTGAAGCCATCCTGCGCTTTTGCGGCCAGCTCCCTAAAAAGCGAGTTGTAAAATGGAGGTTCAGGGCACTGCAATTCACAAACCTGCAGACTTATAAATGATAACTCTCATCCACAAATATATTGAGGGAAGGCAAAGAAGAGGATTTGAAATCAAGGCAGAATTGCAGGAAACAGATTTCAGGAGGTAGATTCGAATCGCCTATAAAGCACATGAAAAGCGGCAAAACGTTGACAATGATGCCCTTGGCCAAAAAGGGCGTATGCGTTTTTTCCTGAATATATTCAGGAAAAAACGCATACGCCCTTTTTGGCCAACCAAGCAACCTGGAAAGGCAAATCAGCGCTACAAAGATGTCTCGCTTCCCATCGGTCAAAAGGGCCATGCTGAAAAAAGTGTCAAAACCAGAAATGCAGGACAGGCCATGGAGAAATGGGAGCCTTGCCACACTGATGGGCGGGATGTAAATTGTCAACAGCCACTCTGGAGAAGTGTACGGTGAGTCCTGAAACGTCTAAAAAGCAAAGCTTAGAGAGCATAGGGCACTTCCACTCATGGGGGTATAAATTGGGAAAATGAAAAATCAGCAAGACACAAGCACCCCAAAGTTTAGGGCTGCTCTGTTGACAAGGACCTCCACTTCATTCCACCTTCAATATCCCAGGAAAGAGAAAAATGGATAAAGAAGTTGTGGTCCTTATGTACAATGGAATATCACTCAGCCGTGAAATCAATGTCATAAGGCTAGTAGCAGCATGATGAGTGGATTTAGGTACGACGACTCTAAGTGAAATAAGTCACACAGCAAAGGACACTTCTCATAAGGTATCACTTATAGAGGGAATGTAAAAACCGTTACACTTGAACTGAATTACAAAACAGAACAGAGTCACACATGCAGAAAACACACTATGGCTGCTTAACGGGAAAGGTGAGGTGGGGTGATACATAAAACAAGGGTTTCAAATTAGCTCAGATACCGTTCCATAAACCCAATATGTAATAGACAAGACCTACTCCTTGCTCAGAGAACTGGACTCAACACGCCCTATTCACCGCACAAGAATATATCTCACTAGTAATAATCTTAAAACCTATGTATTGATATGTCTCTGTTAGTGTGTCAAGTGGGTAAAAAGCGGCATAAACACAGCAGTGAAAAGCAGCTAAACCCCATTATAAAAATAAATTACTTTGAAAAACCCATGAAACAAAGACAGTGAAAGAGAGAGAAATTCTTACACAATGCGTTCAGGGGCTGTGATGCAACCTGGATTGACCATATCTAGACCCACAGCTGGATGAGACATAAGGGTGGACACTGTTGCGGCTGAGAGGTTTGGTGAGGTTGGGTGAGCAAACGCAGACCCTTTAAAGTAATACTGCGTGGTACCCATCGCATGGGTCCCAAATCTCCAGGTTCAAGGGCATCTTCCTACATCGAAAACATGCATGAGAAACCCAGAAGATGGTACACCGTGTGATGTGGAAAGGTTTCTAAAACGCATCTCATTTCTCATCTCCTTGTGCCCGGGTTCGCTATTCCAGCCACTTTACTAGCAATCTCCCTACTTGGAGCATCAGCACCTTTAACTTCCTGCTCCGTACAGGTTGCAATTTGTCCTGAGGGTGAACGGGAAGACGTGGAACCAATGAGAGACTAGCTCTTGGTGTTGGGACAGGCACAGGTCACTCTATTTTCCCATCAGGAAGAAGAATTAACCACAGGCTCAGCCTGCCCCCGGAACCAGAACAGGGCCTGAAGGCATCCTGCGCATTTGCGGCCAGCTCCCTAAAAAGCGAGTTGCAAAATGGAGGTTCAGGGAACTGCAATTCACAAACCTGCAGAGTTATAAATGATAACTCTCGTCCACAAATATATTGAGGGAAGGCAAAGAAGAGGATTTGAAATCAAGGCAGAATTGCAGGAAACAGATTTCAGGAGGTAGATTCGAATCGCCTTTAAAGCACATGAAAAGCGGCAAAACGTTGACAATGATGCCCTTGGCCAAAAAGGGCGTATGCGTTTTTTCCTGAATATATTCAGGAAAAAACGCATACGCCCTTTTTGGCCAACCAAGCAACATGGAAAGGCAAATCAGCGTTACAAAGATGTCTCGCTTCCCATCGGTTAAAAAGGCCATGCTGAATAAAGTGTCAAAACCAGAAATGCAGGACAGGCCATGGAGAAATGGGAGCCTTGCTACACTGATGGGCGGGATGTAAATTGCCAACAGCCACTCTGGAGAAGCGTACGGTGAGTCCTGAAACATCTAAAAAACAAAGCTTAGAGAGCATAGGGCACTTCCACTCATGGGGTTATAAATTGGGAAAATTAAAAATCAGCAAGACACAAGCACCCCAAAGTTTAGGGCTGCTCTGTTGACCAGGACCTCCACTTCATTCCACCTTCAATATCCCAGGAAAGAGAAAAATGGATAAAGAAGTTGTGGTCCTTATGTACAATGGAATATCACTCAGCCGTGAAATCAATGTCATAAGGCTAGTAGCAGCATGATGAGTGGATTTAGGTACGACGACTCTAAGTGAAATAAGTCACACAGAAAAGGACACTTCTCATAAGGTATCACTTATAGAGGGAATGTAAAAACCGTTACACTTCAACTGAATTACAAAACAGAACAGAGTCACACATGCAGAAAACACACTATGGCTGCTTAACGGGAAAGGTGAGGTGGGGTGATACATAAAACAAGGGATTCAAATTAGCTCAGATACCGTTCCATAAACCCAATATGTAATAGACAAGACCTACTCCTTGCTCAGAGAACTGGACTCAACACGCCCTATTCACCACACAAGAATATATCTGACTAGTAATAATCTTAAAACCTATGTATTGATATCTCTCTGTTAGTGTGTCAAGTGGGTAAAAAGCGGCATAAACACAGCAGTGAAAAGCAGCTAAACCCCATTATAAAAATAAATTATTTTGAAAAACCCATGAAACAAAGACAGTGAAAGAGAGAGAAATTCTTACACAATGCGTTCAGGGGCTGTGATGCAACCTGGATTGACCATATCTAGACGCACAGCTGGATGAGACATAAGGGTGGACACTGTTGCGGCTGAGAGGTTTGGTGAGGTTGGGTGAGCAAACGCAGACCCTTTAAAGTAATACTGCGTGGTACCCATCGCATGGGTCCCAAATCTCCAGGTTCAAGGTCATCTTCCTACATCGAAAACATGCATGAGATACCCAGAAGATGGTACACCGTGTGATGGGGAAAGGTTTCTAAAACGCACCTCATTTCTCATCTGCTTGTGCCCGGGTTCGCCATTCCAGCCACTTTACTAGCAATCTCCCTCCTTGGAGCATCAGCACCTTTAACCTCCTGTTCCGTACAGGTTGCAATTTGTACTGAGGATGAACGGGAAGACGTGGAACCAATGAAAGACTAGCTCTTGGTGTTGGGACAGGCACAGGTCACTCTATTTTCCCATCAGGAAGAAGAATTAACCACAGGCTCAGCCTGCCCCCCGGAACCAGAACAGGGCCTGAAGCCATCCTGCGCTTTTGCGGCCAGCTCCCTAAAAAGCGAGTTGTAAAATGGAGGTTCAGGGCACTGCAATTCACAAACCTGCAGAGTTATAAATGATAACTCTCATCCACAAATATATTGAGGGAAGGCAAAGAAGAGGATTTGAAATCAAGGCAGAATTGCAGGAAACAGATTTCAGGAGGTAGATTCGAATCGCCTTTAAAGCACATGAAAAGCGGCAAAACGTTGACAATGATGCCCTTGGCCAAAAAGGGCGTATGCGTTTTTTCCTGAATATATTCAGGAAAAAACGCATACGCCCTTTTTGGCCAACCAAGCAACCTGGAAAGGCAAATCAGCGCTACAAAGATGTCTCGCTTCCCATCGGTCAAAAGGGCCATGCTGAAAAAAGTGTCAAAACCAGAAATGCAGGACAGGCCATGGAGAAATGGGAGCCTTGCTACACTGATGGGCGGGATGTAAATTGTCAACAGCCACTCTGGAGAAGTGTACGGTGAGTCCTGAAACGTCTAAAAAGCAAAGCTTAGAGAGCATAGGGCACTTCCACTCATGGGGGTATAAATTGGGAAAATGAAAAATCAGCAAGACACAAGCACCCCAAAGTTTAGGGCTGCTCTGTTGACAAGGACCTCCACTTCATTCCACCTTCAATATCCCAGGAAAGAGAAAAATGGATAAAGAAGTTGTGGTCCTTATGTACAATGGAATATCACTCAGCCATGAAATCAATGTCATAAGGCTAGTAGCAGCATGATGAGTGGATTTAGGTACGACGACTCTAAGTGAAATAAGTCACACAGAAAAGGACACTTCTCATAAGGTATCACTGATAGAGGGAATGTAAAAACCGTTACACTTGAACTGAATTACAAAACAGAACAGAGTCACACATGCAGAAAACACACTATGGCTGCTTAACGGGAAAGGTGAGGTGGGGTGATACATAAAACAAGGGTTTCAAATTAGCTCAGATACCGTTCCATAAAACCAATATGTAATAGACAAGACCTACTCCTTGCTCAGAGAACTGGACTCAACACACCCTATTCACCGCACAAGAATATATCTGACTAGTAATAATCTTAAAACCTATGTATTGATATCTCTCTGTTAGTGTGTCAAGTGGGTGTAAAGCGGCATAAACACAGCAGTGAAAAGCAGCTAAACCCCATTATAAAAATAAATTACTTTGAAAAACCCGTGAAACAAAGACAGTGAAAGAGAGCGAAATTCTTACACAATGCGTTCAGGGGCTGTGATGCAACCTGGATTGACCATATCTAGACCCACAGCTGGATGAGACATAAGGGTGGACACTGTTGCGGCTGAGAGGTTTGGTGAGGTTGGGTGAGCAAACGCAGACCCTTTAAAGTATTACTGCGTGGTACCCATCGCATGGGTCCCAAATCTCCAGGTTCAAGGGCATCTTCCTACATCGAAAACATGCATGAGATACCCAGAAGATGGTACACCGTGTGATGGGGAAAGGTTTCTAAAACGCACCTCATTTCTCATCTGCTTGTGCCCGGGTTCGCCATTCCAGCCACTTTACTAGCAATCTCCCTCCTTGGAGCATCAGCACCTTTAACCTCCTGTTCCGTACAGGTTGCAATTTGTACTGAGGATGAACGGGAAGACGTGGAACCAATGAAAGACTAGCTCTTGGTGTTGGGACAGGCACAGGTCACTCTATTTTCCCATCAGGAAGAAGAATTAACCACAGGCTCAGCCTGCCCCCCGGAACCAGAACAGGGCCTGAAGCCATCCTGCGCTTTTGCGGCCAGCTCCCTAAAAAGCGAGTTGTAAAATGGAGGTTCAGGGCACTGCAATTCACAAACCTGCAGAGTTATAAATGATAACTCTCATCCACAAATATATTGAGGGAAGGCAAAGAAGAGGATTTGAAATCAAGGCAGAATTGCAGGAAACAGATTTCAGGAGGTAGATTCGAATCGCCTTTAAAGCACATGAAAAGCGGCAAAACGTTGACAATGATGCCCTTGGCCAAAAAGGGCGTATGCGTTTTTTCCTGAATATATTCAGGAAAAAACGCATACGCCCTTTTTGGCCAACCAAGCAACCTGGAAAGGCAAATCAGCGCTACAAAGAAGTCTCGCTTCCCATCGGTTAAAAGGGCCATGCTGAAAAAAGTGTCAAAACCAGAAATGCAGGACAGGCCATGGAGAAATGGGAGCCTTGCTACACTGATGGGCGGGATGTAAATTGTCAACAGCCACTCTGGAGAAGTGTACGGTGAGTCCTGAAACGTCTAAAAAGCAAAGCTTAGAGAGCATAGGGCACTTCCACTCATGGGGGTATAAATTGGGAAAATGAAAAATCAGCAAGACACAAGCACCCCAAAGTTTAGGGCTGCTCTGTTGACAAGGACCTCCACTTCATTCCACCTTCAATATCCCAGGAAAGAGAAAAATGGATAAAGAAGTTGTGGTCCTTATGTACAATGGAATATCACTCAGCCGTGAAATCAATGTCATAAGGCTTGTAGCAGCATGATGAGTGGATTTAGGTACAACGACTCTAAGTGAAATAAGTCACACAGAAAAGGACACTTCTCATAAGGTATCACTGATAGAGGGAATGTAAAAACCGTTACACTTGAACTGAATTACAAAACAGAACAGAGTCACACATGCAGAAAACACACTATGGCTGCTTAACGGGAAAGGTGAGGTGGGGTGATACATAAAACAAGGGTTTCAAATTAGCTCAGATACCGTTCCATAAAACCAATATGTAATAGACAAGACCTACTCCTTGCTCAGAGAACTGGACTCAACACACCCTATTCACCGCACAAGAATATATCTGACTAGTAATAATCTTAAAACCTATGTATTGATATCTCTCTGTTAGTGTGTCAAGTGGGTGTAAAGCGGCATAAACACAGCAGTGAAAAGCAGCTAAACCCCATTATAAAAATAAATTACTTTGAAAAACCCGTGAAACAAAGACAGTGAAAGAGAGCGAAATTCTTACACAACGCGTTCAGGGGCTGTGATGCAACCTGGATTGACCATATCTAGACCCACAGCTGGATGAGACATAAGGGTGGACACTGTTGCGGCTGAGAGGTTTGGTGAGGTTGGGTGAGCAAACGCAGACCCTTTAAAGTATTACTGCGTGGTACCCATCGCATGGGTCCCAAATCTCCAGGTTCAAGGGCATCTTCCTACATCGAAAACATGCATGAGATACCCAGAAGATGGTACACCGTGTGATGGGGAAAGGTTTCTAAAACGCACCTCATTTCTCATCTGCTTATGCCCGGGTTCGCCATTCCAGCCACTTTACTAGCAATCTCCCTCCTTGGAGCATCAGCACCTTTAACCTCCTGTTCCGTACAGGTTGCAATTTGTACTGAGGATGAACGGGAAGACGTGGAACCAATGAAAGACTAGCTCTTGGTGTTGGGACAGGCACAGGTCACTCTATTTTCCCATCAGGAAGAAGAATTAACCACAGGCTCAGCCTGCCCCCCGGAACCAGAACAGGGCCTGAAGCCATCCTGCGCTTTTGCGGCCAGCTCCCTAAAAAGCGAGTTGTAAAATGGAGGTTCAGGGCACTGCAATTCACAAACCTGCAGAGTTATAAATGATAACTCTCATCCACAAATATATTGAGGGAAGGCAAAGAAGAGGATTTGAAATCAAGGCAGAATTGCAGGAAACAGATTTCAGGAGGTAGATTCGAATCGCCTTTAAAGCACATGAAAAGCGGCAAAACGTTGACAATGATGCCCTTGGCCAAAAAGGGCGTATGCGTTTTTTCCTGAATATATTCAGGAAAAAACGCATACGCCCTTTTTGGCCAACCAAGCAACCTGGAAAGGCAAATCAGCGCTACAAAGAAGTCTCGCTTCCCATCGGTTAAAAGGGCCATGCTGAAAAAAGTGTCAAAACCAGAAATGCAGGACAGGCCATGGAGAAATGGGAGCCTTGCTACACTGATGGGCGGGATGTAAATTGTCAACAGCCACTCTGGAGAAGTGTACGGTGAGTCCTGAAACGTCTAAAAAGCAAAGCTTAGAGAGCATAGGGCACTTCCACTCATGGGGGTATAAATTGGGAAAATGAAAAATCAGCAAGACACAAGCACCCCAAAGTTTAGGGCTGCTCTGTTGACAAGGACCTCCACTTCATTCCACCTTCAATATCCCAGGAAAGAGAAAAATGGATAAAGAAGTTGTGGTCCTTATGTACAATGGAATATCACTCAGCCGTGAAATCAATGTCATAAGGCTAGTAGCAGCATGATGAGTGGATTTAGGTACAACGACTCTAAGTGAAATAAGTCACACAGAAAAGGACACTTCTCATAAGGTATCACTGATAGAGGGAATGTAAAAACCGTTACACTTGAACTGAATTACAAAACAGAACAGAGTCACACATGCAGAAAACACACTATGGCTGCTTAACGGGAAAGGTGAGGTGGGGTGATACATAAAACAAGGGTTTCAAATTAGCTCAGATACCGTTCCATAAAACCAATATGTAATAGACAAGACCTACTCCTTGCTCAGAAAACTGGACTCAACACGCCCTATTCACCGCACAAGAATATATCTGACTAGTAATAATCTTAAAACTTATGTATTGATATCTCTCTGTTAGTGTGTCAAGTGGGTGTAAAGCGGCATAAACACAGCAGTGAAAAGCAGCTAAACCCCATTATAAAAATAAATTACTTTGAAAAACCCATGAAACAAAGACAGTGAAAGAGATAGAAATTCTTACACAATGCGTTCAGGGGCTGTGATGCAACCTGGATTGACCATATCTAGACCCACAGCTGGATGAGACATAAGGGTGGACACTCTTGGGGCTGAGAGGTTTGGTGAGGTTGGGTGAGCAAACGCAGACCCTTTAAAGTAATACTGCATGGTACCCATCGCATGGGTCCCAAATCTCCAGGTTCAAGGGCATCTTCCTACATCGAAAACATGCATGAGATACCCAGAAGATGGTACACCGTGTGATGGGGAAAGGTTTCTAAAACGCACCTCATTTCTCATCTGCTTGTGCCCGGGTTCGCCATTCCAGCCACTTTACTAGCAATCTCCCTCCTTGGAGCATCAGCACCTTTAACCTCCTGTTCCGTACAGGTTGCAATTTGTACTGAGGATGAACGGGAAGACGTGGAACCAATGAAAGACTAGCTCTTGGTGTTGGGACAGGCACAGGTCACTCTATTTTCCCATCAGGAAGAAGAATTAACCACAGGCTCAGCCTGCCCCCCGGAACCAGAACAGGGCCTGAAGCCATCCTGCGCTTTTGCGGCCAGCTCCCTAAAAAGCGAGTTGTAAAATGGAGGTTCAGGGCACTGCAATTCACAAACCTGCAGAGTTATAAATGATAACTCTCATCCACAAATATATTGAGGGAAGGTAAAGAAGAGGATTTGAAATCAAGGCAGAATTGCAGGAAACAGATTTCAGGAGGTAGATTCGAATCGCCTTTAAAGCACATGAAAAGCGGCAAAACGTTGACAATGATGCCCTTGGCCAAAAAGGGCGTATGCGTTTTTTCCTGAATATATTCAGGAAAAAACGCATACGCCCTTTTTGGCCAACCAAGCAACCTGGAAAGGCAAATCAGCGCTACAAAGATGTCTCGCTTCCCATTGGTCAAAAGGGCCATGCTGAAAAAAGTGTCAAAACCAGAAATGCAGGACAGGCCATGGAGAAATGGGAGCCTTGCTACACTGATGGGCGGGATGTAAATTGTCAACAGCCACTCTGGAGAAGTGTACGGTGAGTCCTGAAACGTCTAAAAAGCAAAGCTTAGAGAGCATAGGGCACTTCCACTCATGGGGGTATAAATTGGGAAAATGAAAAATCAGCAAGACACAAGCACCCCAAAGTTTAGGGCTGCTCTGTTGACAAGGACCTCCACTTCATTCCACCTTCAATATCCCAGGAAAGAGAAAAATGGATAAAGAAGTTGTGGTCCTTATGTACAATGGAATATCACTCAGCCGTGAAATCAATGTCATAAGGCTAGTAGCAGCATGATGAGTGGATTTAGGTACGACGACTCTAAGTGAAATAAGTCACACAGCAAAGGACACTTCTCATAAGGTATCACTTATAGAGGGAATGTAAAAACCGTTACACTTGAACTGAATTACAAAACAGAACAGAGTCACACATGCAGAAAACACACTATGGCTGCTTAACGGGAAAGGTGAGGTGGGGTGATACATAAAACAAGGGTTTCAAATTAGCTCAGATACCGTTCCATAAACCCAATATGTAATAGACAAGACCTACTCCTTGCTCAGAGAACTGGACTCAACACGCCCTATTCACCGCACAAGAATGTATCTGACTAGTAATAATCTTAAAACCTATGTATTGATATCTCTCTGTTAGTGTGTCAAGTGGGTAAAAAGCGGCATAAACACAGCAGTGAAAAGCAGCTAAACCCCATTATAAAAATAAATTACTTTGAAAAACCCATGAAACAAAGACAGTGAAAGAGAGAGGAATTCTTACACAATGCGTTCAGGGGCTGTGATGCAACCTGGATTGACCATATCTAGACCCACAGCTGGATGAGACATAAGGGTGGACACTGTTGCGGCTGAGAGGTTTGGTGAGGTTGGGTGAGCAAACGCAGACCCTTTAAAGTATTACTGCGTGGTACCCATTGCATGGGTCCCAAATCTCCAGGTTCAAGGGCATCTTCCTACATCGAAAACATGCATGAGATACCCAGAAGATGGTACACCGTGTGATGGGGAAAGGTTTCTAAAACGCACCTCATTTCTCATCTGCTTGTGCCCGGGTTCGCCATTCCAGCCACTTTACTAGCAATCTCCCTCCTTGGAGCATCAGCACCTTTAACCTCCTGTTCCGTACAGGTTGCAATTTGTACTGAGGATGAACGGGAAGACGTGGAACCAATGAAAGACTAGCTCTTGGTGTTGGGACAGTCACAGGTCACTCTATTTTCCCATCAGGAAGAAGAATTAACCACAGGCTCAGCCTGCCGCCCGGAACCAGAACAGGGCCTTAAGCCATCCTGCACTTTTGCGGCCAGCTCCCTAAAGAGCGAGTTGTAAAATGGAGGTTCAGGGCACTGCAATTCACAAACCTGCAGAGTTATAAATGATAACTCTCATCCACAAATATATTGAGGGAAGGCAAAGAAGAGGATTTGAAATCAATGCAGAATTGCAGGAAACAGATTTCAGGAGGTAGATTCGAATCGCCTTTAAAGCACATGAAAAGCGGCAAAACGTTGACAATGATGCCCTTGGCCAAAAAGGGCGTATGCGTTTTTTCCTGAATATATTCAGGAAAAAACGCATACGCCCTTTTTGGCCAACCAAGCAACCTGGAAAGGCAAATCAGCGCTACAAAGATGTCTCGCTTCCCATCGGTCAAAAGGGCCATGCTGAAAAAAGTGTCAAAACCAGAAATGCAGGACAGGCCATGGAGAAATGGGAGCCTTGCTACACTGATGGGCGGGATGTAAATTGTCAACAGCCACTCTGGAGAAGTGTACGGTGAGTCCTGAAACGTCTAAAAAGCAAAGCTTAGAGAGCATAGGGCACTTCCACTCATGGGGGTATAAATTGGGAAAATGAAAAATCAGCAAGACACAAGCACCCCAAAGTTTAGGGCTGCTCTGTTGACAAGGACCTCCACTTCATTCCACCTTCAATATCCCAGGAAAGAGAAAAATGGATAAAGAAGTTGTGGTCCTTATGTACAATGGAATATCACTCAGCCGTGAAATCAATGTCATAAGGCTAGTAGCAGCATGATGAGTGGATTTAGGTACGACGACTCTAAGTGAAATAAGTCACACAGCAAAGGACACTTCTCATAAGGTATCACTTATAGAGGGAATGTAAAAACCGTTACACTTGAACTGAATTACAAAACAGAACAGAGTCACACATGCAGAAAACACACTATGGCTGCTTAACGGGAAAGGTGAGGTGGGGTGATACATAAAACAAGGGTTTCAAATTAGCTCAGATACCGTTCCATAAACCCAATATGTAATAGACAAGACCTACTCCTTGCTCAGAGAACTGGACTCAACACGCCCTATTCACCGCACAAGAATATATCTGACTAGTAATAATCTTAAAACCTATGTATTGATATGTCTCTGTTAGTGTGTCAAGTGGGTAAAAAGCGGCATAAACACAGCAGTGAAAAGCAGCTAAACCCCATTATAAAAATAAATTACTTTGAAAAACCCATGAAACAAAGACAGTGAAAGAGAGAGAAATTCTTACACAATGCGTTCACGGGCTGTGATGCAACCTGGATTGACCATATCTAGACCCACAGCTGGATGAGACATAAGGGTGGACACTGTTGCGGCTGAGAGGTTTGGTGAGGTTGGGTGAGCAAACGCAGACCCTTTAAAGTAATACTGCGTGGTACCCATCGCATGGGTCCCAAATCTCCAGGTTCAAGGGCATCTTCCTACATCGAAAACATGCATGAGAAACCCAGAAGATGGTACACCGTGTGATGTGGAAAGGTTTCTAAAACGCATCTCATTTCTCATCTCCTTGTGCCCGGGTTCGCTATTCCAGCCACTTTACTAGCAATCTCCCTACTTGGAGCATCAGCACCTTTAACTTCCTGCTCCGTACAGGTTGCAATTTGTCCTGAGGATGAACGGGAAGACGTGGAACCAATGAGAGACTAGCTCTTGGTGTTGGGACAGGCACAGGTCACTCTATTTTCCCATCAGGAAGAAGAATTAACCACAGGCTCAGCCTGCCCCCGGAACCAGAACAGGGCCTGAAGGCATCCTGCGCTTTTGCGGCCAGCTCCCTAAAAAGCGAGTTGCAAAATGGAGGTTCAGGGAACTGCAATTCACAAACCTGCAGAGTTATAAATGATAACTCTCGTCCACAAATATATTGAGGGAAGGCAAAGAAGAGGATTTGAAATCAAGGCAGAATTGCAGGAAACAGATTTCAGGAGGTAGATTCGAATCGCCTTTAAAGCACATGAAAAGCGGCAAAACGTTGACAATGATGCCTTTGGCCAAAAAGGGCGTATGCGTTTTTTCCTGAATATATTCAGGAAAAAACGCATACGCCCTTTTTGGCCAACCAAGCAACATGGAAAGGCAAATCAGCGTTAAAAGATGTCTCGCTTCCCATCGGTTAAAAAGGCCATGCTGAATAAAGTGTCAAAACCAGAAATGCAGGACAGGCCATGGAGAAATGGGAGCCTTGCTACACTGATGGGCGGGATGTAAATTGCCAACAGCCACTCTGGAGAAGCGTACGGTGAGTCCTGAAACATCTAAAAAACAAAGCTTAGAGAGCATAGGGCACTTCCACTCATGGGGTTATAAATTGGGAAAATTAAAAATCAGCAAGACACAAGCACCCCAAAGTTTAGGGCTGCTCTGTTGACAAGGACCTCCACTTCATTCCACCTTCAATATCCCAGGAAAGAGAAAAATGGATAAAGAAGTTGTGGTCCTTATGTACAATGGAATATCACTCAGCCATGAAATCAATGTCATAAGACTAGTAGCAGCATGATGAGTGGATTTAGGTACAACGATTCTAAGTGAAATAAGTCACACAGAAAAGGACACTTCTCATAAGGTATCACTTATAGAGGGAATGTAAAAACCATTACACTTGAACTGAATCAGAAAACAGAACAGAGTCACACATGCAGAAAACACACTATGGCTGCTTAACGGGAAAGGTGAGGTGGGGTGATACATAAAACAAGGGATTCAAATTAGCTCAGATACCGTTCCATAAACCCAATATGTAATAGACAAGACCTACTCCTTGCTCAGAGAACTGGACTCAACACGCCCTATTCACCACACAAGAATATATCTGACTAGTAATAATCTTAAAACCTATGTATTGATATCTCTCTGTTAGTGTGTCAAGTGGGTAAAAAGCGGCATAAACACAGCAGTGAAAAGCAGCTAAACCCCATTATAAAAATAAATTATTTTGAAAAACCCATGAAACAAAGACAGTGAAAGAGAGCGAAATTCTTACACAATGCGTTCAGGGGCTGTGATGCAACCTGTATTGACCATATCTAGACCCACAGCTGGATGAGACCTAAGGGTGGACACTGTTGCGGCTGAGAGGTTTGGTGAGGTTGGGTGAGCAAACGCAGACCCTTTAAAGTAATACTGCGTGGTACCCATCGCATGGGTCCCAAATCTCCAGGTTCAAGGTCATCTTCCTACATCGAAAACATGCATGAGATACCCAGAAGATGGTACACTGTGTGATGGGGAAAGGTTTCTAAAACGCACCTCATTTCTCATCTGCTTGTGCCCGGGTTCGCCATTCCAGCCACTTTACTAGCAATCTCCCTCCTTGGAGCATCAGCACCTTTAACCTCCTGTTCCGTACAGGTTGCAATTTGTACTGAGGATGAACGGGAAGACGTGGAACCAATGAAAGACTAGCTCTTGGTGTTGGGACAGGCACAGGTCACTCTATTTTCCCATCAGGAAGAAGAATTAACCACAGGCTCAGCCTGCCCCCCGGAACCAGAACAGGGCCTGAAGCCATCCTGCGCTTTTGCGGCCAGCTCCCTAAAAAGCGAGTTGTAAAATGGAGGTTCAGGGCACTGCAATTCACAAACCTGCAGACTTATAAATGATAACTCTCATCCACAAATATATTGAGGGAAGGCAAAGAAGAGGATTTGAAATCAAGGCAGAATTGCAGGAAACAGATTTCAGGAGGTAGATTCGAATCGCCTATAAAGCACATGAAAAGCGGCAAAACGTTGACAATGATGCCCTTGGCCAAAAAGGGCGTATGCGTTTTTTCCTGAATATATTCAGGAAAAAACGCATACGCCCTTTTTGGCCAACCAAGCAACCTGGAAAGGCAAATCAGCGCTACAAAGATGTCTCGCTTCCCATCGGTCAAAAGGGCCATGCTGAAAAAAGTGTCAAAACCAGAAATGCAGGACAGGCCATGGAGAAATGGGAGCCTTGCTACACTGATGGGCGGGATGTAAATTGTCAACAGCCACTCTGGAGAAGTGTACGGTGAGTCCTGAAACGTCTAAAAAGCAAAGCTTAGAGAGCATAGGGCACTTCCACTCATGGGGGTATAAATTGGGAAAATGAAAAATCAGCAAGACACAAGCACCCCAAAGTTTAGGGCTGCTCTGTTGACAAGGACCTCCACTTCATTCCAACTTCAATATCCCAGGAAAGAGAAAAATGGATAAAGAAGTTGTGGTCCTTATGTACAATGGAATATCACTCAGCCGTGAAATCAATGTCATAAGGCTAGTAGCAGCATGATGAGTGGATTTAGGTACGACGACTCTAAGTGAAATAAGTCACACAGCAAAGGACACTTCTCATAAGGTATCACTTATAGAGGGAATGTAAAAACCGTTACACTTGAACTGAATTACAAAACAGAACAGAGTCACACATGCAGAAAACACACTATGGCTGCTTAACGGGAAAGGTGAGGTGGGGTGATACATAAAACAAGGGTTTCAAATTAGCTCAGATACCGTTCCATAAACCCAATATGTAATAGACAAGACCTACTCCTTGCTCAGAGAACTGGACTCAACACGCCCTATTCACCGCACAAGAATATATGTCACTAGTAATAATCTTAAAACCTATGTATTGATATGTCTCTGTTAGTGTGTCAAGTGGGTAAAAAGCGGCATAAACACAGCAGTGAAAAGCAGCTAAACCCCATTATAAAAATAAATTACTTTGAAAAACCCATGAAACAAAGACAGTGAAAGAGAGAGGAATTCTTACACAATGCGTTCACGGGCTGTGATGCAACCTGGATTGACCATATCTAGACCCACAGCTGGATGAGACATAAGGGTGGACACTGTTGCGGCTGAGAGGTTTGGTGAGGTTGGGTGAGCAAACGCAGACCCTTTAAAGTAATACTGCGTGGTACCCATCGCATGGGTCCCAAATCTCCAGGTTCAAGGGCATCTTCCTACATCGAAAACATGCATGAGATACCCAGAAGATGGTACACCGTGTGATGGGGAAAGGTTTCTAAAACGCACCTCATTTCTCATCTGCTTGTGCCCGGGTTCGCCATTCCAGCCACTTTACTAGCAATCTCCCTCCTTGGAGCATCAGCACCTTTAACCTCCTGTTCCGTACAGGTTGCAATTTGTACTGAGGATGAACGGGAAGACGTGGAACCAATGAAAGACTAGCTCTTGGTGTTGGGACAGGCACAGGTCACTCTATTTTCCCATCAGGAAGAAGAATTAACCACAGGCTCAGCCTGCCCCCCGGAACCAGAACAGGGCCTGAAGCCATCCTGCGCTTTTGCGGCCAGCTCCCTAAAAAGCGAGTTGTAAAATGGAGGTTCAGGGCACTGCAATTCACAAACCTGCAGACTTATAAATGATAACTCTCATCCACAAATATATTGAGGGAAGGCAAAGAAGAGGATTTGAAATCAAGGCAGAATTGCAGGAAACAGATTTCAGGAGGTAGATTCGAATCGCCTATAAAGCACATGAAAAGCGGCAAAACGTTGACAATGATGCCCTTGGCCAAAAAGGGCGTATGCGTTTTTTCCTGAATATATTCAGGAAAAAACGCATACGCCCTTTTTGGCCAACCAAGCAACCTGGAAAGGCAAATCAGCGCTACAAAGATGTCTCGCTTCCCATCGGTCAAAAGGGCCATGCTGAAAAAAGTGTCAAAACCAGAAATGCAGGACAGGCCATGGAGAAATGGGAGCCTTGCTACACTGATGGGCGGGATGTAAATTGTCAACAGCCACTCTGGAGAAGTGTACGGTGAGTCCTGAAACGTCTAAAAAGCAAAGCTTAGAGAGCATAGGGCACTTCCACTCATGGGGGTATAAATTGGGAAAATGAAAAATCAGCAAGACACAAGCACCCCAAAGTTTAGGGCTGCTCTGTTGACAAGGACCTCCACTTCATTCCACCTTCAATATCCCAGGAAAGAGAAAAATGGATAAAGAAGTTGTGGTCCTTATGTACAATGGAATATCACTCAGCCGTGAAATCAATGTCATAAGGCTAGTAGCAGCATGATGAGTGGATTTAGGTACGACGACTCTAAGTGAAATAAGTCACACAGCAAAGGACACTTCTCATAAGGTATCACTTATAGAGGGAATGTAAAAACCGTTACACTTGAACTGAATTACAAAACAGAACAGAGTCACACATGCAGAAAACACACTATGGCTGCTTAACGGGAAAGGTGAGGTGGGGTGATACATAAAACAAGGGTTTCAAATTAGCTCAGATACCGTTCCATAAACCCAATATGTAATAGACAAGACCTACTCCTTGCTCAGAGAACTGGACTCAACACGCCCTATTCACCGCACAAGAATATATCTGACTAGTAATAATCTTAAAACCTATGTATTGATATGTCTCTGTTAGTGTGTCAAGTGGGTAAAAAGCGGCATAAACACAGCAGTGAAAAGCAGCTAAACCCCATTATAAAAATAAATTACTTTGAAAAACCCATGAAACAAAGACAGTGAAAGAGAGAGAAATTCTTACACAATGCGTTCACGGGCTGTGATGCAACCTGGATTGACCATATCTAGACCCACAGCTGGATGAGACATAAGGGTGGACACTGTTGCGGCTGAGAGGTTTGGTGAGGTTGGGTGAGCAAACGCAGACCCTTTAAAGTAATACTGCGTGGTACCCATCGCATGGGTCCCAAATCTCCAGGTTCAAGGGCATCTTCCTACATCGAAAACATGCATGAGAAACCCAGAAGATGGTACACCGTGTGATGTGGAAAGGTTTCTAAAACGCATCTCATTTCTCATCTCCTTGTGCCCGGGTTCGCTATTCCAGCCACTTTACTAGCAATCTCCCTACTTGGAGCATCAGCACCTTTAACTTCCTGCTCCGTACAGGTTGCAATTTGTCCTGAGGATGAACGGGAAGACGTGGAACCAATGAGAGACTAGCTCTTGGTGTTGGGACAGGCACAGGTCACTCTATTTTCCCATCAGGAAGAAGAATTAACCACAGGCTCAGCCTGCCCCCGGAACCAGAACAGGGCCTGAAGGCATCCTGCGCTTTTGCGGCCAGCTCCCTAAAAAGCGAGTTGCAAAATGGAGGTTCAGGGAACTGCAATTCACAAACCTGCAGAGTTATAAATGATAACTCTCGTCCACAAATATATTGAGGGAAGGCAAAGAAGAGGATTTGAAATCAAGGCAGAATTGCAGGAAACAGATTTCAGGAGGTAGATTCGAATCGCCTTTAAAGCACATGAAAAGCGGCAAAACGTTGACAATGATGCCCTTGGCCAAAAAGGGCGTATGCGTTTTTTCCTGAATATATTCAGGAAAAAACGCATACGCCCTTTTTGGCCAACCAAGCAACATGGAAAGGCAAATCAGCGTTAAAAGATGTCTCGCTTCCCATCGGTTAAAAAGGCCATGCTGAATAAAGTGTCAAAACCAGAAATGCAGGACAGGCCATGGAGAAATGGGAGCCTTGCTACACTGATGGGCGGGATGTAAATTGCCAACAGCCACTCTGGAGAAGCGTACGGTGAGTCCTGAAACATCTAAAAAACAAAGCTTAGAGAGCATAGGGCACTTCCACTCATGGGGTTATAAATTGGGAAAATTAAAAATCAGCAAGACACAAGCACCCCAAAGTTTAGGGCTGCTCTGTTGACAAGGACCTCCACTTCATTCCACCTTCAATATCCCAGGAAAGAGAAAAATGGATAAAGAAGTTGTGGTCCTTATGTACAATGGAATATCACTCAGCCATGAAATCAATGTCATAAGACTAGTAGCAGCATGATGAGTGGATTTAGGTACAACGATTCTAAGTGAAATAAGTCACACAGAAAAGGACACTTCTCATAAGGTATCACTTATAGAGGGAATGTAAAAACCATTACACTTGAACTGAATCAGAAAACAGAACAGAGTCACACATGCAGAAAACACACTATGGCTGCTTAACGGGAAAGGTGAGGTGGGGTGATACATAAAACAAGGGATTCAAATTAGCTCAGATACCGTTCCATAAACCCAATATGTAATAGACAAGACCTACTCCTTGCTCAGAGAACTGGACTCAACACGCCCTATTCACCACACAAGAATATATCTGACTAGTAATAATCTTAAAACCTATGTATTGATATCTCTCTGTTAGTGTGTCAAGTGGGTAAAAAGCGGCATAAACACAGCAGTGAAAAGCAGCTAAACCCCATTATAAAAATAAATTATTTTGAAAAACCCATGAAACAAAGACAGTGAAAGAGAGCGAAATTCTTACACAATGCGTTCAGGGGCTGTGATGCAACCTGTATTGACCATATCTAGACCCACAGCTGGATGAGACCTAAGGGTGGACACTGTTGCGGCTGAGAGGTTTGGTGAGGTTGGGTGAGCAAACGCAGACCCTTTAAAGTAATACTGCGTGGTACCCATCGCATGGGTCCCAAATCTCCAGGTTCAAGGTCATCTTCCTACATCGAAAACATGCATGAGATACCCAGAAGATGGTACACCGTGTGATGGGGAAAGGTTTCTAAAACGCACCTCATTTCTCATCTGCTTGTGCCCGGGTTCGCCATTCCAGCCACTTTACTAGCAATCTCCCTCCTTGGAGCATCAGCACCTTTAACCTCCTGTTCCGTACAGGTTGCAATTTGTACTGAGGATGAACGGGAAGACGTGGAACCAATGAAAGACTAGCTCTTGGTGTTGGGACAGGCACAGGTCACTCTATTTTCCCATCAGGAAGAAGAATTAACCACAGGCTCAGCCTGCCCCCCGGAACCAGAACAGGGCCTGAAGCCATCCTGCGCTTTTGCGGCCAGCTCCCTAAAAAGCGAGTTGTAAAATGGAGGTTCAGGGCACTGCAATTCACAAACCTGCAGACTTATAAATGATAACTCTCATCCACAAATATATTGAGGGAAGGCAAAGAAGAGGATTTGAAATCAAGGCAGAATTGCAGGAAACAGATTTCAGGAGGTAGATTCGAATCGCCTATAAAGCACATGAAAAGCGGCAAAACGTTGACAATGATGCCCTTGGCCAAAAAGGGCGTATGCGTTTTTTCCTGAATATATTCAGGAAAAAACGCATACGCCCTTTTTGGCCAACCAAGCAACCTGGAAAGGCAAATCAGCGCTACAAAGATGTCTCGCTTCCCATCGGTCAAAAGGGCCATGCTGAAAAAAGTGTCAAAACCAGAAATGCAGGACAGGCCATGGAGAAATGGGAGCCTTGCTACACTGATGGGCGGGATGTAAATTGTCAACAGCCACTCTGGAGAAGTGTACGGTGAGTCCTGAAACGTCTAAAAAGCAAAGCTTAGAGAGCATAGGGCACTTCCACTCATGGGGGTATAAATTGGGAAAATGAAAAATCAGCAAGACACAAGCACCCCAAAGTTTAGGGCTGCTCTGTTGACAAGGACCTCCACTTCATTCCACCTTCAATATCCCAGGAAAGAGAAAAATGGATAAAGAAGTTGTGGTCCTTATGTACAATGGAATATCACTCAGCCGTGAAATCAATGTCATAAGGCTAGTAGCAGCATGATGAGTGGATTTAGGTACGACGACTCTAAGTGAAATAAGTCACACAGCAAAGGACACTTCTCATAAGGTATCACTTATAGAGGGAATGTAAAAACCGTTACACTTGAACTGAATTACAAAACAGAACAGAGTCACACATGCAGAAAACACACTATGGCTGCTTAACGGGAAAGGTGAGGTGGGGTGATACATAAAACAAGGGTTTCAAATTAGCTCAGATACCGTTCCATAAACCCAATATGTAATAGACAAGACCTACTCCTTGCTCAGAGAACTGGACTCAACACGCCCTATTCACCGCACAAGAATATATGTCACTAGTAATAATCTTAAAACCTATGTATTGATATGTCTCTGTTAGTGTGTCAAGTGGGTAAAAAGCGGCATAAACACAGCAGTGAAAAGCAGCTAAACCCCATTATAAAAATAAATTACTTTGAAAAACCCATGAAACAAAGACAGTGAAAGAGAGAGGAATTCTTACACAATGCGTTCACGGGCTGTGATGCAACCTGGATTGACCATATCTAGACCCACAGCTGGATGAGACATAAGGGTGGACACTGTTGCGGCTGAGAGGTTTGGTGAGGTTGGGTGAGCAAACGCAGACCCTTTAAAGTAATACTGCGTGGTACCCATCGCATGGGTCCCAAATCTCCAGGTTCAAGGGCATCTTCCTACATCGAAAACATGCATGAGATACCCAGAAGATGGTACACCGTGTGATGGGGAAAGGTTTCTAAAACGCACCTCATTTCTCATCTGCTTGTGCCCGGGTTCGCCATTCCAGCCACTTTACTAGCAATCTCCCTCCTTGGAGCATCAGCACCTTTAACCTCCTGTTCCGTACAGGTTGCAATTTGTACTGAGGATGAACGGGAAGACGTGGAACCAATGAAAGACTAGCTCTTGGTGTTGGGACAGGCACAGGTCACTCTATTTTCCCATCAGGAAGAAGAATTAACCACAGGCTCAGCCTGCCCCCCGGAACCAGAACAGGGCCTGAAGCCATCCTGCGCTTTTGCGGCCAGCTCCCTAAAAAGCGAGTTGTAAAATGGAGGTTCAGGGCACTGCAATTCACAAACCTGCAGACTTATAAATGATAACTCTCATCCACAAATATATTGAGGGAAGGCAAAGAAGAGGATTTGAAATCAAGGCAGAATTGCAGGAAACAGATTTCAGGAGGTAGATTCGAATCGCCTATAAAGCACATGAAAAGCGGCAAAACGTTGACAATGATGCCCTTGGCCAAAAAGGGCGTATGCGTTTTTTCCTGAATATATTCAGGAAAAAACGCATACGCCCTTTTTGGCCAACCAAGCAACCTGGAAAGGCAAATCAGCGCTACAAAGATGTCTCGCTTCCCATCGGTCAAAAGGGCCATGCTGAAAAAAGTGTCAAAACCAGAAATGCAGGACAGGCCATGGAGAAATGGGAGCCTTGCTACACTGATGGGCGGGATGTAAATTGTCAACAGCCACTCTGGAGAAGTGTACGGTGAGTCCTGAAACGTCTAAAAAGCAAAGCTTAGAGAGCATAGGGCACTTCCACTCATGGGGGTATAAATTGGGAAAATGAAAAATCAGCAAGACACAAGCACCCCAAAGTTTAGGGCTGCTCTGTTGACAAGGACCTCCACTTCATTCCACCTTCAATATCCCAGGAAAGAGAAAAATGGATAAAGAAGTTGTGGTCCTTATGTACAATGGAATATCACTCAGCCGTGAAATCAATGTCATAAGGCTAGTAGCAGCATGATGAGTGGATTTAGGTACGACGACTCTAAGTGAAATAAGTCACACAGCAAAGGACACTTCTCATAAGGTATCACTTATAGAGGGAATGTAAAAACCGTTACACTTGAACTGAATTACAAAACAGAACAGAGTCACACATGCAGAAAACACACTATGGCTGCTTCACGGGAAAGGTGAGGTGGGGTGATACATAAAACAAGGGTTTCAAATTAGCTCAGATACCGTTCCATAAACCCAATATGTAATAGACAAGACCTACTCCTTGCTCAGAGAACTGGACTCAACACGCCCTATTCACCGCACAAGAATATATCTCACTAGTAATAATCTTAAAACCTATGTATTGATATGTCTCTGTTAGTGTGTCAAGTGGGTAAAAAGCGGCATAAACACAGCAGTGAAAAGCAGCTAAACCCCATTATAAAAATAAATTACTTTGAAAAACCCATGAAACAAAGACAGTGAAAGAGAGAGGAATTCTTACACAATGCGTTCACGGGCTGTGATGCAACCTGGATTGACCATATCTAGACCCACAGCTGGATGAGACATAAGGGTGGACACTGTTGCGGCTGAGAGGTTTGGTGAGGTTGGGTGAGCAAACGCAGACCCTTTAAAGTAATACTGCGTGGTACCCATCGCATGGGTCCCAAATCTCCAGGTTCAAGGGCATCTTCCTACATCGAAAACATGCATGAGAAACCCAGAAGATGGTACACCGTGTGATGTGGAAAGGTTTCTAAAACGCATCTCATTTCTCATCTCCTTGTGCCCGGGTTCGCTATTCCAGCCACTTTACTAGCAATCTCCCTACTTGGAGCATCAGCACCTTTAACTTCCTGCTCCGTACAGGTTGCAATTTGTCCTGAGGGTGAACGGGAAGACGTGGAACCAATGAGAGACTAGCTCTTGGTGTTGGGACAGGCACAGGTCACTCTATTTTCCCATCAGGAAGAAGAATTAACCACAGGCTCAGCCTGCCCCCGGAACCAGAACAGGGCCTGAAGGCATCCTGCGCTTTTGCGGCCAGCTCCCTAAAAAGCGAGTTGCAAAATGGAGGTTCAGGGAACTGCAATTCACAAACCTGCAGAGTTATAAATGATAACTCTCGTCCACAAATATATTGAGGGAAGGCAAAGAAGAGGATTTGAAATCAAGGCAGAATTGCAGGAAACAGATTTCAGGAGGTAGATTCGAATCGCCTTTAAAGCACATGAAAAGCGGCAAAACGTTGACAATGATGCCCTTGGCCAAAAAGGGCGTATGCGTTTTTTCCTGAATATATTCAGGAAAAAACGCATACGCCCTTTTTGGCCAACCAAGCAACATGGAAAGGCAAATCAGCGTTACAAAGATGTCTCGCTTCCCATCGGTTAAAAAGGCCATGCTGAATAAAGTGTCAAAACCAGAAATGCAGGACAGGCCATGGAGAAATGGGAGCCTTGCTACACTGATGGGCGGGATGTAAATTGCCAACAGCCACTCTGGAGAAGCGTACGGTGAGTCCTGAAACATCTAAAAAACAAAGCTTAGAGAGCATAGGGCACTTCCACTCATGGGGTTATAAATTGGGAAAATTAAAAATCAGCAAGACACAAGCACCCCAAAGTTTAGGGCTGCTCTGTTGACAAGGACCTCCACTTCATTCCACCTTCAATATCCCAGGAAAGAGAAAAATGGATAAAGAAGTTGTGGTCCTTATGTACAATGGAATATCACTCAGCCATGAAATCAATGTCATAAGGCTAGTAGCAGCATGATGAGTGGATTTAGGTACGACGACTCTAAGTGAAATAAGTCACACAGAAAAGGACACTTCTCATAAGGTATCACTTATAGAGGGAATGTAAAAACCGTTACACT
This sequence comes from Balaenoptera borealis, assembly GCF_965194805.1. Taxonomy (NCBI): domain Eukaryota; kingdom Metazoa; phylum Chordata; class Mammalia; order Artiodactyla; family Balaenopteridae; genus Balaenoptera; species Balaenoptera borealis. The sequence continues at coordinate 469,223 of NW_028123622.1, forward strand.
TGAACTGAATTACAAAACAGAACAGAGTCACACATGCAGAAAACACACTATGGCTGCTTAACGGGAAAGGTGAGGTGGGGTGATACATAAAACAAGGGATTCAAATTAGCTCAGATACCGTTCCATAAACCCAATATGTAATAGACAAGACCTACTCCTTGCTCAGAGAACTGGACTCAACACGCCCTATTCACCACACAAGAATATATCTGACTAGTAATAATCTTAAAACCTATGTATTGATATCTCTCTGTTAGTGTGTCAAGTGGGTAAAAAGCGGCATAAACACAGCAGTGAAAAGCAGCTAAACCCCATTATAAAAATAAATTATTTTGAAAAACCCATGAAACAAAGACAGTGAAAGAGAGAGAAATTCTTACACAATGCGTTCAGGGGCTGTGATGCAACCTGGATTGACCATATCTAGACGCACAGCTGGATGAGACATAAGGGTGGACACTGTTGCGGCTGAGAGGTTTGGTGAGGTTGGGTGAGCAAACGCAGACCCTTTAAAGTAATACTGCGTGGTACCCATCGCATGGGTCCCAAATCTCCAGGTTCAAGGGCATCTTCCTACATCGAAAACATGCATGAGATACCCAGAAGATGGTACACCGTGTGATGGGGATAGGTTTCTAAAACGCACCTCATTTCTCATCTGCTTGTGCCCGGGTTCGCCATTCCAGCCACTTTACTAGCAATCTCCCTCCTTGGAGCATCAGCACCTTTAACCTCCTGTTCCGTACAGGTTGCAATTTGTCCTGAGGATGAACGGGAAGACGTGGAACCAACGAGAGACTAGCTCTTGGTGTTGGGACAGGCACAGGTCACTCTATTTTCCCATCAGGAAGAAGAATTAACCACAGGCTCAGCCTGCCCCCCGGAACCAGAACAGGGCCTGAAGCCATCCTGCGCTTTTGCGGCCAGCTCCCTAAAAAGCGAGTTGTAAAATGGAGGTTCAGGGCACTGCAATTCAGAAACCTGCAGAGTTATAAATGATAACTCTCATCCACAAATATATTGAGGGAAGGCAAAGAAGAGGATTTGAAATCAAGGCAGAATTGCAGGAAACAGATTTCAGGAGGTAGATTCGAATCGCCTTTAAATCACATGAAAAGCAGAAAATCGTTGACAATGATGCCCTTGGCCAAAAAGGGCGTATGCGTTTTTTCCTGAATATATTCAGGAAAAAACGCATACGCCCTTTTTGGCCAACCAAGCAACCTGGAAAGGCAAATCAGCGCTACAAACAAGTCTCGCTTCCCATCGGTCAAAAGGGCCATACTAAAAAAAATGTCAAAACCAGAAATGCAGGACAGGCCATGGAGAAATGGGAGCCATCCTATACTGATGGGCGGGATGTAAATTGCCAACAGCCACTCTGCAGAAGTGTACGGTGTGTCCTGAAACATCTAAAAAACACAGCTTAGAGAGCATAGGGCACTTCCACTCATGGGGGTATAAATTGGGAAAATGAAAAATCAGCAAGACACAAGCACCCCAAAGTTTAGGGCTGCTCTGTTGACAAGGACCTCCACTTCATTCCACCTTCAATATCCCAGGAAAGAGAAAAATGGATAAAGAAGTTGTGGTCCTTATGTACAATGGAATATCACTCAGCCATGAAATCAATGTCATAAGACTAGTAGCAGCATGATGAGTGGATTTAGGTACAACGATTCTAAGTGAAATAAGTCACACAGAAAAGGACACTTCTCATAAGGTATCACTTATAGAGGGAATGTAAAAACCATTACACTTGAACTGAATCAGAAAACAGAACAGAGTCACACATGCAGAAAACACACTATGGCTGCTTAACGGGAAAGGTGAGGTGGGGTGATACATAAAACAAGGGATTCAAATTAGCTCAGATACCGTTCCATAAACCCAATATGTAATAGACAAGACCTACTCCTTGCTCAGAGAACTGGACTCAACACGCCCTATTCACCACACAAGAATATATCTGACTAGTAATAATCTTAAAACCTATGTATTGATATCTCTCTGTTAGTGTGTCAAGTGGGTAAAAAGCGGCATAAACACAGCAGTGAAAAGCAGCTAAACCCCATTATAAAAATAAATTATTTTGAAAAACCCATGAAACAAAGACAGTGAAAGAGAGCGAAATTCTTACACAATGCGTTCAGGGGCTGTGATGCAACCTGGATTGACCATATCTAGACCCACAGCTGGATGAGACCTAAGGGTGGACACTGTTGCGGCTGAGAGGTTTGGTGAGGTTGGGTGAGCAAACGCAGACCCTTTAAAGTAATACTGCGTGGTACCCATCGCATGGGTCCCAAATCTCCAGGTTCAAGGTCATCTTCCTACATCGAAAACATGCATGAGATACCCAGAAGATGGTACACCGTGTGATGGGGAAAGGTTTCTAAAACGCACCTCATTTCTCATCTGCTTGTGCCCGGGTTCGCCATTCCAGCCACTTTACTAGCAATCTCCCTCCTTGGAGCATCAGCACCTTTAACCTCCTGTTCCGTACAGGTTGCAATTTGTCCTGAGGATGAACGGGAAGACGTGGAACCAATGAAAGACTAGCTCTTGGTGTTGGGACAGGCACAGGTCACTCTATTTTCCCATCAGGAAGAAGAATTAACCACAGGCTCAGCCTGCCCCCCGGAACCAGAACAGGGCCTGAAGCCATCCTGCGCTTTTGCGGCCAGCTCCCTAAAAAGCGAGTTGTAAAATGGAGGTTCAGGGCACTGCAATTCACAAACCTGCAGACTTATAAATGATAACTCTCATCCACAAATATATTGAGGGAAGGCAAAGAAGAGGATTTGAAATCAAGGCAGAATTGCAGGAAACAGATTTCAGGAGGTAGATTCGAATCGCCTATAAAGCACATGAAAAGCGGCAAAACGTTGACAATGATGCCCTTGGCCAAAAAGGGCGTATGCGTTTTTTCCTGAATATATTCAGGAAAAAACGCATACGCCCTTTTTGGCCAACCAAGCAACCTGGAAAGGCAAATCAGCGCTACAAAGATGTCTCGCTTCCCATCGGTCAAAAGGGCCATGCTGAAAAAAGTGTCAAAACCAGAAATGCAGGACAGGCCATGGAGAAATGGGAGCCTTGCTACACTGATGGGCGGGATGTAAATTGTCAACAGCCACTCTGGAGAAGTGTACGGTGAGTCCTGAAACGTCTAAAAAGCAAAGCTTAGAGAGCATAGGGCACTTCCACTCATGGGGGTATAAATTGGGAAAATGAAAAATCAGCAAGACACAAGCACCCCAAAGTTTAGGGCTGCTCTGTTGACAAGGACCTCCACTTCATTCCACCTTCAATATCCCAGGAAAGAGAAAAATGGATAAAGAAGTTGTGGTCCTTATGTACAATGGAATATCACTCAGCCGTGAAATCAATGTCATAAGGCTAGTAGCAGCATGATGAGTGGATTTAGGTACGACGACTCTAAGTGAAATAAGTCACACAGCAAAGGACACTTCTCATAAGGTATCACTTATAGAGGGAATGTAAAAACCGTTACACTTGAACTGAATTACAAAACAGAACAGAGTCACACATGCAGAAAACACACTATGGCTGCTTCACGGGAAAGGTGAGGTGGGGTGATACATAAAACAAGGGTTTCAAATTAGCTCAGATACCGTTCCATAAACCCAATATGTAATAGACAAGACCTACTCCTTGCTCAGAGAACTGGACTCAACACGCCCTATTCACCGCACAAGAATATATCTCACTAGTAATAATCTTAAAACCTATGTATTGATATGTCTCTGTTAGTGTGTCAAGTGGGTAAAAAGCGGCATAAACACAGCAGTGAAAAGCAGCTAAACCCCATTATAAAAATAAATTACTTTGAAAAACCCATGAAACAAAGACAGTGAAAGAGAGAGGAATTCTTACACAATGCGTTCACGGGCTGTGATGCAACCTGGATTGACCATATCTAGACCCACAGCTGGATGAGACATAAGGGTGGACACTGTTGCGGCTGAGAGGTTTGGTGAGGTTGGGTGAGCAAACGCAGACCCTTTAAAGTAATACTGCGTGGTACCCATCGCATGGGTCCCAAATCTCCAGGTTCAAGGGCATCTTCCTACATCGAAAACATGCATGAGAAACCCAGAAGATGGTACACCGTGTGATGTGGAAAGGTTTCTAAAACGCACCTCATTTCTCATCTCCTTGTGCCCGGGTTCGCTATTCCAGCCACTTTACTAGCAATCTCCCTACTTGGAGCATCAGCACCTTTAACTTCCTGCTCCGTACAGGTTGCAATTTGTCCTGAGGGTGAACGGGAAGACGTGGAACCAATGAGAGACTAGCTCTTGGTGTTGGGACAGGCACAGGTCACTCTATTTTCCCATCAGGAAGAAGAATTAACCACAGGCTCAGCCTGCCCCCGGAACCAGAACAGGGCCTGAAGGCATCCTGCGCTTTTGCGGCCAGCTCCCTAAAAAGCGAGTTGCAAAATGGAGGTTCAGGGAACTGCAATTCACAAACCTGCAGAGTTATAAATGATAACTCTCGTCCACAAATATATTGAGGGAAGGCAAAGAAGAGGATTTGAAATCAAGGCAGAATTGCAGGAAACAGATTTCAGGAGGTAGATTCGAATCGCCTTTAAAGCACATGAAAAGCGGCAAAACGTTGACAATGATGCCCTTGGCCAAAAAGGGCGTATGCGTTTTTTCCTGAATATATTCAGGAAAAAACGCATACGCCCTTTTTGGCCAACCAAGCAACATGGAAAGGCAAATCAGCGTTACAAAGATGTCTCGCTTCCCATCGGTTAAAAAGGCCATGCTGAATAAAGTGTCAAAACCAGAAATGCAGGACAGGCCATGGAGAAATGGGAGCCTTGCTACACTGATGGGCGGGATGTAAATTGCCAACAGCCACTCTGGAGAAGCGTACGGTGAGTCCTGAAACATCTAAAAAACAAAGCTTAGAGAGCATAGGGCACTTCCACTCATGGGGTTATAAATTGGGAAAATTAAAAATCAGCAAGACACAAGCACCCCAAAGTTTAGGGCTGCTCTGTTGACAAGGACCTCCACTTCATTCCACCTTCAATATCCCAGGAAAGAGAAAAATGGATAAAGAAGTTGTGGTCCTTATGTACAATGGAATATCACTCAGCCGTGAAATCAATGTCATAAGGCTAGTAGCAGCATGATGAGTGGATTTAGGTACGACGACTCTAAGTGAAATAAGTCACACAGAAAAGGACACTTCTCATAAGGTATCACTTATAGAGGGAATGTAAAAACCGTTACACTTGAACTGAATTACAAAACAGAACAGAGTCACACATGCAGAAAACACACTATGGCTGCTTAACGGGAAAGGTGAGGTGGGGTGATACATAAAACAAGGGATTCAAATTAGCTCAGATACCGTTCCATAAACCCAATATGTAATAGACAAGACCTACTCCTTGCTCAGAGAACTGGACTCAACACGCCCTATTCACCACACAAGAATATATCTGACTAGTAATAATCTTAAAACCTATGTATTGATATCTCTCTGTTAGTGTGTCAAGTGGGTAAAAAGCGGCATAAACACAGCAGTGAAAAGCAGCTAAACCCCATTATAAAAATAAATTATTTTGAAAAACCCATGAAACAAAGACAGTGAAAGAGAGAGAAATTCTTACACAATGCGTTCAGGGGCTGTGATGCAACCTGGATTGACCATATCTAGACGCACAGCTGGATGAGACATAAGGGTGGACACTGTTGCGGCTGAGAGGTTTGGTGAGGTTGGGTGAGCAAACGCAGACCCTTTAAAGTAATACTGCGTGGTACCCATCGCATGGGTCCCAAATCTCCAGGTTCAAGGGCATCTTCCTACATCGAAAACATGCATGAGATACCCAGAAGATGGTACACCGTGTGATGGGGATAGGTTTCTAAAACGCACCTCATTTCTCATCTGCTTGTGCCCGGGTTCGCCATTCCAGCCACTTTACTAGCAATCTCCCTCCTTGGAGCATCAGCACCTTTAACCTCCTGTTCCGTACAGGTTGCAATTTGTCCTGAGGATGAACGGGAAGACGTGGAACCAACGAGAGACTAGCTCTTGGTGTTGGGACAGGCACAGGTCACTCTATTTTCCCATCAGGAAGAAGAATTAACCACAGGATCAGCCTGCCCCCCGGAACCAGAACAGGGCCTGAAGCCATCCTGCGCTTTTGCGGCCAGCTCCCTAAAAAGCGAGTTGTAAAATGGAGGTTCAGGGCACTGCAATTCACAAACCTGCAGAGTTATAAATGATAACTCTCATCCACAAATATATTGAGGGAAGGCAAAGAAGAGGATTTGAAATCAAGGCAGAATTGCAGGAAACAGATTTCAGGAGGTAGATTCGAATCGCCTTTAAATCACATGAAAAGCAGAAAATCGTTGACAATGATGCCCTTGGCCAAAAAGGGCGTATGCGTTTTTTCCTGAATATATTCAGGAAAAAACGCATACGCCCTTTTTGGCCAACCAAGTAACCTGGAAAGGCAAATCAGCGCTACAAACAAGTCTCGCTTCCCATCGGTCAAAAGGGCCATACTAAAAAAAATGTCAAAACCAGAAATGCAGGACAGGCCATGGAGAAATGGGAGCCATCCTATACTGATGGGCGGGATGTAAATTGCCAACAGCCACTCTGCAGAAGTGTACGGTGTGTCCTGAAACATCTAAAAAACACAGCTTAGAGAGCATAGGGCACTTCCACTCATGGGGGTATAAATTGGGAAAATGAAAAATCAGCAAGACACAAGCACCCCAAAGTTTAGGGCTGCTCTGTTGACAAGGACCTCCACTTCATTCCACCTTCAATATCCCAGGAAAGAGAAAAATGGATAAAGAAGTTGTGGTCCTTATGTACAATGGAATATCACTCAGCCATGAAATCAATGTCATAAGACTAGTAGCAGCATGATGAGTGGATTTAGGTACAACGATTCTAAGTGAAATAAGTCACACAGAAAAGGACACTTCTCATAAGGTATCACTTATAGAGGGAATGTAAAAACCATTACACTTGAACTGAATCAGAAAACAGAACAGAGTCACACATGCAGAAAACACACTATGGCTGCTTAACGGGAAAGGTGAGGTGGGGTGATACATAAAACAAGGGATTCAAATTAGCTCAGATACCGTTCCATAAACCCAATATGTAATAGACAAGACCTACTCCTTGCTCAGAGAACTGGACTCAACACGCCCTATTCACCACACAAGAATATATCTGACTAGTAATAATCTTAAAACCTATGTATTGATATCTCTCTGTTAGTGTGTCAAGTGGGTAAAAAGCGGCATAAACACAGCAGTGAAAAGCAGCTAAACCCCATTATAAAAATAAATTATTTTGAAAAACCCATGAAACAAAGACAGTGAAAGAGAGCGAAATTCTTACACAATGCGTTCAGGGGCTGTGATGCAACCTGTATTGACCATATCTAGACCCACAGCTGGATGAGACCTAAGGGTGGACACTGTTGCGGCTGAGAGGTTTGGTGAGGTTGGGTGAGCAAACGCAGACCCTTTAAAGTAATACTGCGTGGTACCCATCGCATGGGTCCCAAATCTCCAGGTTCAAGGTCATCTTCCTACATCGAAAACATGCATGAGATACCCAGAAGATGGTACACCGTGTGATGGGGAAAGGTTTCTAAAACGCACCTCATTTCTCATCTGCTTGTGCCCGGGTTCGCCATTCCAGCCACTTTACTAGCAATCTCCCTCCTTGGAGCATCAGCACCTTTAACCTCCTGTTCCGTACAGGTTGCAATTTGTACTGAGGATGAACGGGAAGACGTGGAACCAATGAAAGACTAGCTCTTGGTGTTGGGACAGGCACAGGTCACTCTATTTTCCCATCAGGAAGAAGAATTAACCACAGGCTCAGCCTGCCCCCCGGAACCAGAACAGGGCCTGAAGCCATCCTGCGCTTTTGCGGCCAGCTCCCTAAAAAGCGAGTTGTAAAATGGAGGTTCAGGGCACTGCAATTCACAAACCTGCAGAGTTATAAATGATAACTCTCATCCACAAATATATTGAGGGAAGGCAAAGAAGAGGATTTGAAATCAAGGCAGAATTGCAGGAAACAGATTTCAGGAGGTAGATTCGAATCGCCTATAAAGCACATGAAAAGCGGCAAAACGTTGACAATGATGCCCTTGGCCAAAAAGGGCGTATGCGTTTTTTCCTGAATATATTCAGGAAAAAACGCATACGCCCTTTTTGGCCAACCAAGCAACCTGGAAAGGCAAATCAGCGCTACAAAGATGTCTCGCTTCCCATCGGTCAAAAGGGCCATGCTGAAAAAAGTGTCAAAACCAGAAATGCAGGACAGGCCATGGAGAAATGGGAGCCTTGCTACACTGATGGGCGGGATGTAAATTGTCAACAGCCACTCTGGAGAAGTGTACGGTGAGTCCTGAAACGTCTAAAAAGCAAAGCTTAGAGAGCATAGGGCACTTCCACTCATGGGGGTATAAATTGGGAAAATGAAAAATCAGCAAGACACAAGCACCCCAAAGTTTAGGGCTGCTCTGTTGACAAGGACCTCCACTTCATTCCACCTTCAATATCCCAGGAAAGAGAAAAATGGATAAAGAAGTTGTGGTCCTTATGTACAATGGAATATCACTCAGCCATGAAATCAATGTCATAAGACTAGTAGCAGCATGATGAGTGGATTTAGGTACAACGATTCTAAGTGAAATAAGTCACACAGAAAAGGACACTTCTCATAAGGTATCACTTATAGAGGGAATGTAAAAACCATTACACTTGAACTGAATCAGAAAACAGAACAGAGTCACACATGCAGAAAACACACTATGGCTGCTTAACGGGAAAGGTGAGGTGGGGTGATACATAAAACAAGGGATTCAAATTAGCTCAGATACCGTTCCATAAACCCAATATGTAATAGACAAGACCTACTCCTTGCTCAGAGAACTGGACTCAACACGCCCTATTCACCACACAAGAATATATCTGACTAGTAATAATCTTAAAACCTATGTATTGATATCTCTCTGTTAGTGTGTCAAGTGGGTAAAAAGCGGCATAAACACAGCAGTGAAAAGCAGCTAAACCCCATTATAAAAATAAATTATTTTGAAAAACCCATGAAACAAAGACAGTGAAAGAGAGCGAAATTCTTACACAATGCGTTCAGGGGCTGTGATGCAACCTGTATTGACCATATCTAGACCCACAGCTGGATGAGACCTAAGGGTGGACACTGTTGCGGCTGAGAGGTTTGGTGAGGTTGGGTGAGCAAACGCAGACCCTTTAAAGTAATACTGCGTGGTACCCATCGCATGGGTCCCAAATCTCCAGGTTCAAGGTCATCTTCCTACATCGAAAACATGCATGAGATACCCAGAAGATGGTACACCGTGTGATGGGGAAAGGTTTCTAAAACGCACCTCATTTCTCATCTGCTTGTGCCCGGGTTCGCCATTCCAGCCACTTTACTAGCAATCTCCCTCCTTGGAGCATCAGCACCTTTAACCTCCTGTTCCGTACAGGTTGCAATTTGTACTGAGGATGAACGGGAAGACGTGGAACCAATGAAAGACTAGCTCTTGGTGTTGGGACAGGCACAGGTCACTCTATTTTCCCATCAGGAAGAAGAATTAACCACAGGCTCAGCCTGCCCCCCGGAACCAGAACAGGGCCTGAAGCCATCCTGCGCTTTTGCGGCCAGCTCCCTAAAAAGCGAGTTGTAAAATGGAGGTTCAGGGCACTGCAATTCACAAACCTGCAGACTTATAAATGATAACTCTCATCCACAAATATATTGAGGGAAGGCAAAGAAGAGGATTTGAAATCAAGGCAGAATTGCAGGAAACAGATTTCAGGAGGTAGATTCGAATCGCCTATAAAGCACATGAAAAGCGGCAAAACGTTGACAATGATGCCCTTGGCCAAAAAGGGCGTATGCGTTTTTTCCTGAATATATTCAGGAAAAAACGCATACGCCCTTTTTGGCCAACCAAGCAACCTGGAAAGGCAAATCAGCGCTACAAAGATGTCTCGCTTCCCATCGGTCAAAAGGGCCATGCTGAAAAAAGTGTCAAAACCAGAAATGCAGGACAGGCCATGGAGAAATGGGAGCCTTGCTACACTGATGGGCGGGATGTAAATTGTCAACAGCCACTCTGGAGAAGTGTACGGTGAGTCCTGAAACGTCTAAAAAGCAAAGCTTAGAGAGCATAGGGCACTTCCACTCATGGGGGTATAAATTGGGAAAATGAAAAATCAGCAAGACACAAGCACCCCAAAGTTTAGGGCTGCTCTGTTGACAAGGACCTCCACTTCATTCCACCTTCAATATCCCAGGAAAGAGAAAAATGGATAAAGAAGTTGTGGTCCTTATGTACAATGGAATATCACTCAGCCGTGAAATCAATGTCATAAGGCTAGTAGCAGCATGATGAGTGGATTTAGGTACGACGACTCTAAGTGAAATAAGTCACACAGCAAAGGACACTTCTCATAAGGTATCACTTATAGAGGGAATGTAAAAACCGTTACACTTGAACTGAATTACAAAACAGAACAGAGTCACACATGCAGAAAACACACTATGGCTGCTTCACGGGAAAGGTGAGGTGGGGTGATACATAAAACAAGGGTTTCAAATTAGCTCAGATACCGTTCCATAAACCCAATATGTAATAGACAAGACCTACTCCTTGCTCAGAGAACTGGACTCAACACGCCCTATTCACCGCACAAGAATATATCTCACTAGTAATAATCTTAAAACCTATGTATTGATATGTCTCTGTTAGTGTGTCAAGTGGGTAAAAAGCGGCATAAACACAGCAGTGAAAAGCAGCTAAACCCCATTATAAAAATAAATTACTTTGAAAAACCCATGAAACAAAGACAGTGAAAGAGAGAGGAATTCTTACACAATGCGTTCAGGGGCTGTGATGCAACCTGGATTGACCATATCTAGACCCACAGCTGGATGAGACATAAGGGTGGACACTGTTGCGGCTGAGAGGTTTGGTGAGGTTGGGTGAGCAAACGCAGACCCTTTAAAGTAATACTGCGTGGTACCCATCGCATGGGTCCCAAATCTCCAGGTTCAAGGGCATCTTCCTACATCGAAAACATGCATGAGAAACCCAGAAGATGGTACACCGTGTGATGTGGAAAGGTTTCTAAAACGCATCTCATTTCTCATCTCCTTGTACCCGGGTTCGCTATTCCAGCCACTTTACTAGCAATCTCCCTACTTGGAGCATCAGCACCTTTAACTTCCTGCTCCGTACAGGTTGCAATTTGTCCTGAGGGTGAACGGGAAGACGTGGAACCAATGAGAGACTAGCTCTTGGTGTTGGGACAGGCACAGGTCACTCTATTTTCCCATCAGGAAGAAGAATTAACCACAGGCTCAGCCTGCCCCCGGAACCAGAACAGGGCCTGAAGGCATCCTGCGCTTTTGCGGCCAGCTCCCTAAAAAGCGAGTTGCAAAATGGAGGTTCAGGGAACTGCAATTCACAAACCTGCAGAGTTATAAATGATAACTCTCGTCCACAAATATATTGAGGGAAGGCAAAGAAGAGGATTTGAAATCAAGGCAGAATTGCAGGAAACAGATTTCAGGAGGTAGATTCGAATCGCCTTTAAAGCACATGAAAAGCGGCAAAACGTTGACAATGATGCCCTTGGCCAAAAAGGGCGTATGCGTTTTTTCCTGAATATATTCAGGAAAAAACGCATACGCCCTTTTTGGCCAACCAAGCAACATGGAAAGGCAAATCAGCGTTACAAAGATGTCTCGCTTCCCATCGGTTAAAAAGGCCATGCTGAATAAAGTGTCAAAACCAGAAATGCAGGACAGGCCATGGAGAAATGGGAGCCTTGCTACACTGATGGGCGGGATGTAAATTGCCAACAGCCACTCTGGAGAAGCGTACGGTGAGTCCTGAAACATCTAAAAAACAAAGCTTAGAGAGCATAGGGCACTTCCACTCATGGGGTTATAAATTGGGAAAATTAAAAATCAGCAAGACACAAGCACCCCAAAGTTTAGGGCTGCTCTGTTGACAAGGACCTCCACTTCATTCCACCTTCAATATCCCAGGAAAGAGAAAAATGGATAAAGAAGTTGTGGTCCTTATGTACAATGGAATATCACTCAGCCGTGAAATCAATGTCATAAGGCTAGTAGCAGCATGATGAGTGGATTTAGGTACGACGACTCTAAGTGAAATAAGTCACACAGAAAAGGACACTTCTCATAAGGTATCACTTATAGAGGGAATGTAAAAACCGTTACACTTGAACTGAATTACAAAACAGAACAGAGTCACACATGCAGAAAACACACTATGGCTGCTTAACGGGAAAGGTGAGGTGGGGTGATACATAAAACAAGGGATTCAAATTAGCTCAGATACCGTTCCATAAACCCAATATGTAATAGACAAGACCTACTCCTTGCTCAGAGAACTGGACTCAACACGCCCTATTCACCACACAAGAATATATCTGACTAGTAATAATCTTAAAACCTATGTATTGATATCTCTCTGTTAGTGTGTCAAGTGGGTAAAAAGCGGCATAAACACAGCAGTGAAAAGCAGCTAAACCCCATTATAAAAATAAATTATTTTGAAAAACCCATGAAACAAAGACAGTGAAAGAGAGAGAAATTCTTACACAATGCGTTCAGGGGCTGTGATGCAACCTGGATTGACCATATCTAGACGCACAGCTGGATGAGACATAAGGGTGGACACTGTTGCGGCTGAGAGGTTTGGTGAGGTTGGGTGAGCAAACGCAGACCCTTTAAAGTAATACTGCGTGGTACCCATCGCATGGGTCCCAAATCTCCAGGTTCAAGGTCATCTTCCTACATCGAAAACATGCATGAGATACCCAGAAGATGGTACACCGTGTGATGGGGAAAGGTTTCTAAAACGCACCTCATTTCTCATCTGCTTGTGCCCGGGTTCGCCATTCCAGCCACTTTACTAGCAATCTCCCTCCTTGGAGCATCAGCACCTTTAACCTCCTGTTCCGTACAGGTTGCAATTTGTACTGAGGATGAACGGGAAGACGTGGAACCAATGAAAGACTAGCTCTTGGTGTTGGGACAGGCACAGGTCACTCTATTTTCCCATCAGGAAGAAGAATTAACCACAGGCTCAGCCTGCCCCCCGGAACCAGAACAGGGCCTGAAGCCATCCTGCGCTTTTGCGGCCAGCTCCCTAAAAAGCGAGTTGTAAAATGGAGGTTCAGGGCACTGCAATTCACAAACCTGCAGAGTTATAAATGATAACTCTCATCCACAAATATATTGAGGGAAGGCAAAGAAGAGGATTTGAAATCAAGGCAGAATTGCAGGAAACAGATTTCAGGAGGTAGATTCGAATCGCCTTTAAAGCACATGAAAAGCGGCAAAACGTTGACAATGATGCCCTTGGCCAAAAAGGGCGTATGCGTTTTTTCCTGAATATATTCAGGAAAAAACGCATACGCCCTTTTTGGCCAACCAAGCAACCTGGAAAGGCAAATCAGCGCTACAAAGATGTCTCGCTTCCCATTGGTCAAAAGGGCCATGCTGAAAAAAGTGTCAAAACCAGAAATGCAGGACAGGCCATGGAGAAATGGGAGCCTTGCTACACTGATGGGCGGGATGTAAATTGTCAACAGCCACTCTGGAGAAGTGTACGGTGAGTCCTGAAACGTCTAAAAAGCAAAGCTTAGAGAGCATAGGGCACTTCCACTCATGGGGGTATAAATTGGGAAAATGAAAAATCAGCAAGACACAAGCACCCCAAAGTTTAGGGCTGCTCTGTTGACAAGGACCTCCACTTCATTCCACCTTCAATATCCCAGGAAAGAGAAAAATGGATAAAGAAGTTGTGGTCCTTATGTACAATGGAATATCACTCAGCCATGAAATCAATGTCATAAGGCTAGTAGCAGCATGATGAGTGGATTTAGGTACGACGACTCTAAGTGAAATAAGTCACACAGAAAAGGACACTTCTCATAAGGTATCACTGATAGAGGGAATGTAAAAACCGTTACACTTGAACTGAATTACAAAACAGAACAGAGTCACACATGCAGAAAACACACTATGGCTGCTTAACGGGAAAGGTGAGGTGGGGTGATACATAAAACAAGGGTTTCAAATTAGCTCAGATACCGTTCCATAAAACCAATATGTAATAGACAAGACCTACTCCTTGCTCAGAGAACTGGACTCAACACACCCTATTCACCGCACAAGAATATATCTGACTAGTAATAATCTTAAAACCTATGTATTGATATCTCTCTGTTAGTGTGTCAAGTGGGTGTAAAGCGGCATAAACACAGCAGTGAAAAGCAGCTAAACCCCATTATAAAAATAAATTACTTTGAAAAACCCGTGAAACAAAGACAGTGAAAGAGAGCGAAATTCTTACACAATGCGTTCAGGGGCTGTGATGCAACCTGGATTGACCATATCTAGACCCACAGCTGGATGAGACATAAGGGTGGACACTGTTGCGGCTGAGAGGTTTGGTGAGGTTGGGTGAGCAAACGCAGACCCTTTAAAGTATTACTGCGTGGTACCCATCGCATGGGTCCCAAATCTCCAGGTTCAAGGGCATCTTCCTACATCGAAAACATGCATGAGATACCCAGAAGATGGTACACCGTGTGATGGGGAAAGGTTTCTAAAACGCACCTCATTTCTCATCTGCTTGTGCCCGGGTTCGCCATTCCAGCCCCTTTACTAGCAATCTCCCTCCTTGGAGCATCAGCACCTTTAACCTCCTGTTCCGTACAGGTTGCAAGTTGTACTGAGGATGAACGGGAAGACGTGGAACCAATGAAAGACTAGCTCTTGGTGTTGGGACAGGCACAGGTCACTCTATTTTCCCATCAGGAAGAAGAATTAACCACAGGCTCAGCCTGCCCCCCGGAACCAGAACAGGGCCTGAAGCCATCCTGCGCTTTTGCGGCCAGCTCCCTAAAAAGCGAGTTGTAAAATGGACGTTCAGGGCACTGCAATTCACAAACCTGCAGAGTTATAAATGATAACTCTCATCCACAAATATATTGAGGGAAGGCAAAGAAGAGGATTTGAAATCAAGGCAGAATTGCAGGAAACAGATTTCAGGAGGTAGATTCAAATCGCCTTTAAAGCACATGAAAAGCGGCAAAACGTTGACAATGATGCCCTTGGCCAAAAAGGGCGTATGCGTTTTTTCCTGAATATATTCAGGAAAAAACGCATACGCCCTTTTTGGCCAACCAAGCAACCTGGAAAGGCAAATCAGCGCTACAAAGAAGTCTCGCTTCCCATCGGTTAAAAGGGCCATGCTGAAAAAAGTGTCAAAACCAGAAATGCAGGACAGGCCATGGAGAAATGGGAGCCTTGCTACACTGATGGGCGGGATGTAAATTGTCAACAGCCACTCTGGAGAAGTGTACGGTGAGTCCTGAAACGTCTAAAAAGCAAAGCTTAGAGAGCATAGGGCACTTCCACTCATGGGGGTATAAATTGGGAAAATGAAAAATCAGCAAGACACAAGCACCCCAAAGTTTAGGGCTGCTCTGTTGACAAGGACCTCCACTTCATTCCACCTTCAATATCCCAGGAAAGAGAAAAATGGATAAAGAAGTTGTGGTCCTTATGTACAATGGAATATCACTCAGCCGTGAAATCAATGTCATAAGGCTAGTAGCAGCATGATGAGTGGATTTAGGTACAACGACTCTAAGTGAAATAAGTCACACAGAAAAGGACACTTCTCATAAGGTATC
Source organism: Balaenoptera borealis (assembly GCF_965194805.1). Lineage (NCBI taxonomy): Eukaryota > Metazoa > Chordata > Mammalia > Artiodactyla > Balaenopteridae > Balaenoptera > Balaenoptera borealis. The sequence goes on from NW_028123622.1 coordinate 485,029, forward strand.
ACTGATAGAGGGAATGTAAAAACCGTTACACTTGAACTGAATTACAAAACAGAACAGAGTCACACATGCAGAAAACACACTATGGCTGCTTAACGGGAAAGGTGAGGTGGGGTGATACATAAAACAAGGGTTTCAAATTAGCTCAGATACCGTTCCATAAAACCAATATGTAATAGACAAGACCTACTCCTTGCTCATTGAACTGGACTCAACACGCCCTATTCACCGCACAAGAATATATCTGACTAGTAATAATCTTAAAACTTATGTATTGATATCTCTCTGTTAGTGTGTCAAGTGGGTGTAAAGCGGCATAAACACAGCAGTGAAAAGCAGCTAAACCCCATTATAAAAATAAATTACTTTGAAAAACCCATGAAACAAAGACAGTGAAAGAGATAGAAATTCTTACACAATGCGTTCAGGGGCTGTGATGCAACCTGGATTGACCATATCTAGACCCACAGCTGGATGAGACATAAGGGTGGACACTCTTGGGGCTGAGAGGTTTGGTGAGGTTGGGTGAGCAAACGCAGACCCTTTAAAGTAATACTGCATGGTACCCATCGCATGGGTCCCAAATCGCCAGGTTCAAGGGCATCTTCCTACATCGAAAACATGCATGAGATACCCAGAAGATGGTACACCGTGTGATGGGGAAAGGTTTCTAAAACGCACCTCATTTCTCATCTGCTTGTGCCCGGGTTCGCCATTCCAGCCACTTTACTAGCAATCTCCCTCCTTGGAGCATCAGCACCTTTAACCTCCTGTTCCGTACAGGTTGCAATTTGTACTGAGGATGAACGGGAAGACGTGGAACCAATGAAAGACTAGCTCTTGGTGTTGGGACAGGCACAGGTCACTCTATTTTCCCATCAGGAAGAAGAATTAACCACAGGCTCAGCCTGCCCCCCGGAACCAGAACAGGGCCTGAAGCCATCCTGCGCTTTTGCGGCCAGCTCCCTAAAAAGCGAGTTGTAAAATGGAGGTTCAGGGCACTGCAATTCACAAACCTGCAGAGTTATAAATGATAACTCTCATCCACAAATATATTGAGGGAAGGTAAAGAAGAGGATTTGAAATCAAGGCAGAATTGCAGGAAACAGATTTCAGGAGGTAGATTCGAATCGCCTTTAAAGCACATGAAAAGCGGCAAAACGTTGACAATGATGCCCTTGGCCAAAAAGGGCGTATGCGTTTTTTCCTGAATATATTCAGGAAAAAACGCATACGCCCTTTTTGGCCAACCAAGCAACCTGGAAAGGCAAATCAGCGCTACAAAGATGTCTCGCTTCCCATTGGTCAAAAGGGCCATGCTGAAAAAAGTGTCAAAACCAGAAATGCAGGACAGGCCATGGAGAAATGGGAGCCTTGCTACACTGATGGGCGGGATGTAAATTGTCAACAGCCACTCTGGAGAAGTGTACGGTGAGTCCTGAAACGTCTAGAAAGCAAAGCTTAGAGAGCATAGGGCACTTCCACTCATGGGGGTATAAATTGGGAAAATGAAAAATCAGCAAGACACAAGCACCCCAAAGTTTAGGGCTGCTCTGTTGACAAGGACCTCCACTTCATTCCACCTTCAATATCCCAGGAAAGAGAAAAATGGATAAAGAAGTTGTGGTCCTTATGTACAATGGAATATCACTCAGCCGTGAAATCAATGTCATAAGGCTAGTAGCAGCATGATGAGTGGATTTAGGTACGACGACTCTAAGTGAAATAAGTCACACAGCAAAGGACACTTCTCATAAGGTATCACTTATAGAGGGAATGTAAAAACCGTTACACTTGAACTGAATTACAAAACAGAACAGAGTCACACATGCAGAAAACACACTATGGCTGCTTAACGGGAAAGGTGAGGTGGGGTGATACATAAAACAAGGGTTTCAAATTAGCTCAGATACCGTTCCATAAACCCAATATGTAATAGACAAGACCTACTCCTTGCTCAGAGAACTGGACTCAACACGCCCTATTCACCGCACAAGAATATATCTGACTAGTAATAATCTTAAAACCTATGTATTGATATCTCTCTGTTAGTGTGTCAAGTGGGTAAAAAGCGGCATAAACACAGCAGTGAAAAGCAGCTAAACCCCATTATAAAAATAAATTACTTTGAAAAACCCATGAAACAAAGACAGTGAAAGAGAGAGGAATTCTTACACAATGCGTTCAGGGGCTGTGATGCAACCTGGATTGACCATATCTAGACCCACAGCTGGATGAGACATAAGGGTGGACACTGTTGCGGCTGAGAGGTTTGGTGAGGTTGGGTGAGCAAACGCAGACCCTTTAAAGTATTACTGCGTGGTACCCATTGCATGGGTCCCAAATCTCCAGGTTCAAGGGCATCTTCCTACATCGAAAACATGCATGAGATACCCAGAAGATGGTACACCGTGTGATGGGGAAAGGTTTCTGAAACGCACCTCATTTCTCATCTGCTTGTGCCCGGGTTCGCCATTCCAGCCACTTTACTTGCAATCTCCCTCCTTGGAGCATCAGCACCTTTAACCTCCTGTTCCGTACAGGTTGCAATTTGTACTGAGGATGAACGGGAAGACGTGGAACCAATGAAAGACTAGCTCTTGGTGTTGGGACAGGCACAGGTCACTCTATTTTCCCATCAGGAAGAAGAATTAACCACAGGCTCAGCCTGCCCCCCGGAACCAGAACAGGGCCTGAAGCCATCCTGCGCTTTTGCGGCCAGCTCCCTAAAAAGCGAGTTGTAAAATGGAGGTTCAGGGCACTGCAATTCACAAACCTGCAGACTTATAAATGATAACTCTCATCCACAAATATATTGAGGGAAGGCAAAGAAGAGGATTTGAAATCAAGGCAGAATTGCAGGAAACAGATTTCAGGAGGTAGATTCGAATCGCCTATAAAGCACATGAAAAGCGGCAAAACGTTGACAATGATGCCCTTGGCCAAAAAGGGCGTATGCGTTTTTTCCTGAATATATTCAGGAAAAAACGCATACGCCCTTTTTGGCCAACCAAGCAACCTGGAAAGGCAAATCAGCGCTACAAAGATGTCTCGCTTCCCATCGGTCAAAAGGGCCATGCTGAAAAAAGTGTCAAAACCAGAAATGCAGGACAGGCCATGGAGAAATGGGAGCCTTGCTACACTGATGGGCGGGATGTAAATTGTCAACAGCCACTCTGGAGAAGTGTACGGTGAGTCCTGAAACGTCTAAAAAGCAAAGCTTAGAGAGCATAGGGCACTTCCACTCATGGGGGTATAAATTGGGAAAATGAAAAATCAGCAAGACACAAGCACCCCAAAGTTTAGGGCTGCTCTGTTGACAAGGACCTCCACTTCATTCCACCTTCAATATCCCAGGAAAGAGAAAAATGGATAAAGAAGTTGTGGTCCTTATGTACAATGGAATATCACTCAGCCGTGAAATCAATGTCATAAGGCTAGTAGCAGCATGATGAGTGGATTTAGGTACGACGACTCTAAGTGAAATAAGTCACACAGCAAAGGACACTTCTCATAAGGTATCACTTATAGAGGGAATGTAAAAACCGTTACACTTGAACTGAATTACAAAACAGAACAGAGTCACACATGCAGAAAACACACTATGGCTGCTTAACGGGAAAGGTGAGGTGGGGTGATACATAAAACAAGGGTTTCAAATTAGCTCAGATACCGTTCCATAAACCCAATATGTAATAGACAAGACCTACTCCTTGCTCAGAGAACTGGACTCAACACGCCCTATTCACCGCACAAGAATATATCTCACTAGTAATAATCTTAAAACCTATGTATTGATATGTCTCTGTTAGTGTGTCAAGTGGGTAAAAAGCGGCATAAACACAGCAGTGAAAAGCAGCTAAACCCCATTATAAAAATAAATTACTTTGAAAAACCCATGAAACAAAGACAGTGAAAGAGAGAGGAATTCTTACACAATGCGTTCACGGGCTGTGATGCAACCTGGATTGACCATATCTAGACCCACAGCTGGATGAGACATAAGGGTGGACACTGTTGCGGCTGAGAGGTTTGGTGAGGTTGGGTGAGCAAACGCAGACCCTTTAAAGTAATACTGCGTGGTACCCATCGCATGGTTCCCAAATCTCCAGGTTCAAGGGCATCTTCCTACATCGAAAACATGCATGAGAAACCCAGAAGATGGTACACCGTGTGATGTGGAAAGGTTTCTAAAACGCATCTCATTTCTCATCTCCTTGTGCCCGGGTTCGCTATTCCAGCCACTTTACTAGCAATCTCCCTACTTGGAGCATCAGCACCTTTAACTTCCTGCTCCGTACAGGTTGCAATTTGTCCTGAGGGTGAACGGGAAGACGTGGAACCAATGAGAGATTAGCTCTTGGTGTTGGGACAGGCACAGGTCACTCTATTTTCCCATCAGGAAGAAGAATTAACCACAGGCTCAGCCTGCCCCCGGAACCAGAACAGGGCCTGAAGGCATCCTGCGCTTTTGCGGCCAGCTCCCTAAAAAGCGAGTTGCAAAATGGAGGTTCAGGGAACTGCAATTCACAAACCTGCAGAGTTATAAATGATAACTCTCGTCCACAAATATATTGAGGGAAGGCAAAGAAGAGGATTTGAAATCAAGGCAGAATTGCAGGAAACAGATTTCAGGAGGTAGATTCGAATCGCCTTTAAAGCACATGAAAAGCGGCAAAACGTTGACAATGATGCCCTTGGCCAAAAAGGGCGTATGCGTTTTTTCCTGAATATATTCAGGAAAAAACGCATACGCCCTTTTTGGCCAACCAAGCAACATGGAAAGGCAAATCAGCGTTACAAAGATGTCTCGCTTCCCATCGGTTAAAAAGGCCATGCTGAATAAAGTGTCAAAACCAGAAATGCAGGACAGGCCATGGAGAAATGGGAGCCTTGCTACACTGATGGGCGGGATGTAAATTGCCAACAGCCACTCTGGAGAAGCGTACGGTGAGTCCTGAAACATCTAAAAAACAAAGCTTAGAGAGCATAGGGCACTTCCACTCATGGGGTTATAAATTGGGAAAATTAAAAATCAGCAAGACACAAGCACCCCAAAGTTTAGGGCTGCTCTGTTGACAAGGACCTCCACTTCATTCCACCTTCAATATCCCAGGAAAGAGAAAAATGGATAAAGAAGTTGTGGTCCTTATGTACAATGGAATATCACTCAGCCGTGAAATCAATGTCATAAGGCTAGTAGCAGCATGATGAGTGGATTTAGGTACGACGACTCTAAGTGAAATAAGTCACACAGAAAAGGACACTTCTCATAAGGTATCACTTATAGAGGGAATGTAAAAACCGTTACACTTGAACTGAATTACAAAACAGAACAGAGTCACACATGCAGAAAACACACTATGGCTGCTTAACGGGAAAGGTGAGGTGGGGTGATACATAAAACAAGGGATTCAAATTAGCTCAGATACCGTTCCATAAACCCAATATGTAATAGACAAGACCTACTCCTTGCTCAGAGAACTGGACTCAACACGCCCTATTCACCACACAAGAATATATCTGACTAGTAATAATCTTAAAACCTATGTATTGATATCTCTCTGTTAGTGTGTCAAGTGGGTAAAAAGCGGCATAAACACAGCAGTGAAAAGCAGCTAAACCCCATTATAAAAATAAATTATTTTGAAAAACCCATGAAACAAAGACAGTGAAAGAGAGAGAAATTCTTACACAATGCGTTCAGGGGCTGTGATGCAACCTGGATTGACCATATCTAGACGCACAGCTGGATGAGACATAAGGGTGGACACTGTTGCGGCTGAGAGGTTTGGTGAGGTTGGGTGAGCAAACGCAGACCCTTTAAAGTAATACTGCGTGGTACCCATCGCATGGGTCCCAAATCTCCAGGTTCAAGGTCATCTTCCTACATCGAAAACATGCATGAGATACCCAGAAGATGGTACACCGTGTGATGGGGAAAGGTTTCTAAAACGCACCTCATTTCTCATCTGCTTGTGCCCGGGTTCGCCATTCCAGCCACTTTACTAGCAATCTCCCTCCTTGGAGCATCAGCACCTTTAACCTCCTGTTCCGTACAGGTTGCAATTTGTACTGAGGATGAACGGGAAGACGTGGAACCAATGAAAGACTAGCTCTTGGTGTTGGGACAGGCACAGGTCACTCTATTTTCCCATCAGGAAGAAGAATTAACCACAGGCTCAGCCTGCCCCCCGGAACCAGAACAGGGCCTGAAGCCATCCTGCGCTTTTGCGGCCAGCTCCCTAAAAAGCGAGTTGTAAAATGGAGGTTCAGGGCACTGCAATTCACAAACCTGCAGACTTATAAATGATAACTCTCATCCACAAATATATTGAGGGAAGGCAAAGAAGAGGATTTGAAATCAAGGCAGAATTGCAGGAAACAGATTTCAGGAGGTAGATTCGAATCGCCTTTAAAGCACATGAAAAGCGGCAAAACGTTGACAATGATGCCCTTGGCCAAAAAGGGCGTATGCGTTTTTTCCTGAATATATTCAGGAAAAAACGCATACGCCCTTTTTGGCCAACCAAGCAACCTGGAAAGGCAAATCAGCGCTACAAAGATGTCTCGCTTCCCATCGGTCAAAAGGGCCATGCTGAAAAAAGTGTCAAAACCAGAAATGCAGGACAGGCCATGGAGAAATGGGAGCCTTGCTACACTGATGGGCGGGATGTAAATTGTCAACAGCCACTCTGGAGAAGTGTACGGTGAGTCCTGAAACGTCTAAAAAGCAAAGCTTAGAGAGCATAGGGCACTTCCACTCATGGGGGTATAAATTGGGAAAATGAAAAATCAGCAAGACACAAGCACCCCAAAGTTTAGGGCTGCTCTGTTGACAAGGACCTCCACTTCATTCCACCTTCAATATCCCAGGAAAGAGAAAAATGGATAAAGAAGTTGTGGTCCTTATGTACAATGGAATATCACTCAGCCATGAAATCAATGTCATAAGGCTAGTAGCAGCATGATGAGTGGATTTAGGTACGACGACTCTAAGTGAAATAAGTCACACAGAAAAGGACACTTCTCATAAGGTATCACTGATAGAGGGAATGTAAAAACCGTTACACTTGAACTGAATTACAAAACAGAATAGAGTCACACATGCAGAAAACACACTATGGCTGCTTAACGGGAAAGGTGAGGTGGGGTGATACATAAAACAAGGGTTTCAAATTAGCTCAGATACCGTTCCATAAAACCAATATGTAATAGACAAGACCTACTCCTTGCTCAGAGAACTGGACTCAACACACCCTATTCACCGCACAAGAATATATCTGACTAGTAATAATCTTAAAACCTATGTATTGATATCTCTCTGTTAGTGTGTCAAGTGGGTGTAAAGCGGCATAAACACAGCAGTGAAAAGCAGCTAAACCCCATTATAAAAATAAATTACTTTGAAAAACCCGTGAAACAAAGACAGTGAAAGAGAGCGAAATTCTTACACAATGCGTTCAGGGGCTGTGATGCAACCTGGATTGACCATATCTAGACCCACAGCTGGATGAGACATAAGGGTGGACACTGTTGCGGCTGAGAGGTTTGGTGAGGTTGGGTGAGCAAACGCAGACCCTTTAAAGTATTACTGCGTGGTACCCATCGCATGGGTCCCAAATCTCCAGGTTCAAGGGCATCTTCCTACATCGAAAACATGCATGAGATACCCAGAAGATGGTACACCGTGTGATGGGGAAAGGTTTCTAAAACGCACCTCATTTCTCATCTGCTTGTGCCCGGGTTCGCCATTCCAGCCACTTTACTAGCAATCTCCCTCCTTGGAGCATCAGCACCTTTAACCTCCTGTTCCGTACAGGTTGCAATTTGTACTGAGGATGAACGGGAAGACGTGGAACCAATGAAAGACTAGCTCTTGGTGTTGGGACAGGCACAGGTCACTCTATTTTCCCATCAGGAAGAAGAATTAACCACAGGCTCAGCCTGCCCCCCGGAACCAGAACAGGGCCTGAAGCCATCCTGCGCTTTTGCGGCCAGCTCCCTAAAAAGCGAGTTGTAAAATGGACGTTCAGGGCACTGCAATTCACAAACCTGCAGAGTTATAAATGATAACTCTCATCCACAAATATATTGAGGGAAGGCAAAGAAGAGGATTTGAAATCAAGGCAGAATTGCAGGAAACAGATTTCAGGAGGTAGATTCGAATCGCCTTTAAAGCACATGAAAAGCGGCAAAACGTTGACAATGATGCCCTTGGCCAAAAAGGGCGTATGCGTTTTTTCCTGAATATATTCAGGAAAAAACGCATACGCCCTTTTTGGCCAACCAAGCAACCTGGAAAGGCAAATCAGCGCTACAAAGAAGTCTCGCTTCCCATCGGTTAAAAGGGCCATGCTGAAAAAAGTGTCAAAACCAGAAATGCAGGACAGGCCATGGAGAAATGGGAGCCTTGCTACACTGATGGGCGGGATGTAAATTGTCAACAGCCACTCTGGAGAAGTGTACGGTGAGTCCTGAAACGTCTAAAAAGCAAAGCTTAGAGAGCATAGGGTACTTCCACTCATGGGGGTATAAATTGGGAAAATGAAAAATCAGCAAGACACAAGCACCCCAAAGTTTAGGGCTGCTCTGTTGACAAGGACCTCCACTTCATTCCACCTTCAATATCCCAGGAAAGAGAAAAATGGATAAAGAAGTTGTGGTCCTTATGTACAATGGAATATCACTCAGCCGTGAAATCAATGTCATAAGGCTTGTAGCAGCATGATGAGTGGATTTAGGTACAACGACTCTAAGTGAAATAAGTCACACAGAAAAGGACACTTCTCATAAGGTATCACTGATAGAGGGAATGTAAAAACCGTTACACTTGAACTGAATTACAAAACAGAACAGAGTCACACATGCAGAAAACACACTATGGCTGCTTAACGGGAAAGGTGAGGTGGGGTGATACATAAAACAAGGGTTTCAAATTAGCTCAGATACCGTTCCATAAAACCAATATGTAATAGACAAGACCTACTCCTTGCTCAGAGAACTGGACTCAACACACCCTATTCACCGCACAAGAATATATCAGACTAGTAATAATCTTAAAACCTATGTATTGATATCTCTCTGTTAGTGTGTCAAGTGGGTGTAAAGCGGCATAAACACAGCAGTGAAAAGCAGCTAAACCCCATTATAAAAATAAATTACTTTGAAAAACCCGTGAAACAAAGACAGTGAAAGAGAGCGAAATTCTTACACAACGCGTTCAGGGGCTGTGATGCAACCTGGATTGACCATATCTAGACCCACAGCTGGATGAGACATAAGGGTGGACACTGTTGCGGCTGAGAGGTTTGGTGAGGTTGGGTGAGCAAACGCAGACCCTTTAAAGTATTACTGGGTGGTACCCATCGCATGGGTCCCAAATCTCCAGGTTCAAGGGCATCTTCCTACATCGAAAACATGCATGAGATACCCAGAAGATGGTACACCGTGTGATGGGGAAAGGTTTCTAAAACGCACCTCATTTCTCATCTGCTTGTGCCCGGGTTCGCCATTCCAGCCACTTTACTAGCAATCTCCCTCCTTGGAGCATCAGCACCTTTAACCTCCTGTTCCGTACAGGTTGCAATTTGTACTGAGGATGAACGGGAAGACGTGGAACCAATGAAAGACTAGCTCTTGGTGTTGGGACAGGCACAGGTCACTCTATTTTCCCATCAGGAAGAAGAATTAACCACAGGCTCAGCCTGCCCCCCGGAACCAGAACAGGGCCTGAAGCCATCCTGCGCTTTTGCGGCCAGCTCCCTAAAAAGCGAGTTGTAAAATGGAGGTTCAGGGCACTGCAATTAACAAACCTGCAGAGTTATAAATGATAACTCTCATCCACAAATATATTGAGGGAAGGCAAAGAAGAGGATTTGAAATCAAGGCAGAATTGCAGGAAACAGATTTCAGGAGGTAGATTCGAATCGCCTTTAAAGCACATGAAAAGCGGCAAAACGTTGACAATGATGCCCTTGGCCAAAAAGGGCGTATGCGTTTTTTCCTGAATATATTCAGGAAAAAACGCATACGCCCTTTTTGGCCAACCAAGCAACCTGGAAAGGCAAATCAGCGCTACAAAGAAGTCTCGCTTCCCATCGGTTAAAAGGGCCATGCTGAAAAAAGTGTCAAAACCAGAAATGCAGGACAGGCCATGGAGAAATGGGAGCCTTGCTACACTGATGGGCGGGATGTAAATTGTCAACAGCCACTCTGGAGAAGTGTACGGTGAGTCCTGAAACGTCTAAAAAGCAAAGCTTAGAGAGCATAGGGCACTTCCACTCATGGGGGTATAAATTGGGAAAATGAAAAATCAGCAAGACACAAGCACCCCAAAGTTTAGGGCTGCTCTGTTGACAAGGACCTCCACTTCATTCCACCTTCAATATCCCAGGAAAGAGAAAAATGGATAAAGAAGTTGTGGTCCTTATGTACAATGGAATATCACTCAGCCGTGAAATCAATGTCATAAGGCTAGTAGCAGCATGATGAGTGGATTTAGGTACAACGACTCTAAGTGAAATAAGTCACACAGAAAAGGACACTTCTCATAAGGTATCACTGATAGAGGGAATGTAAAAACCGTTACACTTGAACTGAATTACAAAACAGAACAGAGTCACACATGCAGAAAACACACTATGGCTGCTTAACGGGAAAGGTGAGGTGGGGTGATACATAAAACAAGGGTTTCAAATTAGCTCAGATACCGTTCCATAAAACCAATATGTAATAGACAAGACCTACACCTTGCTCAGAGAACTGGACTCAACACGCCCTATTCACCGCACAAGAATATATCTGACTAGTAATAATCTTAAAACTTATGTATTGATATCTCTCTGTTAGTGTGTCAAGTGGGTGTAAAGCGGCATAAACACAGCAGTGAAAAGCAGCTAAACCCCATTATAAAAATAAATTACTTTGAAAAACCCATGAAACAAAGACAGTGAAAGAGATAGAAATTCTTACACAATGCGTTCAGGGGCTGTGATGCAACCTGGATTGACCATATCTAGACCCACAGCTGGATGAGACATAAGGGTGGACACTCTTGGGGCTTAGAGGTTTGGTGAGGTTGGGTGAGCAAACGCAGACCCTTTGAAGTAATACTGCATGGTACCCATCGCATGGGTCCCAAATCGCCAGGTTCAAGGGCATCTTCCTACATCGAAAACATGCATGAGATACCCAGAAGATGGTACACCGTGTGATGGGGAAAGGTTTCTAAAACGCACCTCATTTCTCATCTGCTTGTGCCCGGGTTCGCCATTCCAGCCACTTTACTAGCAATCTCCCTCCTTGGAGCATCAGCACCTTTAACCTCCTGTTCCGTACAGGTTGCAATTTGTACTGAGGATGAACGGGAAGACGTGGAACCAATGAAAGACTAGCTCTTGGTGTTGGGACAGGCACAGGTCACTCTATTTTCCCATCAGGAAGAAGAATTAACCACAGGCTCAGCCTGCCCCCCGGAACCAGAACAGGGCCTGAAGCCATCCTGCGCTTTTGCGGCCAGCTCCCTAAAAAGCGAGTTGTAAAATGG